>NC_091984.1:104541080-104896955 GCF_044704955.1 Pristiophorus japonicus | reverse complement strand
TGCGAGGGAGGGGAGGGAGGAGGGGGAGTGCGAGGGTGGGAGGGAGGTGGGGGGAGTGCGAGGGAGGGAGAAATAGGAGGGGGGGAGTGCGAGGGAGAGATGGGGGGGAGTGCGAGGGAGAGATGGGAGGGAGGCGGAGGGAGGGGGGGGGAGTGCGAGGGAGGGAGGGGGGGAGTGGGAGGGAGGAGGGGGGGAGGGGGGGGGAGTGGGAGGGAGGGGGGGGAGTGGGAGGGAGAGATGGGAGGGGGGGGAGTGGGAGGGAGAGATGGGAGGGGGGGGGAGTGGGAGGGAGAGATGGGAGGGGGGGGAGTGGGAGGGAGGGAGGGGGGGGAGTGGGAGGGAGGGGAGGGAGAGATGGGAGGGGGGGGAGGGAGGGACAGATGGGAGGGAGGGAGGGGGAGATGGAGAGGGAGAGTGGGGGGGGGGAGAGATGGGGGGAGTGGGAGGGAGGGAGAGATGTGGGGAGTGGGAGGGACGATGGGGGTGGAGAGTTGCAGGGGGGAGTGGGAGGGAGAGATGCGGGGGGGCGGGTGGGAGTGTGGGAGAGACGGGGGGCAGTGGGAACGAGGGAGAGATGAGGGGGGGATAGAGAGATGGGTGGGGGGTGAGTAGGAGGGTGAGGGGTTGGGAGGAAGGGAGAAATGGGGTGAGTGGGTAGGAGGGATGGGGGTGAGTGGGAGGAATGGAGGGTGGGAGGGAGAGGGAGTGAGGACATCAGCGTTGATTGTATAGATGATGAATATATCAGTCTAAACAAGTACTGTTGCAATAAGGATACTAATTTGACCGCAAATGTTTTGTGGGTCTCTGCTAGTTTTGAGCTATTTCATGTTTTTGCACAAGCTGAAAGCAGACTGGGCTTAGTTGATGATGTGGGGGAGGAGTATCTGTGAGCAAGGTCCTCCCTCTTTTGTGTCTTGTATTTTTTCTCTCCCCTCACCTCCACAAAGTTTGAGATGTAAAACCTGAATCTCAGATTTCAAAAAATGCAGAACTGCCGGTGAGTGCAGTGACTTACTGGAAAGCTTCTTCTCGTAAGTCTAGAAATGGGAATTGTTGGCTCAGTATCAAACTAATTTGGTTCAAAAGCTTTATTTATTGTGTTTCGCCATGGATCTTTTAGTGAAATGATGAGATGTAAATTTTGTCGTGTGTTCTGTTCTCACCAACACAAAAGAACTACAGGTGCAAATGCATTCCGGCTTCATTAACTTCCACTCCCTTTTAATTTGCGTAATTTCATTTTCTCTCTTGCTCGTTGCTGTTAATTAGGGCACCCTCTAATCAGTGCTATTTATCACAGTGGTACTCATGTTTGGTAAAGCTGCTTTGCAGAATTGCTAAATGGCTAATTAATGTCTGTTAATTAAGAAAATTGCTCGTGGTAACAAACTACATTGTCGCTGGCAGCAGCCTAGAGACTAACACTTGTTGATAGCACAAACATGGCAGGTCTGCAACAGCTGTTATACTTTTCTTTTTAAAAAAAAAAATCTTTGGAGTGGCTCTACATTTCTCCGAGCCTCCTACAACTTGATGCACTGACGCTGTAACCCCCCTCCTCTGCTCTCTAACCTCTCGCAGGGACCCCCAGGTTCTCAGCCCTCGCCACATACACAGCCGCCTCCTCACAACCCTAACAACATGATGGGACCCCACAATCAGGTAATGAGCTGGTGCAATTGCTTGGGTCTTGAATTCAAAAGGGGCAAGAGTTTCTACATTCGACTAATGATTTTGACTTTGCTTGCTGTTGTCTTATGTACGAGACTCCTGATCGGGTTGTCCCCAGCAGTGAAACTTCCGCTTAGGGTTTTTCTAAATCAGATGGATTTTGTTTTGGCTTCTCAGCCCACAGTTCACGCTTTTTAAAAAAAATCACATTTTCTTCCCCAGTATTCTCCTGTCCTCTCCTTGGGGTGTGGGTCTGTGGTATTGGCTGCCCTCTGGTAATGTGCTCAATAGCTATTCTTCTTTGTGAGCCTTGCCGGTGAATGCAAGGAGGCTGTTTGCCTGTGGAAGACATCACAGCCAAGCCCAGTCCTGTCCTGCCATCCACACATGCACGCGCACACTTCCACAATAGTCTATGGATATTGAACAGATGCAGGAACCCTGGCTAATTCCTCCCCCCACCCCGATCCAGGAGTACTGAAGCTAGTAACACCCGAGGCTTTGCCCTGGCTGAGATAGACTTAATTTGGCACAAACCATTAGCTGAACCTTGGACCTCTTGGTCCACATGGTTCCGTATCCATATGGTGCATTTATCCACTGAGCCATTGGGCGGGGTGAAGCCCCCGTCTTAAACTTGGTATGTTGTCAATTTGATTGGCATATTAGCATCGTAGGAACATGTGCAACTTCAGCTGGAAGGGCCAATTACCTCAGTTTTTGTTTGGAATCTTTGTAGGGTGGTGGCCTGATGTTCAAAACTAAGCAATCCATGGGGGTTAGGAAGGTTCACTCATGGGATAACCGGATTAGCCTTTCTATAATTTTTCCTTCTATGATTGTAAATGCTTTTATATGTACTCTATTTAGTGGGCAGATCACTGGCCTGATACTGGGCCTGTGAGCATTTTCATTTCTTTGAGACGGTGTTCCAAAAGTGCACGTGTTGGAAGTGTTGATAGCCGAGTTACATTATTGGTGACTACCTGTGTGTATATGTCTGTGTGTGTATATCTGTATGTCTGTGTGTGTGTGTATCTGTATGTACGTTTAAAATGTGCAATACCTGTTAATCGCCTTGTTGCGTGATTGTTGTATCACATTACTCTGCAGTGCTGGGGAATGCCATCAAACTCTTGCTATCGAGTTCTCAATCACTGAGTTCCTCAGTCACAATGTCCATTATATTGTGAGCTCACTGCCTGGAAATTTGTATATTTTTACTCAAGTGTTGAATCCTTTAAACACACGAGTCAGATGAGATAACATTTGAAACCATTGATAGTCTTGACTACCTGTTATCATGCATGACTCCAAATTTATTGTGCTAAGATTCATACGTAATGTTTTAAAATAATGGTAGTTTTATTCCAAAGAAAGACTGGATGACATTTTTCATACTGATTTTCCCTTTCCCTTCTGACTGTCTGACTATTTCCAAAAAACAGTATTTCACAAGTAAATTGTCAAATATTATCATTCCAAATCTCGGTCTTGTATACCTCTTATGTGGATGTTTCAACAGGGGCTTCTGAATTTTTTTTCCTTCATTTTTTTTTTTAAAGCTTCAGATTTCCAGCATCTGCAGTATTTTGCTTTTGTTTAAAGTAGCTTCATTTGCTGGGAGAAAATGTCTGCAAATATATATGTATATGTATATATATATATAATATATATATATATATATTATATATAGTTTTTGGTAAATTGGCTTAGTTTCCTCTTTAGTAAGTTTGTAATGTGAAACAAGTTATTTGTAACTAAACAGAGATTGAGTTACATTTGATCGGGTTTTTCTCCGCAACAATTTTTACAGAGTTCCTGAAGTGTAGCTGTAACAGAACAGCATTGGTTTGTGAGGAATATCCTCGGCAGTGAACAGATCCCTTATTTTGTAGTTTATCAATACATCAGCCCTTTACTGTTTCAAATGCCACTGCAAGTGGAATATGTTGTTATATATATCCTGACCGGTTTGTTACTGTGTGAATGAAGATGGTTCAATATTAAAGCTACTCTTTGGAGGGTCAGGGAAGTTGAGATACAGGGTACAGTATCCAGTCTCTGTTTAACTTTGTTTCTTTGGTATGGTGCTGTTCATTGGCACCAATGAAGGGGTTTGAAGGGGATTTGTTTTTAAAAGCCTAGCATGTTGTTTAAAAAGTGAGTTGTGATTTCCTTTTATGTCATTACAAAGTCCTCGTCATTTTGGTCCTAATCCTGCACACAACTAGGGCAAGTGATTTATTGCCACGAGTGATACATCACTCAGAAACCACTATTTTCATTTCCTCCAGGACCTTTTGTGCAAAATGACAATACTTAGGTAGCAAATTGTGCTCCACACACAGCGAGTGCAGGAATCTGCAGGATTTGTTAAGATACTGTACCACACTGCACCAAATCACTTGCATTGGCTATGGTCATTTTTTTTTTACTGTTGCATGAATTTACAGGTTGTCCACTTTTATGGAAAAAAAAAAGTTTAAACTACACGAGATAAAATGTTATAATTTCAGCAGATTGTAGATTTAACCAATTCTATGTGATTGCAGCCTTTTATGTCACCGCGATACGCAGGAGGTCCAAGGCCCCCCATCAGAATGGGAAGCCAGGTACTGTACCCACTGTGCTTCTATCACACTGCTACAATTAGCACTCCCATAATGTAACAGTATTTAGTAAACTGGCTTGCCGAGGTTTTTCAATACTGAGTGACTGTTGGAAACATAGGAACAAGAGTAGGCCATTCAGCCCCTTGAGCCTGTTCCGCCATTCAATGAGATCATGGCTGATCTGTATCATAACTCCATCCACCCACCTTGGCTCCATATCCTTTTACAACCCCATCTAGGAAAAATCTATTGATCTCCAATTTAAAATTATTAAATGAGCTAGCATCGATTGCTTTTTGTGGGAGAGAATTCCACACTTCTACCACACTGCATGAAGAAGTGTTTCTTAGCTTCTCTCTTGAATGGCCTGGCTCTGATTTTAAGATTATATCCCCTTGTCCGAGACTCCCTCACCAGTCGGAAAAGTTTATATCTCTTCCCCCCTATCAATTCCTTTTAAAATCCTAAAAACAAAACCACCCCTTAATCTTCTATATTCCAGAGAATACAAGCCTTGTTTATGTAATCTCTCCTCATAATCTAACCTTTGGAGCCCTGGTAGCATTCTAGTGAATCTGTGCTACATTCCTTCCAAGGCTAGTATATCCTTTCAAAGGTGGGCTGCTCTGAACTGTACACAGTACTCCAGATGTGGTCTAACCAGGGCTTTGTGTACCTCTACCAAGGCTTCCTCCCCTTTTATATTCGAGCCCTCTAGTTATGAAGGCTAACATTCCATTAGCCTTTTGGATTATTGCTTGTGCCTGACTACCACATTGTAGTGATCTGTGTACATGGGCCCCTAAATCTCTTTGGACCTCCACTGTTCCTAGCTTTTCACCGTTTAAAATATACTTGATCTATCCTTTAATAGTCCAAAATTGACTCTTCTAGTGGTTTCCTGTATTACATGCTGATCTATGTTGTGCGTGGTGTTACATCACCTGTGCAGTTTTGCTCAGTGCACTTCTTGTGCAAATATTGTGCTTGAACCTCAGCTAGTTTGAATGTCAGGTCTGTGGAGACATGGAGCTGCTCTCTGTGCATGCTATTGCATGAAGATTGGCATCAGTGTTGCTGATTTCCCTTCTGAATCTCAAACTCTGACACACGCTGTCAAAGTAGTGATTTTATCTCGGAATGTTACTGAGGAATATTGCTTACAGTAAAAAATATGTTGAAACGTATAGCGTCCTATCTCTGCCGCTGTGTAACATGTGGGAGTCCAAGCTGAAAGCCTGATTACAGAGATAGTTCTCTTTAGTATTTGCGTGGTGTATCCATCTCATTCGGACTTGGGACAGTGCTAGTGAGAGCATATTTGCTTCTGCAATGTGCCGTGGGCGCGCAATTTCTTTGAAACTATCAAAAGGCAATGGGAATTGAGAATAATTTGGGTGCCTGGGTACACCTTGGATTAGTCTGTATTGCTATTTGTGGTTTTCAGTTTCATCCGATTCTTTTATTTAAAGTACTACTTTGTAGTGCCCAAGTGTCTGGATTAACTGCCTCCAATTGCCCCCCCCCCCCCCCCCCCCCTGCCGGTGACCCTCCCAAGTGACCATTTTTTATTTGTGAGCCTAGACATGAAGTACAGGCTATTCAATTGTGGCAGCATCATAACCGAATTTGGTCCTACCCTCATCCACTGTCCAATGACTCCGGCTGGAAGTGCACAAAGGTCAGGAGTGGGTAATCTCACTGGTTTATTTCCCCACCCCCCCACCCCCAAAAGGTCAATTTTAGTGCTCTCATCTCCACTATCTAGATATTTAACGCCAGTACTATTGGGTACACTAGTCTGTTACTTCTTTAATCAGTTATCTTCCTCCTCACACCCCTCCACCCCCCGCCCTCCCAAATAAAATCATGAATGAAAACTTTTTCCAGTAAGGCGAAATTTAATTTTGTCAGTAACTCAAATCTGAAATTAAATTTGATTTTAAAATGAGTTTAACATTGTTCAACTATTTAATATTACTGGGCCACTTTTTTAAACATTCTAAGCAATAAAGATGTTGCTTTTCTCTCTTCCCATCATCCCTTTAACTTTGGGGGAAGGGGGGATGGTAATCCTAAATGTCAGGCAGCAGCTTCATTTCCAGAAGGTGAGCACAGTCTTTAAGATGTACTCCTGCTCCCAACCCTATGACCTGATGAAATGCTGCTTTCATTTCCTCTATGTGTAGCACCAAGCTCATCCATTCTTCTCCTCCAGAGACTCCACACTCCTTCTGGGAAGGATTAATTAACTTACGGTGCTTTTTTTTCGAACCCGCACTTTTGTTTCTTCCTAAAGTGAATTGGATATCATGGGTTTCTCCTCCTCAGCAGTAGCTAAAGTTGCCATGAACCATGTCAATTTAGTTGTTACATTGGAACAGCAGAGTTCAGGACCACAGTACCCACACATATCTTTGAGGGCCATTCTGGAATGTTGTAACTTGTTGTACTGTGGACTGGTGGGATACAAGAATGGGATTCTCTGAATGATGCACTTCTCATTTCAATCAGGTCACAGTAGGCAATTACCGAGCCTTTCCGAGTCAAGTGGGATGTTGCTCAATTTTAATAGAACCGTTTCCTTGTATAAAAGGTGGAATAATCCATGCCTCAGTTTTTCTGGAGAGCAAGAAAAGGAGAGGGAGCAATGTTGAATTTCAGTTCAGTCTACTATCCCATAGCTAGTCAGGCCATGGATAGAGGTGTAGAGACAGGTGGAGCAGGAATTCTACCGAGAGCTATAAATTAAGCTGAGGTGAGCCTTAAATAGCTCCAGACTGCTTCATGAGTGCTGCTGCATTGGGGGAAATGACTTTGCTGTGCTGCACTGCACCCAAGCTTACATGTTCCACTGACTGGTGTACCCAGTGCATCGAACAGGGTGGTAGCAATAGAATTGCTGACTGACCTTGAAGAGCTCAGTGTGATATGGAGCTTTATACGATGTGGTTTTGTAAAGCCAATTGGTTAAACAGTTTTCAATGGTTAACACTAAAGTATTTTTTTTCTCCTTTGGGGGAAATCCCAGTTGTGTAGTATAGGATAAGTTTATTAAAGTATTAATTGCAAGGTACACCCAGTCAGAATTGTTGCTGAGTTCATGATTATGCAACAATGCATTATTTGTTACGTTGCCAAAATAATTGTTTTGGCCACATTTTCTAATTTTTATCATTCACTTTTTTATTGATTTGCGATAGTTTGGAATCAAAAACTTTTTATTTTGAAGGTGGGGGGAATTTCTTGAAATGACAGTGGGTGGGGAAAATGTCTCCTTTTTAATGTGATAAATGGTTCATGTGTTACCTTGATTACTCGAAGACTTGAAAAGATCGACTCTGAAGAATATGTTTGATCCTCAGCCTTATCTTAACATTTTAACCCAGGACAGAACTTTGTTCATTTTGTCATGAGCTTGTTTTCATTTGTGTGTTCTCTTCGAGTGGAACTAAACTATGAAAAAACACACCGGAAGTAAGCTTGGCTTCCCCCAATATTTCAGTGCAGAGTTGAGCCCTGTAGACCAGAAAGGTTCAATTTATAGTCTTTGCTTCATTAATGATCTCAGCCAGAGTAGTTCCAATTGACCGCGGAGATCCTGGGTAAGGGAGAGATCAAACCTGCAAGAATTCTCACTCCAAATCGCTATCCAGTGACCTCTAATAGAAAATGTAGTCTGGAGATTGGAGGAGAACAGGATTTGGATTGGTTTGTGATACTCTCAATTGTTGAAACAGCCAACTAATACTCACTGTCTAGGCTCACACACAAACCATGACTACTTGGGCAGAATAGTGGAGGGTTGCAGGTGCCTTATGAATCCGTACCCCAGGAAGAAGCAGTGCCTTCAGGAGAAGAGGGAAGAAAACTGTAGTGAGCGAGGAGTCATTTTAGTACTTTAACATATGTTTATTTTATATGATGACTTTGTTATTCAGTTTCCTGTACAATAGTTCTTGGTTTTTAAATTTACAAATCCCAGGAGTGCACTTGTAGAAAATTGCTGATATCTGGAAGTGTACATGTCAGGAAGTATTAGAGTTGGGTGTGGGATGTTTTAATTGTCAACTCGCTCTCCACCTCCTTCTCCATCACTCACTTGTTCTTTGCCCCTCTGCTTGCTCACTCTTTCCCTGTATTTCCTTCTCCCCATCCCACCCCCCAACTGGCACACAAGCATCTATGTACATCTCATTCTGAGCTGGAGTAATTGCAGATAGTTTGAAATTGGTTGCTGTATAGTAACGCTGCAATTGTTTTCAGCCCCCAGGTGCTGTTCCCGGTGCGCAGCCATTGCTACCCAACACATTGGATCCCACACGACAGCAAGGTGAGACATATTCTCAGCTCCATTGAGGTTTTAAAACTGTTTCTGTGATGTATGCTTAATAAGAGTTTCTTCTCCCCTTTTGTAGGGCACCCTGGTATGGGTGGGCCAATGCAGAGAATGAATCCTCCTCCACGAGGAATGGGCCCAATGGGACAGCAGGTAGGCGGCACAAGGGCTGCGTCCTTTCAGCTTCTAGTTTTACATTTGGAACATTCTTGTATTGCAATACTCAGATTTAATTTTTAGTGTCCACCAGTTGAAGACCTAGTCCTGGCATGGCTGATTGGCTTCCCCCTGTCTTGTAATTTCTCTGTTTCCACAATGAGTCTTGCATTTTGTGCATTTAGATTGTGCAGGTCAATTATAAACAAGCACTTGGTTTATTTTTTCAGATGAAGTACTGTTGGAATTCTCCAATGGCTAATAAGTGTGCCATTTGGTATGGTACTGAGTCACACAGATCATTAAGATCCCAGGTTTAATCCTGCCAATTGTGCTTAGTTAGATGATCTGGAGTTGTGGTGCAACAGTTGTTCACAGTGCCCCAAATCTAGGAAGGGAGAAAATATCAGCCAGAATGAATGGCCCCTCTCGGGCTTGGCTGTGTGGGTAACACACTCGCTTCTGAGTCAGAAGGTCATGGGTTCAACCCCCACTCTCGAAATTTGAGCACATAATCTAGGCCGACCATTCAGTGCAGTACTGAGGCAGTGCTGCACTGTTGGAGGCGTCATTGCCGATGCGACGTTAAACCAAGGCCCCACCTGCCCTCTCGGGTGGACGTTAAAGATCCCGTGACAGTATTCAAAGAAGAACTGGGGAGTCCTCCTGGTGTCCTGACGAATATTTATTAATCCACTAATGTCACCAAAATGGATTATCTGATTGATTATCTCATCGTTGTTTGTTGGATCGTGCTGTCCTTATTGGTCTTTCTTTGTCTTGTTCCATAAACTGTAATGTTCAAAATGCTGCTGTCCAAACCCTATGCCACAACAAGCCCCGTTGTTGTGTCAGCCCCATCCTTGCAAACTTGCACTGGTTCCCTGTCTCTGTGTGTTAAGTTTGATGTCCTCGTCAGTGTCAGCTATGGCTCAGTGAGTAGCACACTCGCCCCTCGAGTCAGAAGGTTGTGTGTTTAAGTCCCGCTCCAGGGACTTGAGCACATAAATCTAGGCTGATACTCCAGTGCAGTGCTGAGGGAGTGCTGGATTGTCGGAGCTGCCATCTTTCGGATGAGACAGGAAACCGATGCCCTGTCTGCGCGCTCACCTGGACATAAAAGATCCTATAGCACTATTTTGAAGAAAAGCCGCTTTCCATGCCCCCCTCCCCCCCCCCCCTTTCGATGATTCTATGGGTTAACTGAGATTGTGTGTGTCCTGGTCCAATTTATCCCTCAATCAACATAACAAAAACAGATTATCTGGTCATTATCACATTGCTGTTTGTGGGAGCTTGCTGTGCACAAATTGGCTGCCGCATTTCCCATATTACAACAGTGACTACACTCCAAAAGTACTTTATTGGCTGTAAAGTGCTTTGAGACATCCAGTGGTTGTGAAAGGTGCTATATAAATGCAAGTCTTTGTTTTCTTTGCTTTCCTAAGCTTCACTCCACTCTACCTTTGCAACCTCCTCCAAACTTATGTTCCCTCCCACACCTCCAATATTCTAACTCTGGCCTCTTGTGCACCCCTCTTTTCTCCCCATGACTAGTGGCAGACCTTTCAGCTGCCTAAACCCTAATCTCCCTTGAATTCTATTCAGATCTTTCTACCTTTCCTTTTTTAAAAAAAAAACTCAAACGTATCTTTGTAGCCAAACCTTCAATCACACCTCCTAATATCTCTACCTTGGATAGGTGCTCTGTTCCTCAGACTACTGCTCTGTAAAGTGCCTTGGAACAGTGTTTTTAAAAGTGCTATATGGTGCAAGTTGTTGGGTAGAAGTGGTAATAGTTAAGAGTGTTAAATCTTGCTAGTTCTTAGGATTTTTTTTACACTTGTAAGTATGAAAGGGCCACTTCAGCTCCTGAATAAAAGGAATTCTGTGTATTACCACAATGCAACCCCTTTAATATTTGGGTACTATCAGTGAACGTTTGGTAGGAATTGCATATTTAGAGTTGGAAAATGCAATGTTGTATTGTAGACAGGCATGCCTTGCATCAAACCTTGAAGCTAATTGATTTTTTACACCAAATTAACTCTTTCAGACCTGATCAGGTGTTATAACCTGGAGGAAGCAAGTTACTTAGCACAATGGGAATAAAGGAAATGGGCTGTGCTGATTGTGAATTCATTGGGTGCCTGATTGAACTGAACCTCCACTACTGCTGATGTCTGTGTATGCGTGTGTGTATGTGCGTGTAGTGAGGGGTGGGGTGGGGGGGGAGTGGTGATGGGATGGAAACAATAGTCTCCATAGGATTGCAAAATCCAGTTTTGTTTGAAATTGGCCAAGAAAGCTTTTAATTGAGGCCGAGCACAAGTTTTTGATGATAACTTGACTCTTTTATTTTTAGCACAAGTCTTGGGACCTGCATTATAACTTACTAACTAACATTCTTTTTTTCTTCCCTTCTGTCCCCTTCTCTGGTTTTCTTCTCGTATTGGTAGTCTGATCCTTGGTTATCATTGCAGAACTACGGCGGTTCAATGAGACCTCCACCCAATTCAATAGGTCCAGGCATGGCTGGAATGAACATGTAAGTCTCTTACCTGTGTTCAGAAAAGTAATTGTTAAAAGTGAGGAAAGTCAGTTTTAATAAACTGATGTTTGCTTTACAAAGTATAATCATTTCCTTTGCAGAGTTCGGTTGCATGTTTTTAAATGTTAAGTGAGAATAATTCCAAGTGTGTTTTTCTCCTTTGACTTTTTCCTCCTTTTGGCTTTTTTTGAAGAGTTTAAAATTCTAATAGCATGGATGACTTTAGTTGTACTGAACTTTAATTGAAGACAAAGACCATTAAAGATTTATTGAAGACAAACGAGATTTAGTCCTGCAAAAATGGATTATGTGTGTTAATGCATCAAAAAAAAATGCTTTTAATGTATTTTCATTACAGGGGTCCAGGAGCTGGGCGACCATGGCCTAATCCTTCCAATGCTAACTCGGTAAGTAGTGCTGTATCTATATAGTATAGAAAATAGGTGCAGGAGTAGGCCATTCGGCCCTTCGAGCCTGCATCACCATTCAATAAGATCATGGCTGATCATTCACCTCAGTACCCATTTCCTGCTTTCTCTCCATACCCCTTGATCCCTTTAGCCATAAGGGCCATATCTAACTCCCTCTTGAATATATCCAATGAACTGGCATCAACAACTCTCTGCGGTAGGGAATTCCTCAGGTTAACAACTCTGAGTGAAGAAGTTTTCCCTCATCTCAGTCCTAAATGGCTTACCCCTTATCCTTAGACTATGTCCCCAACATCGGGAACATTCTTTCTGCATCTAACCTGTCCAGTACCGTCAGAATTTTATATGTTTCTATGAGATCCCCACTCATCCTTCTAAACTCCAGTGAATACAGGCCCAGTCGATCCAGTCTCTCCTCATATATGTCAGTCCTGCCATCCCGGGAATCAGTCTGGTGAACCTTCGCTGCAGTTCCTCAATAGCAAGAACATCCTTCCTCAGATTAGGAGACCAAAACTGAACACACTATTCCAGGTGAGGCCTCATTAAGGCTCTGTACAACTGCAGTAAGACCTCCCTGCTCCTATACTCTAATCCCCTAGCTATGAAGACCAACATACCATTTGCCACCTTCACCGCCTGCTGTACCTGCATGCCAACTTTCAATAACTGATGTACCATGACACCCAGGTCTCGTTGCACCTCCCCTTTTCCTAATCTGCCATTCAGATAATATTCTGCCTTCATGTTTTTGCCGCCAAAGTGAATAACCTCACATTTATCCACATTATACTGCATCTGCCATGCATTTGCCCACTCACCTAACCTATCCAAGTCACCCTGCAGCCTTTTAGCGTCCTCCTCGCAGCTCACACCGCCACCCAGCTTAATGTCATCTGTAAAGTTGGAGATATTACACTCAATTCCCTCATCCAAATCATTAATGTATGTTGTAAATAGCTGGGGTCCCAGCACTGAGCCCTGCAGCAGCCCACTAGTCACTGCCTGCCATTCTGAAAAGGACCCATTTATCCCGACTCTCTGCTTTCTGTCTGCCAACCCGTTCTCTATCCACGTCAGTACATTACCCCCAATACCATGTGCCTATCACATAGTATTTACAGCGCAGAAACAGGCCATTCGGCTCAACAAGCCCATGCTGGTGTTTCTGCTCCACACAATCCTCCTCTCACCCATCCTCTAATCCCATCAACATATTCCTTTCTTCCTCGTGTGTTCATCTAGCTTCCCCATAAATGCATCTATGCTATTCACCTGAAATACTCCCTGTGGTAGCGAGTTCCATGTTCTAACCACTCTCTAGGTAAATAAGTTATTCCTGAATTCCCTATGGATTTATTAGTGACTATCTTGTATTTATGGTCTCTAGTTCTGGTCTCTCCCACAAGTGGAAACATTTCTACATCTACCCAATCAAACCCTTTCATAATCCAGAATCTTAAAGACCTCTATTGGGTCACCCCTAGGAAAGTTCTGTTTTGTTTCTCTTTAATATCCTCTAGTATGGAGTATCATTTTCCTTGTTGCACATGTTCTATATTTTTCAATGACCATCAGCCTCAGTCTACAACGAGAAAAGCCTTAATTTTGACAATTTTGGGGAAATATTTTTTTAATTAGTTCAGGATGTGTACTAAAAAATGTTACCTGCACCTGCCCATTATGATGAACTCTTCATTTTAGTTTTCATATACCACTGCTGCCCTGGCTGGAGTCTGGTAACTCAACAGACAAAGGATTAAAACAGCTAGAGCTGTTAGTTATTTCAAATATTTATCTACTCTTTTAAGAGAAGAGCAGCTAACTGTTTGAAGCAGAGGGAGCCGCAGGATAGTGGGTAGACTGTAGAGCAATGGACTGGCATAGATACAATGGATGGAATTGCCTCCTTTCATGCTGTAACCTAGATGGGAGCCAACTGTGGACTGGCTAAGTGACTGGGTGGGAGTACACTCTGGTGAGAACCAGGACGACGACTGTCTCCACTTTGAGATCATTAAGGGTCCTGGCAAATATTTTGAGAATGTTTCCACCTGGGCACTGACTCCCCTCTTGTTGGAGACCTGTCTCTTGACTTTGACAGTCCTAGATAGTCCAGGGTTCAGCCTCATAACACTTAACTGCAGAACCTTTCCACTTTATTGCAAAGATGGAATCATTTGGGTTTTGTTGCACCATCAGAACTTAGTAAACTATAGGTTCGAATGTTGCTAGAATAGGGAAGGAAGAAAGGTAGATGGAAAAAAAAACTAGACCATATGAACCTGTGGCTTCATATGACCTGAACTTCATGTTTTTTGAACATAATTCATGAAAACATGTTGGGCAGACTTTTTTTGCAAGCATGAAGGAAGCCACGTATTCTCATGAAACCGTCCAAATTACATTTTTTGAACAGTTTTTGTAATTCTGTTTTTCATAAATTAACATTTTTTTCATGACGGCCATCTCCCCCTGTATGGTACAAAAGCAAAATACTGCAGATGCTGGAAATCTGACATAAAAACAGAAAATGTTTGAAATCCTCAGCCGGTCAGGCAGCATCTGTGGAGAGAGAAACTGAGTTAACGTTTCAGGTCAATCTTTATGTTGCTCCCATTTTAAAAGTTGATGGGCTTCAAATTGGGACTCGCCTGGGAATCTCTGGGACAGAGGGCCTTTGCCTAGTTTGTTCAGAAGCAGTAAAACTTGTGTCTCAATGTTTTACACTATCTTATTTAACCATGTGATCTATTACACATCCTACACAAAAGGCTTCTTTGGTTCACAATTTACATGTGGGTCAGACTACTTTTGAATGATTTATCAAACCAAATGATCAATAGTATGCTTGAAAGGATGTGAGCATTATTTCTCTTGATAACAGATGCCTTTGAGCTGCTGCTTCTGAATATTCCAGCTCTAGGACATTAAGTTTGGTTCATTTAATGTGTAATAACAATTAACAGAAGAACTGATTTTTTTCCCCCTTAAGCCACACACTGTGTTTCTCATTTATCTGCAAGATGAGTTGACTAAATCCCTTTATGATTCATCAGTCTCTGTAGTGATAATGATTCCTACGATAAAAGCATTTTCAGATAGTTCCCCTGATTCTGGGTGGGTAAATGCATGTCCTTGGCAGTATTAAGCAAAACATAGTAGAAGGTGGTGCGTCCATGGTCCACTGCTGAGTTAGTTTTTGTTAACTAGAGTGGCAGCGAGGATGCTACAATTGGCCTGGTGTCAGCTCACTTCCACCCCCGAGTCAGAAGGTCGTGGGTTCAAGTCCCACTGCTGAGACTTGAGCACAAAATCTAGGCTGGTACTCCAGTGCAGTACTGTGGGAATGCTGCACTGTCTCAGGTGCCATCTTTCGGATGAGACATTAAACCCTGTCTGCCTTTTCAGATTGACGTAAAAGATCCCATGACACTATTTTGACACTAGTCCTGATCAATATTTATCTCACAACCTACATCACTAAAACACATAATCTAGTCATGATCACATTGTCGTTTTTGAGATCTTGCTATGTGCAAATTGGCTGCTGTGTTTCTTGCATTAGCTTCTTGCATTACAGTGACAGCACTTTAAAAGTTGTCTAATGCATTTTAGAATGTCCTCAGGTTGCTATATAAATGCAAGTCTTTCTTGGTGCCCATAAGTTTAGGAGAGGGGAAATAAAATGAATCAGAGTTTTATCAATGTGTTAATTGCCACCTAGAGAATCTTGTTTATCAATGGGTGACAGGTTTGGGATTGTCTCTGAAGATCCTCCTCGTTTAGTTTACTAATACTTGTGCCAGGTTTGCATGTGAACAATGGTCATATGGTCAAGGTGCTCTTGAGAGAAATGGGGAGAAAAACAAGGGGGAAAAAAAGAAACGTAAGGAAAGCATATTCACCTCCTATTCATAAAGCAGATTTAAAATTCCTATCAACTGAATTTTGAGGCCTATTCCTGCAATTCAGTGTTTGAGTTTGAGATCGGCTTTACTACCGTTGGTAAATTTGATTTAAAATCTCTAAATTGTGATGTTTTCACTTGCAGATTCCATACTCCTCTTCGTCTCCTGGTACATATGGGGTACGTATTTGTATTTTGGACATGTTTTGCACAATACAAATGTTTGAAGATGAAGAAAAATGATAACAATTCTGGAGTTGACCTGAAGTGATTGTGGGAAATTCTAACTGAAGTGTCTGTAGTTAGTGTTGACCCATTCCCATAGTATGCAACAGAAGGAAGGACAGTTGATAACGGATTGTCTGCAGACCTGGAAATTGGGTATTGGGGGAATTGATTTTGGAAAAAGTATACTTTGGAGATGGTTTTTGCCTCAGCAGCTAAATTGCCACTTAAGTTTTAATACTTTAGAATGTATTCAATACTACATATTTTGAATGTTGACTATCTTTTAATCTTGATTCACAATAAAGCACTGCTGAGCTTCAGTTAAGTTTTGAAGATATAATTTGCAATCATTTTTTGAAAAAGTAACTACCTTTAATTCTTGAATTGACCACAGCAACATTTAATATTTTGCTACTTTTGTGAGTGATCTGTGCAAAATGGTGAATTTGGAAAATATTTGGAGTGGGCTCCCGCAGAAAGAGGTTGCAACAGTAAAAAGTGCCGTCCCCTGCATAAATGGATTGTGATGGTAAAACATTGGGGTCTTCCTTGCAGAAAGGGGTCATGAGGATAAACCAACTGAGCAAAAGGGAACGTTTCAACAATATTTTTAATTGTAGATTAAAGCCCATTGTAGGTTATGCTCTAGAAGCAGGCAAAATTTGACCTTGTGTTTGGAATGATCCCATTGTTTTCTCTGGGTTCTCAGAAAACCTTTTACGTTCAGCTTTCTAATGTTGTATTGAGAATATTTAGCCACGCCCCAAGCACTTGGACCAGTTTGCTTACAACAGCATAACCCACTGCAGGGTGAAATCGTTCAATCTTGAGGCTGAGTTGTGTGTTTTGTTCACAGGGGCCCCCTGGTGGTGGAGGTCCTCCAGGAACACCGATAATGCCAAGTCCAGCAGGTACAGCTTTACTCACCAGTCTCTCAATACTGACGTTAAAATCTTAAAACACATGCTAGTGTGAACTACTTTCCAAGATTTTGAGTGAAAACATGTGCAGGTGCCGCGTATTAAGTAACTAATGTCCAGTCAGTAATCCTTTGTTAACAATCAGAGCCTTGCTTTTGCTCCCAGTAGTTTTTTTTCAAACACTAAGTGTTGTTCACACAATTTTGTCACTGACTGGGAGAAGGCCAACAGTATGAGATTAATAATTCTCTATTGATGGGTTCCCCCATGTGTTGGACTCAGTAAGTACTCCAAGCTAATTTCCTCCAATGTGGCATCAGCACTCGCAGCATGGTTTAATTGTACAGTTAGGATAAATTAACCTTTTGATCATAAGCATTGTTTTCTTAAAAGCACAATGCAATCACACTTAAATTTGACACAATTCAGAAACGATTTGATATAAAATGTTATATTTTTCTTGGAGCTGCCTGTTTAACATTTATACAGAATTGTACATGAAATTGCTCTGGTGAGTCTCTGAATGAACATTTAGATTATTTTTAAAAATCATAATAGGTGGACTTTGGTTTCCACAGCTAGAGCATGCATGAATCACTTTGTTAACCAAATTGTGGAGTCCAGAGCTTTTGCTATGAAGTGCCTGGTTTTTCATAGTCTCTTTTTTCTCTGTTCAATGTAATAAATTTATGAATAAGGCTAAAATAATTACTCCTTGGTGCTCGGTTTCGGTGACAAGATTTCCATGAATGATTGGTTAATCACTGACCTGTTGTAATTATATGGTAGGGAAACGGTAGGAAGACTGCACCCCTCATTCGCTGTACCACTAACCTACTTGAAACATTTCAGTACTAAGAACATTAGGAACAAATGACAAGATGCTGCACCAAGTTCAATCCATTACATTAGAAACTGAATGAATTCTACAACATTTGTTTCCTCAAGAATTATGATTAACTTTACGATGCCTTATTCTCTTAAATCTGTTAGTCTCTCAGTAAGCGAGGCTTGGAGGAGATAGTCTAAAAATGTAAGTGAACAGGCTTTGGCAATTCACTGTAATTTGGGATGCTTTGTTGATTAAGTTTCAACTGCACTCCCTTATGCTGTGGGGCTCAGTAACGATTAAACGCTGGTTACCATCAGCACTCAATTAAACAATTAAAAACAAATTAAATGCTAAAATTGATTGCAATTCATGACGTTTTTGAGAGCTCCTGCTCTCTCCTTAAATAGTAAGTTAATTAATCCACACAGTGCTGTACACTAGCACAGTTAATCATATGTAATTCAACTCGAGAGTGAGCTGGTGGTATACTTTAATTAAACCGGATTGAAGCTACAAGTGTGGTGAAAATAGCTGAAATATGGGGGTACAGATTTATAAATCACTATAAATAACGACGCAGGTTATTAATTCCATGTTTTTAAAGTAAACAAACCACTGGGGTTCATTTCTAGAGGGATAGAATTGATGAGCAGAGAAGTTATATTAAACTTATATAGACCACACTTGGAGTACTGTGAACAGTTCTGGTCTCCATATTATAATAGAGGCACTGGAGGAGGTGCAAAAAGGATACCAGAACTGAGAAGATGTATCTATCAGAAAAAATTGAATAAGCTGGGACTCTTTCTCGAGAAAAGAAATTATGAAAGGATTTGAATGGCTAGGCGTAGAGAAGATGTTTCCATTTGCAGGGGAGGGAAAAAACAGAAATAGGGGCCATAACTAATAAATTCACTAATAAATCCAATAGGAAATTCAGGAGTAACTTCTTTACCAGAGAGTGATTAGAATGAGGCGAATAGCAATAGATGCATTTATGGGGAAGTTAGATAAACACATGAGGGAGAAAGGAATAGAAGGATATTTTGATGGGATTAGATGAAGGGTGGGAGGAGGCTCGTGTGGTGCATGAACACCAGCATGGACCTGTTTGGCCAAATGGCCTGTTTCTATGCTATGTAATGAACAAAGTAACAAGAACAAACTATTTCAACACCAAATGACTTTATCAATAAATGCTAATGGAAAATCTTGGTTTTAAAGAATGCTTGAGACCAAGAAACCCAGGGAGCCTCCCATGCAAGTGTCGTATGTTTAACCTGTATGAATGGAGGCTGCGTTAATTACATTGAGTTTTTTTTGTCTTTCTCAAATACAGATTCAACGAATTCCAGTGACAACATGTACACAATGATTAATCCAGTGCCACCCGGCGGAAGCCGATCAAATGTAAGTTTAGATTCCACAAGATAAAAAATACACCAACTGGGGGAAATTTCATGGGCTAGACTTTCCTCTTCATTTTCGACAGTTTTCTCGGCGGTGCTGCTCTTTGTCGGCGGAAAAGCACCCACCGAAAGTTTCCACTTTGTTTTTTTAAAAAAGAGTTCCGCCGACATTTTAAAAATATTGCTGGGGAACGGCCCACCCGTGTGCACTGCTGAAAAAACCACCACCGTCCAAGTTTGGGTTCAGCGGTGACCTGTAGGTAAGATTTTTTTTTTTAAAACGTCCACGAAAAGCAGCTGGAGCAGGGCAGTAGGTAAGTACTCCTACAAAGAAAGGTAAGTTAATGTTTTTTTTATATTATTTTAAAATTCTTTCACAACGATTAAGTTAAAAAGGGTCTTGAGAATGTTTTCTAAATTTTTATTTTTTTGTTTCATTGAAAAAATATTTTTTGAGTGTCCCTAGGCCCAACCGCAGCCTCAGTCTAAATTTGAGTACTTGCCCATTCTGGTTAAGAACCGCCCATTTTGCCAAGGATCGCATTTAACCGCTGAGAATCTACGTGTAAGATCCATTTTCTCGCCGGGCGATTTTTCGCCAGCGTTATTTGAAGAATCTCAGCTGTCTTTTTGGGCAGCAATCTGGCAGTGGGGGGCTTTAGGGAAAGTCTAGTCCCTTGATTCATCACGATTCAGGGCGCAACAGAAACAAAAATGCCAACTTTTTTCTTTGCTTTAAAGTATTGGGCCTAACGCACAAAATTGACATTTATGCTTAAAACAATTCAATTAATTGAAATGATAGAGTGAGATGGAAAATTCTGGACTTGCGCAGCTAGTCTATCAGCATCTGGAAACAGAAAAGACAAAAGATGACTGTTTTGGGTGTAGCCTCTTCATCGGAAAGGACAATTAATTGTGCTTTCAACCTTGTGTCTCCTCAACCTTGTGTCTCCTCAACCTTGTGTCTCCTCAACCTTGTGTCTCCTCAACCTTGTGTCTCCTCAACCTTGTGTCTCCTCAACCTTGTGTCTCCTCAACCTTGTGTCTCCTCAACCTTGTGTCTCCTCAACCTTGTGTCTCCTCAACCTTGTGTCTCCTCAACCTTGTGTCTCCTCAACCTTGTGTCTCCTCAACCTTGTGTCTCCTCAACCTTGTGTCTCCTCAACCTTGTGTCTCCTCAACCTTGTGTCTCCTCAACCTTGTGTCTCCTCAACCTTGTTTATTGCCAGAGTCTCATTGAACTCTTGGGTGGCCATCTTAAGCAGATTGTTTGCCGTTTGTCACTGAACTGTATCAGCCATAGAAATAGTGAAATAGTGAACGGGTATTTTTATTTCATTTTCCTTCGTTGTTTTCTTCCAGTTCCCACTGGGGCCTGGCTCCGATGGTCCCATGGGTGGAATGGGAGGAATTGAGCCACATCACATGAATGGATCATTAGGTAAGTTGCCTTCCTACCAGGAATAATAAAATAAAGTCTAAACAAACAATGTTCAACTGAAGCCTGTTCATGAGCTTAGAAATAAGTGTAACTAAGAGGGTTTCTGAATCCTCTGGTAGGAAGGAGCTACTGGAATCAGTAAGCAAGAAGAATTTGCATTTATTTACATGGAAGAGTGAAATATTAAAGTACAGTCACTGTACCTTAGTGAACCTTGTGTATGTTAAGTTGCAAACAGTGATGGATTTTTCAGCAATGTTTTTCTAATATGGTCTTGTATTGTCAGACATATATGGTGATTTATAGAAAAAAGCACATTTTAAGCAAATATTTTGTTCTACCCTCAGGATCAGGAGATATGGACGGGATCCCTAAGGTACGAGTCTAGCTTTAACCTTTAATTTAATACAAAGTATAATACTGAATATAAAGTAAGAATCATAACAGAAGCTCCTAGATGAAGTGATTCGATTAAAACTGGAATCAGTGAGGAGTGGAAGGGGGGGTGGGGAAGAAATATTACTTGTTTCCTGTTGATAAAAGGCTGCACATTGTGGTAAGTCCACAAGTAGAAGTTTGGTTCTTGGGTGCACTAATTTAATCTCCTACATGAGTGTATAATGTTCAGTGAAACAAGCTCGTTTGGGAGAGTTGCTAAACGTATTTTCTTTCTGTAGATAATGTACATGAATTGAACAGTTAATTAGCAAATTTACAATTTGTTTTGCATCATCTAGAGCAGATATCATGTCAGTTGCGTTAACATACATTTATTTTTCACGTGCCTACACGTTACAGCTGCCTATATAATTGCCATCTGGTTTTCTTTAAATGTGTGAACAAATTCATCCCCCAAAAGGACCTCATGTTGATTGACTTCCTTTCCCCTGACCACGTGCTGGGCTGGTGACAAGGCTTTAGTGTGTAATCTGAGTAAGAGCAGACTTTGGGTGTATAAAGTCTGCACAAAATTCCCTTTGGACCAAAACCAGGGAAAAGGGGGCGGGGAGAAAAATAAGAGAGGTCTGTGATTAGGTGGAGGAACAGTGGTGATTAAATGACAGAAGCGATAATGGTGACACAAAAGGAGGCAAAAATGAGAAAAATTAGAGAAATAAAAGATGTATACATGACCCTGAGTATGTGGGAATTATTACAACAGAATAGTAAAGGGGAGGCAAACGTGGGAAATCTGGCAATGTGGAGAAAGCTCCAGTGGCCCAGGAATGTAGTGCAAGTAAAAGGCATGGAGATGTCATGGGTGCAGATCATCCCAAGCATCAGCCTACAACCTCCACGATCCCTGAAAATGCTGGTGCACCTAGCCTCCATCACCAGCATCTACTGTCTGAGAGTAAATTGGAGCTCTGGTAAAGGTCTGAAGTTGTTAAAATCCGTGTTACGGCCAGCAGAATGTAAAGTGGCCAATAGATGAGCTGCTGTTCCTCAAGCTTGCATTGAGCTTCTTTGGAACTGTGTGGACAGAGAGGTCAGAATGGGAGTAAGAGGAAGAATTAAACTGGTAAAGCACCAGATTTCCCATGCTTCCCTCCCCCCCCCCCCCCCCCCCCCGGCTCTGCTATTCCACTTTTACACATCCTCTCGGTCTCGCGTGATCTTTTGTTTCTCTAATTTCTGTCATTATTGCCTCCTTTTGTCATTCACCATCATCACTTCTATCATTTAATCATCTCCTGTCCTCAACCTCATCGTTTCTCCCCACCCCTCCCTCACCCAGACCTCCTTGTTTCCTTTTTATTCTCCCCCCCCCCCCCTTCCCCTCCCCTCCCCTCCCCCCCCCTCCTTTCCCTGCCTCTCTTCCTCCTATTAAGCTGTTCATCTGTAACAGCTTCTAGTTCTAACAAAAGTTCATCAACCTGAAACGTTAACCCTACCTTCCTATCTTCACAGATTCTGCCTGAACTGCTGAGTGTTGCCAGCATTTCTTTCTCTTTATTTTGATTTCTAGCTTTGTGTTTTTGTCCCTTTTGGACCATCCCAATTGGGGAGTGGAGCACCAGCAACTCCCAGGGGTCACAACCCACTGGTTAAGAGCTGCTGATGTAATCCAGTGACAGACTTTTAAAGGTCTAACTACTCGCCACTATTTGTATTTATTTTTTAAAACACAAATGTTGAGTGACATTGTTCCCCCCTCCCTGTGAGCTGATGTCATGTGATGAGATTAAAAGCTGGTCAGTAGAGACCCCATAAGTTGAGAGCAACAGGAGCAATACGGATCATGTTGAAAGCATAAATTTAGAATTTAACAAAGATGTGTTAGTCACTGAAATTTAAAGTCATATAGCAGCTGTGTGATTTTGGGTTCACTTACTATAGCTGGTACACTTATATTTTTACAGGGGAGAATTGCCCTTGTTTTATTGACAGTGCAATGATTTAATTTCCAGAACTCTCCCAACAACATGAGCAGCATTACTAATCCTCCAGGCACTCCAAGGGATGACAGTGAATTAGGAGGCAATTTTCTCCACTCCTTCCAAAATGATAATGTGAGTATGTATAAATACCAGAGAAGAGTATTTGCTAACACAAATAACCGTTGCAGATTTTGCTTGGTGTTCTTTTGAAGAAAAGTGAAAGCTTTATAACACACTTCTTTTCTGGCATAGTCGGTAAAATACATTTTCTTTAAAGTTACAAGATAAGTGTTTGAGGATTAATTATACCTGCTTTGGCTTTACACACAACTGTCTGTATTAGAGAGCATAGAAGTAAAACATCTGTCTCCTTGAACATTTCTTGACTGTGGCCAATATAAAATTCTCGTAACTGGAAAAACCTAAAACTAAGCGGTGCTAGAGCAGGAAGGCCCGAGATTTGATTTTCCAGTCTGTGCAGAGGTCACAAACCTTAGCCTAGGTAAAAAAATTAGAGCTACTATCAGCCACAGAATCCCCAGGTTAAAAGAGGAGAGAAAGTACGCGAGTGTGGCCGTTAGGCAAGACCAGTATTGGGCTTGGCTGTGTTACCCCATCACCACTGAATAGATCATAGAATTTTACAGCACAGAAGGAGGTTATTTGGTCCATTGAGCCTGTGCCTGCTCTCTGCAAGAACCACCCATTTAGTCCCTTTTCCTGTACCCTTTTTAATTTTTTCTTTAAAAAAAAATATATATTTAGCCACTTCCTTCATAAATAAATGTCTCCTATTTATGAGGCTTTCTCTTTATTCTTTTTATATCTCAGCAAATTCTATTTGCAGGTTAGCCATGATTATTAGAACCCAGATTTTCTTAAGTAAGATATATAGTTCCAACCCGTTGTAATCTTTTACTTACTGATTGGCCGGTTTTTCCTGATTTACTGATCAAAACCACTCTCAATATTTTGAACACTTCTATCAGATTTGCTCGTAACCTTCTTTGTTCTCATGAAAAGAACCCCCAGTTTCTTTCGTTCCTCCTGATAACTAAATATAAAATGCTGGAGGGCTGTTAGTGCCTGATGAACCAAAGCCCAACATGAGTCACTGCCCTTGGGAAGAAAGTGAGGAAAGATAAAAATGGAGATGGTAAAAATTCCTTTATAAATAGGCATTTATTTTAATTCTTAAATGCTGCTATTTCCCCCTTCAATAACACGGTTTCTAAAAGCACAAAAGGCAGTACTGTTCCTAGATGAATAGGCTGGGAGTTACTTAGCTGTAGGTAGAAATGAATACATTCCCAAAAATAAGTCAGTTGGAGAGAAAAATGTTAGTTGAAAAGAAGTGACTTTTACTTTCAGAAATTGAAGATCCAGGTGCTTAATAAAAAAATGCTGAACTGCTGATCTCCAGCGTGTCTCTACAGGGAGCTCTGCGTGAAAGCCCAACCTTAGAGAATGGGAGGGGGTTATAAGAAGGAGTTATTCTCGTGCTGCTGGCTTGGAGCTCCTGCTACTCGTTGGCAGAGACCCATAACTTGGTTGCTTAGCTTTCTCTTGATGAAAAAGGAAAAGATTTAAATTAGGGAGTTACTCCCTCCACGGTAGTGGTGATTGAATAATTATCTTGAAGAGTATCTCAACAAACTATATTTGCAGATCTGTTATGTTTAATAGAACACAGATTTTCTGAATTGGTCTGGTATAAGATGTATGGTTCCAACCCGTGTAATTTTTGTCACTTTCTTTCAGTATTCCCCCAGCATGACGATGAGCGTGTGATTTTTCCCCTTCCCCCTTCTCCAGGACCAGAATGATGAGACAGCTGCCCTCTGGAAGATTAAAGAACGTATGCAAGAAGCAGTTCAACGTGTTGACGAGGAACTGGGGGCAAAACCCCAATTTTGAGTTTCACGCAATAAAAAGGCTGAACTTCTTTTATTCCATAAACATGAAGGACAAAAAAAAAAGATTCAAGACATAAAACCCTTCTCCTGGAAGGAACTGTACGTTACACATCGCATCTTTTTGAAGCAAAGAAAAAAATTTAAACGCCTCTAGCACCCGAACAGACCTCCTCCGCTTCATCCTCTGAACCCGTGTATCTTTGTGCTGAACTGAATAAGGCGCTAGTCTAGGTATAAGATCCGATGTTGTCCATATTGTAGCCATTTTATCTGGGACGTTTACACAATGTGGTTTACTTTCGAAGGCCCTTTTTCTGGTGGCGCAAATTATTTTTTCTTGCTTCTGTGAGCCTTCCCCTCCAGGTGCAAGGTGTTAATCAGTGGCTTGTTCCATACCTGTGTAGCTGAACGATGATTTGCGCTGTGGGTTCCAGTTTGAGAGGATCGTATATCTTTTTCCCACATCCTGCCATCCCCCTCCACCCTTTCCCTGCGCCCACACGTACATGCACACCTTGAATCTGGATTGGTTCATTCCTCTGTTACCTTTGTCGATCCAGAGGAAAACTCTGTACGCAAGAAAGAGACAACTGCAGACACGTGATTGAGAGAGAGGAAAATAAACAGTTTTAGTGGCACTACAATTGTGCTGGGATCTCTGTACAGTTACACACTACCTGTAGATGGTCTTTTGTTTAAACCCACTTCTATACAATGTGTATCAAGTTATGTAAAATATTATCTTGCCTTGACAACCCTTGTGCTGATTCTTGATAACATTGTAGCTGTTCTGTGTTTCTTACCTTGTAGTCTGGTTATAAAAAAGAAAAAATTCTACATTGTAGTTTTGTGTTCAATATTTGTTGCTAATGTTTTATTGAGGGATGTTTTTTCTGCATTCCTTTACAGAGTTTTCAGGAACGTCAACTGTGTTTATTGTGCTGACTGCAGGTTATGGGATGTTAACATACTTTGTTTTTGTTTTTTGGGGGGTGGTGGGGGTTGGGGAATAGCAAGATCTTTCTAAATGAATTGCCTTTTTAGATGTGTTTAAAATCATTCTAACTGTGTTTAGCTGTAGAGTCGCTGAACGAGTATGTAAATCTCCTATTTGCAGTCAGATTGGAACATACTGATGACATTTTGGTGTTTTACTGTAGATTTCGGTCTCCAGGAAATCGTGCATTTTAAACTGAGAAAAAAGACAAGTCTGGCAAATGTAATTTTACAAATTCGCTAAATTATTGTCTTCATTGGGATGGTTTTGAATGAAACGGTTCTTTTCTCCAACGCTGTAATAAATATAAACATAAAACTTAATTTTGATTCTTTTCTGCTAACTTGTTGACCCTTTCGTACCTTTAAGGATTGTTTGAAGAAGTATTGATAATTTCTATTCTAACTTTTAAAAAGAATTTTGCAAAATTAGAAGTTGCCATTGAAATAAATTCCCTTCTGTTTTGTATAGAAAACTGAAATGCTGTAGGCTGCAGCAGAGCTGGACATGGATATGTTTGTTTGAAAAGGGAGCATGCTGTCAGATGCTCATGCAAGATGGGAAGGCTCTGTTACATCAGGAAAACTCTTTGGAACTTTCACCTGTAGGGTCAAAGGAAATTAGTTATGAAAGTAGCAAGTGGTAGGGAATGCATGGATTAAACTGGGTGCACAGAGGGTAAGGTCAGCACAGTGTACTTTCACCTGTGTAGCTTGGGTTTGAATCCAGACCAAGATGATGCCATCAAAACTTTTCCTGTCTGCTGGTTATGCTCAAAAGAGTTTGGGAAGCCACGGCTCAGTTTGGGGGCTGGGCTTGCAGCACAAATTGTCTGAATTGGAGGAAAAAATTGGCACACTCAAAAGTCGCATAGGCTGGTATGGGAAATGGAAATCCCACATTGGTGCAGTAAAGGGATAGTGTTCAGAGGGACGGGCAGAATAGAAGTAGCTGTAATCGGAATCTTTATCTGTCTAATGTGAAGCATTTTGAGATGTTTGAGAGATCTGTTAAGGTGCCATATAAATGCATTTTGCCTTTCTTTTCGCCTAGCCTGATGTAGGTGTGTTTGTTGATGCTGGGTGCCTGAAATAAAAAATCATTGCATTCTCTAGCATTAACATTCCTCCCCTGGAGTGTAAAATTTCACAAAACACTGGTGAATAGGCTAACAGATCCTAACTAGAATAGGGAGATAATTTTTTGAGTGGGAAGGTGCAATTGAATGGAATGGGGAGGCAGAATTTGGAAGAGAATTTAAAATGAATTGAAATACAGAAATTAGGAACAGAAACCAGATTAAAATGGACTGGTAACGAGCACAGTTCCATTCAGTGTTTATATTTGAGTTTTGACAGCCATTCAAATTTCCCCAAAATGCAGATTTTTCCATGGGGATTTGGCCTATCACATCGATATTTCACCTGGAGCATCTACTGTTATCCACTATCCCTGCTCCCTCCCCCCGTAGCCTTTTATATTCTTCCTTTTTCAAATCCAATTCATTTTAACTGACGCTATGAACTCTGCCTTAGTAGCTACTTGTCGTAAAGTATTCCATTTTTTAAGTTAAAGAAAAGTACGTCTAACTTGTATGCCTTCGTTGTTCCAGTGATGATTCTGAATCTCCACTCTGTTAATTATTTGTCAACCAGTGGAACCAGTCTTCCATCATTTACCCTCTCAAAACTTTTCGTAACTTTGAAAATCTCTTGGTATTAGGTGGAGAGCCTCACCCAGACAGAAAACACAGATGAAATCTCCAAGGATACAAAGTGGAATCAACCATGAGAAGGGCATGTGACAAAACTGGTCCGAAAGAAATAGGGGAGTTGGAAAAGGAATGAGAATTAAGTGAAAAAGATCTTGTCTATATATTTTGTCTATGATTATATAATAAAAACAGGAGAACCACAAATTAATGCATTGTTCTAGCATTTCTAAAACTCCAGTATGTCAATGCCTTCTCCTGCAAGTGCCAGATGACCAGATTGTACATCAACTACACTGAATATATGTATGTATATTTTATGAATTTAAAGGGTTTAAAAAAGGAAATAAATTATGAAACAAAAATACAGACCTAAAGAAATTACCTAAAGTTTTAAAAAAAGTGCAAGGCAGAAATACACAACATGCTGAATTAAAGTAATGAGAGCTGGATACAAAGCAAATTAGCTTTTAAACTACACAATGGATAAATAGTAAGAAAAGCCAGAAAGTCAAATGCATGAAAAACAATAAAGCCAAGAAAAAGATGGACAAAGACAGTGGCTGAAATAGTGAGTGAATGTTAAGCATATGCATTTTCTGTACCATGTGTGACTATAGATGAATTAGTGTTGAAGTTACTGTAAATAAGCCTGGGCCTCTTATGTTGTCTATGCAGATTGCTGCATGAAATGATTTAGACTACTGTAATAGTATGGTGAAACATTCTTTTAGAATTTCAGTTACCCAATGGAGCATTCACTAACAGTGAGTTGCAATTAATGAAAACTTGGGGATATGTAAATAGTGTAGTTGAAATTAGTGAAATTCAGTTGATTTATTTTTGTGTTCGGCATGTTGGTGATTTCCTTTGCTGAGATCAATACAAAAAGGTGCGAAGATTTAATTTTGGTGGGAACTCTAGTTGAAGAGCCGCATTCCATTAGTGCAGAACATTACCAAGGTTGGAAAGTATAGGGGGTGAAGAAAACTTAAGAAATAATTAGATTATGCCAATTTGAGGTATTAATAACCATTAGATTACTGGGGGAAGCGAGTACCAAGAAGTTACAGTTTGAAGTGTTATCATTAGAAGTGAAAGAATTGATTTGAAATGTTCCTTTTGGTGTTGGTCTTGATGAAATTCCAAGGTAGTTGCACTAGTTTAAGTATATAAATATGGCTACAATAATTTGTATTATAGCAGTGCTACCCTTCAATGATGCTTGTCTTGTCTCTAATAAAACTCATGGGGCTAGAAATTCAGTTTTTGGCTATCATTTTTTTTGAAAAAATACTACTAAAAACGTTGCCATTTTTAAGGGGGTAAAATTGGCAAGAAAAATGCACCCGACGGTAAAAATGAGCATTGCATGAGGATTCACAGTGGAAACCGCGGTCCTCGCCAACTTTAGCTCGAGGCCTATCACCACCAAAAATACAGGCCCTGGGTGGGGGAAAACACAAAAAATTGCAAAAATAAAAAATCAGAAAACATTCATTATACACTTAACTAATGAATCTCTGAAAAAGAATTAAAAAAATAAAAACTTCAATTTACCTTTTTTTGTAGGTCTTCATAAAAAATAACCGCTATTTCTGGGGCTTCATCGCAGGCTTTTCTTGAGCGTTTTTTTTTCAGCCTGAGTACGGGTGCGCCGAACGGCCAATTTTAAGCCGTCACATTTTTCTTAGTGTTGCATGTCGTCGATCCGCTTTTCGCCGATATTTTAAAACCGCCTGTCGTTAACTTTGACCAATTTAGGTGAGTACCTTTTACTGGCAAAAAGGCGAAATATCGCTGAAAAAAGGCTGGCCAATTTCTCCCCCATGAACTGTTCCAAAGCATTAAAGATGTAACAGCAGCGCATTTGGAAAGCAGTGACAGGATTGGTCCTAGTCAGCGTGGATTTGTGAAAGGGAAATCTTGACAAATCTTCTAGAATTTTTTGAGGATGTAAATAGTAGAGTGGACAAGGGAGAACCAGTGGATGTGGTGTATTTGGATTTTCAAAAGGCTTTTGACAAGGTTCCACACAAGAGATTAGTGTGCAAAATTAAAGCACATGGTAATGGGGGTAATGTATTGACGTGGATAGAGAACTGGTTGGCAGACAGGAAGTGAAGAGTAGGAATAAACGGGTTCTTTTCAGAATGGCAGGCAGTGACTAGTGATGTACCACAAGGTTCAGTGCTGGGACCCCAGATATTTACAATATATATTAATGATTTGGACAAAGGAATTGAATGTAATATCTCCAAGTTTGAAGATGACACTAAGCTGGGTTGGCAGTGAGCTGTGAGGAGGATGCCAAGAGGCTGCAGGGTGACTTGGACAGGTTAGGTGAGTGGGCAAATGCATGGCAGATGCAGTATAATGTAGATAAATGTGAGGTTATCCACTTTGATGGCAAAAACAGGAAGGCAGAATATTATCTGAATGGTGACAGATTAGGAAAAGGGAAGGTGCAACGAGACCTGGGTGTCATGATACATCCATCAGTCATTGAAAGTTGGCATGCAGGTACAGCAGGCGGTGAAGAAGGCAAATGGCATGTAGGCCTTGATAGCGAGAGGATTTGAGTATAGGAACAGGGAGGTCTTACTGCAGTTGTACAGGGCCTTGGTGAGGCCATACCTGGAATATTGTGTGTAGTTTTGGTCTCCTAATCTGAGGAAGGACATTCTTGCTATTGAGGGAATGCAGCGAATGTTCACCAGATTGATTTCCGGGATTGCAGGACTGACATATGAAGAAAGACTGGATCGACTAGGCTTATATTCACTGGAATTTAGAAGAATGAGAGGGGATCTCATAGAAACATATAAAATTCTGACAGGATTGGACAGGTTAGATGCAGGAAGAATGTTCCCGATGTTGAGGAAGTCCAGAACCAGGGGTCACAGTCTAAGGATAAGGGGTAAGCCATTTAGGACCGAGATGAGAAGAAACTTCTTCACTCAGAGAATTGTGAACCTGTGGAATTCTCTACCACAGAAAGTTGTTGAGGCCAGTTCGTTAGATATATTCAAAAGGGAGATATGGCCCTTACGGCTAAAGGGATCAAGGGGTATAGAGAGAATGCACGAATGGGGTACTGAAGTTGCATGATCAGCCATGTTCATATTGAATGGTAGTGTAGGCTCAAAGGGCCAAATGGCCTACTCCTACATCTATTCTCTGTTGCTTAAAATAACTATTTTATAAGATAGGAGAAACATTTTAACAATGTAGTTGAATTTTATTATATAGGATTTTGAGTTTTTGACCATTTGAAAATACCAAATCATATTTTCTCTTCCTTCCCTGCCCCTCCTTTTCCTCTTAGCACTCCATGCTTCTCCTGAGATTCATGGGGAGATGAATGATGATCTTCAAGCCCTTTATCCATACTTCTCTTCAGCTAATAACCAGGGGTTCAATGAATGTGCCAATGGAATTCCGGGCTGTGGAAGAAATTGAAACCCATGTCCCTCCTCTCTGCTGTTGTGCTACAGGCTGTAAACCATTAAACAATGTAATTTTTCATTTTCCTCGCCTAAAGATGCCGACTCATGCTGAGTACATTTTCATGGTTGCTGGCAGCCTTCCAGAAACTTGTTCAGTGGTAATTTTTCATGTGTGGCAAGTAAGTTTGTATTGTAGCAAAGCTGCCCATAGACAGTGCTTGTCTTGGATTATAGAGGGTAGAAGCTAATGCTGGAGCTTGTGGGTAAGGGTAACAAATCTGTGTGGTTGTTCAACTGCAGGTGGCATTGCAGTCATTTTCTATTAACCCCTTCTGGCCACTTCCCCAGCCTAGGGATGCCCAGCTCAGTTGCCATTGTAGTTGACTCTGCGCAGAGCAGGAATCAAACCTGGACCTTCTCACAGGACAGATTTAAAGATTTTGAACAAGTAACTACTTAGCAATTCTGATTAGCAGAGCTGATTGGTGCATTATGAGAATGACAAATGCTAGCAGCTTTTTATTGGGATCGAGAAGTTAACTGAGGGAGATGAGATACTAGAAAAACGTCTTTTTACAAAAAAAAACCCCACAAACTTACTAGAACTGTAAAAATGACTCTCACAAGCTGATAAATATAAGATGTCAGTTGTCAGACATGCAGTGTCTAGTAGCTCTCTCACAAATTACCTTTGGTACAGCACTCCAAAAAGCTTTAGTGGGGAAAAATATGTATTTAGGTCGAATATGTTTCTCCCTCTTGATTTTTAAAACTGGTGAGATTTTTAAGAATGTTTTGTCCTAATATGCAATCAATAGTTCTGACCCAAGTGATATCGTTTATTTTATCCCTGAATTGTCTGTGTTAAATTGTCTGTTGGGACGAGATTGCCAATATGTTGTATAGAAATAATTTAGTTTCTTATGATAACTGGTGCTGTAATTTTCTATGCCTACAAACACTAAATACCCTTGTATCTCTTGCCAAATATTGGGAAATATATCTAGGTGGCAACAAAATGAACTGGACTGCTTTCAGTTCTAAGATGTCTGAACTTTCCTTTGTGTGTTTGAAATAAGTAAAAAAGGAAATTTGAGCTGTTCTAATGTTTGCTGTAATGTATAAAATGTTAATTGCATTGCTGAGACTCTTGCCTCAGTTGCTTCTATTCCTGTAATCAGCTGCTTCCTCACATCCTGATCTTTAGCAGTCATTACTGCTTTACTGCACTTGGGGGTTTCTCGTAAGTTGATTCTGAACCGATACAGATTGTCAAATGCACCACCCTATATACTTTACAAAGATCCCTAAACCTTCCTGTAATCCTAATAGTTTTGAAGTCTTGTCTAACCAGGGCCTGAGATTCTTTAAGTTTAAAACTTAATTTAGAAAATTCACCAGTAATGTATGATGTGTAATTGCATAGAAGTAGATTTTCCTGTTAAATTATTCTCTGGAAAAATGATCACGTAACAGGTGCAATGAACCAAGTGAAGAGTGAGAGGAGATGCAATTTATTTTGTATCAGTCTTCATGGTAGAAGACACTTAAAAACATCCCAATAGTAGATAATCAAGGGGCTATAGGGAGGGAGGAAGTTAATACAATCATGATCACTAATGATGTAATACTCGGTAAAATAATGGGACTAAAGTCCTCTGGACCGGATGGCTTACATCCTAGAGTCTTAAAAGAAGTGGCTGCAGAGATGGTGGATGCATTAGTTGTAATTACCAAAATTCCCTGGATTCTGGAGCGGTCCCAGCAGATTGGAAAACCGCAAACGTAACGCCCCTATTTATAAAAAAAAAGGAGGCAGACAAAAAGTAGGAAACTACAGACCAGTTAGCCTAACATCTGTCATTGGGAAAATGCTGGAGTCCATTATTAAGGAAGCAGTAGCAAGACATTTGGAAAAGCATAATTCAATCAAGCAGAGTCAGCATGGTTTTATGAAGGGGAAATCATGTTTGACAAATTTGCTGGAGTTCTTTGAGGATGTAACGAGCAGGGTGGATAAGGGGGAACCAGTGGATATGTATTTGGACTTTCAGAAGGTATTCGATAAGATGCCACATAAAAGGTTACTGCATAAGATAAAAGTTCACTGCACAAGATAAAAGTTCACTGCACAAGATAAAAGTTCATGGGATTAGGGGTAATATATTAGCATGGATAGAGGATTGAGAGTCGGGATAAATGGGTCATTTTCCAGTTAGCAAACAGTGACTAGTGGAGTGCTGCAGGGATCGGTATTGGGTCTTCAACTATTTACAATCTATATTAATGACTTTGAAGGGACTGAGTGTAATGTAGCCAAGTTTGCTGCTGATACAAAGATGGGTGGAAAAGCAAATTGTGAAGAGCACACAAAATCTGCAAAGGGATATAGTGGACAAAAATTTGGTAGATGGAGTATAATGTGGGAAAATGTGAGGTTATCCACTTTGGCAGAAAAAAGAGAAAAGCAAATTAGTTTAAATTGAGAAAAATTGTAAAGTGCTGCAGTACAGAGGGACCTGCGGGTCCTTGTGCTTGAAACACACAAAGTTAGTATGCAGGTACAGCAAGTAATCAGGAAGGCAAATGGAATGTTGGCCTTTATTGCAAGGGGGATAGAGTATAAAAGCAGAGAAGTCCTGCTACAATTGTACAGGGTATTGGTGAGGCCACACCTGGAATACTGCATACAGTTTTGGTCTCCATATTTAAGGAAGGATATACTTGTATTGGAGGCTGGTTAGAGAAGGTTCACGAGGTTGATCCGGAAATGAGGAGGTTGACTTATGAAGAAAGGTTGATTAGGTTGGGCCTATACACATTGAAGTTCAGAAGAATGAGAGGTAATCTTATTGAAACATATAAGATAATGAGGGGGCTCGACAAGGTAGATGCAGAGAGGATATTTCCACTCAGGGGAAACTAAAACTAGGGGACATAGTCTCAGAATAAAGGGCCACCCATTTAAAACAGGTGAGGAGAAATTTCTTCTGAGGGTTGTAAATCTATGGAATTCTCTGCAACAGAGAGCCGAGGAGGCTGGGTCATTGAATGTATTTAAGGCAGAGATAGATTTTTGAGCGATAAGGGAGTAAAGGGTTATGGGGATCGGGCAGGGAAGTGGAACTGAGTTCATGATCAGATCAGCCATGATCTTATTGAATGGCAGAGCAGGCTCGAGGGGCCAAATGGCCTGCTCCTATTATGTTTCTTATTTATCCAAAGAGAGATAGTTGTAGGATACATTACCAGTGAAAGACACTGAAGGGGACAGTGTAAATTTGTTCAATAGATAATTAAATACATTTCTGGAGAGAAGGAATTGAGTAGGGCGCAAAGACTGGTCAAAGGGCTCCACACGAGCTTCCACCCATCAGGCTTATTGGGTCCACTGGAATCTTGTTGAAAATTCTTGCATTTTTATGATATTCAATTGTAGCAATATATCCGGAAACCAGTTTGGAAGTTGGACTGATATTGATTGGTTTGTAGAATCCAACTGTAAAAATGGAATCTATTACAAGACTGCAAGATAAATTAAAAATAATAACCTAGGAATGTGTGAGTGCCACAGATGAAAAAAGAGGGCTGTTTATGGTGATGCAGACAGCTAATTACAGGTGCATCTAAAGATATGTATCGGATAGTAGGCTCATTATGCTTTAACTTCACAATATTTGCTATCAAACATAATGGGATCAATTGCATCCAAATTGGATAAATGTGTGATTTTTGAGAAATACTGCTGAGATGATATGATGTAAAAAAAAATCTATTGACTTTCGCTGTCAATTTCTTCTCTACTGACTGCAGTTATTTTTACACTGCTGTTTTAAGGTTATTAGTAGCATATAATTTCAATATTAAATTGCAGTCACTGATTAAATCTGCTTTTCATATCACTTTAAATGTGAATAAAGCTTCCTTAATAAAAATTTAATGCAGGTGGATTTGTGATACTTAAAGTATTATCCACCTAATTCTACTCCCAACATTTGCTTTCAAATGTCAGTGTAAAGTAAGTTGCTGCATACTGATGACCGACATTTTAAACTGCGCGCTGCAGTTGTGTAATTAATGCTCTAAGCTGGGGTGAGTCAAAGTCTTTATGTAACACTTAAGAGTTGCTTTTTGAACTGAACAGAGTACTGAATTGTCTAGAAAAGTTTTAATATGTTACATTGAAGTGAATTTACATGCTTAAAATGTGCAATCTGTTTATAAGGAAACAAAAAGATATTAGCATTTTCTATCCTATATTAGGAACATTTGTTTGTCAGTTTATTGAGCGATGGAAAGAGAGGAGGGATTCCATTTAAAATCACTAAGAACGGTAGTTTTACCATTTCTGTCTAGTCGATACACCCATTAAGTTCTCCATGGTTTGAAAGTTTTGCACTCTGAGCACAGGTAAGAGTGAAAATTCCTGTTTTAAGAAACTACAGTACTCTTGCAGCCCAATGACTTTGTAGGGAAAAGTACCATCTTGTGTGGCACTGATCCATATGTTGCAGGAATATCCCAACCCCAGTCTCTGCTGAGTTAGCTAATCTCATGTAGTTCATCTGTTAACATAAGAAATAGGAGCACAAGTAGGCCATTTGGCCCCTCGGGCCTTCTCCGCCATTCAATAAGATCATGGTTGATCTGATCTTGGCCTCAGCTTCTCTTTCCTGCACGCTCCCCATAACCCTTGACTCCCCTATCGTTCAAAAATCTGCATCTCCACCTTCAACATATTCAATGACCCAGCCTCCATAGCTCTCTGGGGTAGAGAATTCTGAGAAGAAATTCCTCCTCATCTCCGTTTTAAATGGGCAATCCCTTATTCTGAAACTATGGCTCCTAGTTCTAAATTCCCCCACAAGGGGAAACATACTCTCTGCATCTACCTGGTCAAGTCCCCTCAGAATGTTATGTTTCAATACGATCACTTCTCATTCTTCTAAACTCCTATGAATATAGGCTCAACCTTTCTTCAAAAGACAACTCCTTCATCTCAGGAATCAACCTAGTGAACCTTCTCTGAACTGCCTCCAATGCAAGTATATCCCTCCTTCAACAAGGAGACCAAAACTGTAAGCAGTACTCCAGGTGTGGTCTCACCAACGCCCTGTGCAGTTGGAGTAAGACTTCCCTACTCCATCCCCCTTGCAATAAAGGCCAACATTCCATTTGCCTTCCTGATTGCTTGCTGTACCTGCATACTCACTTTTTGTGTTTCATGTACACGGATCCCCAGATCCCTCTATCGCAGCATTTTGTAGTCTCCATTTAATTAATAATTTGCTTTTTTATTCTTCCTACCAAAGTGGATAACCTCACATTTTCTCACATTATACTCCATAGAAACATAGAAAATAGGTGCAGGAGCAGGCCATTCAGCCCTTCTAGCCTGCACCGCCATTCAATGAGTTCATGGCTGAACATGAAACTTCAGTACCCCCTTCCTGCTTTCTCGCCATAACCCTTGATCCCCCGAGTAGTAAGGACTTCATTTAACTCCCTTTTGAATATATTTAGTGAATTGGCCTCAACTACTTTCTGTGGTAGAGAATTCCACAGGTTCACCACTCTCTGGGTGAAGAAGTTTCTCCTCATCTCGGTCCTAAATGGCTTACCCCTTATCCTCAGACTGTGACCCCTGGTTCTGGACTTCCCCAACATTGGGAACATTCTTCCTGCATCTAACCTGTCTAAACCCGTCAGAATTTTAAACGTTTCTATGAGGTCCCCTCTCATTCTTCTGAACTCCAGTGAATATAAGCCCAGTTGATCCAGTCTTTCTTGATAGGTCAGTCCCGCCATCCCGGGAATCAGTCTGGTGAATCTTCGCTGCACTCCCTCAATAGCAAGAATGTCCTTCCTCAAGTTAGGAGACCAAAACTGTACACAATACTCCAGGTGTGGCCTCACCAAGGCCCTGTACAACTGTAGCAACACCTCCCTGCCCCTGTATTCAAATCCCCTCGCTATGAAGGCCAACATGCCATTTGCTTTCTTAACCGCCTGCTGTACCTGCATGCTAACCTTCAATGACTGATGTACCATGACACCCAGGTCTCGTTGCACCTTCCCTTTTCCTAATCTGTCACCATTCAGATAATAGTCTGTCTCTCTGTTTTTACCACCAAAGTGGATAACCTCACATTTATCCACATTATACTTCATCTGCCATGCATTTGCCCACTCACCTAACCTATCCAAGTCACTCTGCAGCCTAATAGCATCCTCCTCGCAGCTCACACTGCCACCCAACTTAGTGTCATCCGCAAATTTGGAGATACTGCATTTAATCCCCTCGTCTAAATCATTAATGTACAATGTAAACAGCTGGGGCCCCAGCACAGAACCTTGCGGCACCCCACTAGTCACTGCCTGCCATTCTGAAAAGTACCCGTTTACTCCTACTCTTTGCTTCCTGTCTGACAACCAGTTCTCAATCCACGTCAGCACACTACCCCCAATCCCATGTGCTTTAACTTTGCACATTAATCTCTTGTGTGGGACCTTGTCGAAAGCCTTCTGAAAGTCCAAATATACCACATCAACTGGTTCTCCTTTGTCCACTTTACTGGAAACATCCTCAAAAAATTCCAGAAGATTTGTCAAGCATGATTTCCCTTTCACAAATCCATGCTGACTTGGACCTATCATGTCACCATTTTCCAGATGCACTGCTATGACATCCTTAATAATTGATTCCATCATTTTACCCACTACTGAGGTCAGGCTGACCGGTCTATAATTCCCTGTTTTCTCTCTCCCTCCTTTTTTAAAAAGTGGGGTTACATTGGCTACCCTCCACTCCATAGGAACTGATCGAGTCAATGGAATGTTGGAAAATGACTGTCAATGCATCCGCTATTTCCAAGGCCACCTCCTTAAGTACTCTGGGATGCAGTCCATCAGGCCCTGGGGATTTATCGGCTTTCGATTCCATCAATTTTCCCAACACAATTTCCCGACTAATAAAGATTTCCCTCAGTTCCCCCTCCTTACTAGACCCTCTGACCCCTTTTATATCCGGAAGGTTGTTTGTATCCTCCTTAGTGAATACCGAACCAAAGTACTTGTTCAATTGGTCTGCCATTTCTTTGTTCCCCGTTATGACTTCCCCATCTGCCAGATTTTTGTCCACCCATGTAAGCTATCTGTAACTTTTGCAAATTCTTTGTGTCCTCTTCACCTATGGCAGCACAGGGTTCCCTTAACCAGTGAAAAATGGGTCGGGTCTTTGTTCATGGTCACTATTCTGGCAGTAGTTTGTGTAGATGTCAGATGAGGGCAATGTCTAGCTCAGGAGCAAAGACCCTGCCTGATTTTTCACCTCTCTAGACCAGGGACCCTTGTGTTGCCATATATTTGAATCACTTGGTGTCCAGATTTGCTCATGAAGAATAGCTACTTGGGTGAGGCACTAGATGGGTTACTGGTGCCTGTGAAACTTTGCCCCAGTACTAGGCAATGCCTTCATAAGAGTCAAAAATTGCTAAAGGAAAAGAAAAGGTCCTACTCGGGTAAATCTAATCTTGTGCAACCTCTAATTTTCACGTGAATTGTTATGTCAAGACAATGGTGTGTAATTTACTGTTTAATCTCTGAATGCTCAATACATTTTACATAGTATTACCTAGAATATATAACAGAGAAACAGGCCATTCGATCCAACTGTTCTGTGCTGTGCTTATGCTCCACATGAGCCACCTCTCACCCCTCCTCCTAACTGTAATCTATCAGCATAACTTTCTATTCCTTTCTCCTCGTGTTTATCTAGCTTCCCCTTAAATACATCTATGCTATTCCCCTCAACCAGCTTTCTCTTTCATTCTTCATTGTTGCCTTGTCACAGTATTTTCTCCTTTTGTTACAGCCGATGGGCAAGCAGGGCTGTGACTCCCTACAGCTGTTAAATCAGCAAAAAATTTGACATCCACAAGGCAGAACTTTGCAGTTAATTTTTTAATATCTCTTCCCTTCAGCCAATTTCCCAAAAATGGAGCGCTCCAGGTGATAGTCATCTGACGTGGTGAATCTCTGGAAATGAAGGCCAAATACATTTTTAGGCACCAATCAAAGCTCCAATTTCAGCTTGGGCCCAATGGTCTTGAATTCAGTGTATTGTTGCCTGTGCTGGAACACTTTGCATTCAATGGCAGCTTTATGCACTCCCAGATCAAGCAAAGCAGAGGTTAGCGGAGGAGTAAAACTGCATTTATTCTGCTCCAAGTGGTGAGGAAATAATTAACTCAATTGGTATTTGAAAGAAAAACAAATCTTGATTTTAAAAAAAACTCTGCATTGCTCCATTCTGTTCTGCTATTAGGATAAATATTGTTTTATCACTGACAAGTCAATCAGATCCTCTGCTTTTTCAATTCTAGGAACTCTCCAATCCTAATTGTATCCTCACCCCCATTATCTTCAACATCTGTGCTTCTGAACTTATCATTGACCTATGCTATGCCATCTCTTACTGCTGGTCCACCTTTCATTCTTGGAAATATGTTCATGTTCCCTTATTTCCAAGTGATTCCTCTTTCCCTTCAGACTGTGAGAATAACTTTCAATTACTCATCACATTGAATGTTCTGGTGTAATCAAAGATCACCACTACTGTTTTCACCATGCAGCTAGTGTTCTTGTCTGTGATTTGATGAGTCTGACACCATCCACTTCATTAGCATCATATGGCCTAGCCAGCACTAGTTATAGTCATGACTATTAGATTCCTATCATTTAGCTCTTGTTGCTTTAACTCTTGAGTTCTGCAAGGCTTTGCTCCCGCTCTTACTCTTCATGCTTCACATCAAAGTTTTCTCAGCACATCATCTAGCTCTATCCATTTTTTGATGACGTTTACTCTGCATTCACCAACTTCTCACCGTTTTCATCCTCCAAAACAATGTTGAATTACTACCCTCTTGACTTTCATGTCCTGGGATAGTACAGTGAAAATTTGATTCTGTGAACTCAACACTTTGGTTCCATCTTGATCATCAGCTACACTGTTTTTGACTCTCCTACTTTATTGTGTTGAAATCAAGAGTATTCTACTGTAACTTATTCTTTCCTGGTGGCCCTCCCTTTCCTTCGTCCTAGAATCATTGTTTTTAAAAACAAGCTTGACATCACCTCATCAATGCTTCCTCTTTATCTCTTTGTTTTTACTTTCCAACCGATATCCTGCCATTGGCTTTGTCCCTTCTCCCATTTTATTTTTTCTCTCTATAATTATATATATATATATTATATAATATATATATATATATATATATATGTGTATGTATTTCTTCACTACTTTTCTCCCTCTGCACCGAACGACTTTTCATCCTCCATGATTTCAACCTCCATCTCAATTCATCATGCTCTCTCTCCTCGGAGTTCACTAGCCTCTTATCCTCCCTTAATCTCTCCCTCCATGTAAACTCCCCAACCCATATTCATGGCCAGCCCCTCGACCTTGCCATCTCCTGTGGCCTCACTACTCCCATTGTGTCAATCGCAGACATGGCCATCTCTGACCACTTCCTTGTATTGTATTCTACCCATATCATCCTCCCCACTTCCCCCCCACTCTACCACCTCCTGTGTCCACCCCCGGACAAAAAGCTCTCTCCCGACTCTTACAACTGCACTTATCAACTCCCAACTGTCCAGCCTTTGGCCTCCATTCACCGTGACATTTCTGCAGCTATCAATCTGCTCAATCACACCCTCACCAACACCTTTGATGCCCGAGTCCCTGTTAAGACAATTACTCTCTCTCACCCTGGCCATTCCCCCTGATCTTCGCTCCCTTAAGTCCAAGGGACACAGACTTCAACGGATATGGTGGACAACTGGTTTAGCCATTCACCGCCAGATCTGGCTGGACCATATAAAGCACTATCGGGTCCTGCTCTTGTCTGCCAAAATCATTCTGAAATGTAAAGATAAACCCCAGCTTCTATTCTCTGCTGCAAATCATGGATTTCTTTGTCTCGAAGATTGAGATCATCCATTTGGCCAGCTCTGCCTCTTCCCTTCCTTCCCCTAGCCCACCGGGCCAAACCTCCAATAAGGAAGCTCCCTGTCCTAGCCCTGACCTCCCAATTTTCTACAGTTTCTCGCCGATCTCCCCTCATGACCTTTGAGCTCATCCTGTCCATGAAACCCACTTCCTACTCTTGCCAAACTGCTGCCCACCTAACTTTCTTTTCTGGCTCCCATGTTAGCGGACATTGATGACTGTTCTCTCTCCTCAGGTACTGTCCCCTTCTCCCTCAAATCTGCCATCATCACCCCCTCCTCAAAAAACCAACTCTCGACCCTCAGTCCTTGCAAACTACCGCCTCAAGTCCTTGAATGTGTTGTCTTCTCGCAAATCCGTGCCCATCTTTCCCATAATTCCATGTTTGAATCCCTCCAATCCGGTTTCCGCGCCTACCACAGTACCGAAACGGCCCTCATCAAGGTCACAAATGACATCCTTTGTGACTGTGATAAAGGCAAACTATCCCTCCTTGTCCTTCTTGACTTGTCTGCAGCCTTTGACATGATTGACCACAACATCCTTCTCCAACACCTCTCCACCATCGTCCAGCTGGGTGGGACTGCACTCGCCTGGGTCCATTCTTATCTATCTAATCATAGCCAGAGAATCACCTGCAACGGCATCGCTTTCCATCCCCTCATCGTTACCTCTGGTGTCCCCCAAGGATCTATCCTGGGCCTTGTCCTATTTCTCATCTACGCATTGCCTCTTGGCGACATCATCTGGAAACACAGCGTCAGTTTCCACATGTACGCTGATGACACCCAGCTCTACCTCACGACCACTTCTCTCGACCCCTCATGGTCACTAAATTGTCAGACTGCTTGTCTAACATCCAATTTTGGATGAGCAGAAATTTTCTCCAATTGAATATTGGGAAGACCGAAGCCATTGTTTTTGGTCCCCGCCCAAACTCCGTTCCCTAGCCACTGACTCCATCCCTCTGCCCAACTTCTGTCCGAGTCTGAACCAGACTGTTTGCAACCTTGGTGACCTATTTGACCCTGAAATGAGATTTCGACCACATATGTAACTAAAACCGCCTATTTCCACCTCTGTAACATCGCTCGTCTCCGCCCTTGCCTCAGCTCGATTGCAGCTGAAGCCCTCATCCATGCCTTTGTTACCTCTAGACTTGACTATTCCAACACAGTCCTGGTTGGCCTGCCACATTCTATCCTACGTAAACTAGAGTGATCCAAAACTTGGTGTAAGTTAGGACACGGGCAGCGAAGTGCTGCTCACCCATCACCCCTGTGCTCGCTGGCCTACATTGGCTTCCAGATAAGCAATGCCTAGATTTCAAAATTCTCATCCTTATTTTCAAATCCCTCCATGGCCTCGCCCCTCCCTATCTCCTCCAGCCCCACAACTCCCACAGATGTCTGCGCTCCTCTAATTCTTCCCTTTTGAGCATCCCTGATTATAATCGCTCAACCATTGGTGGCCGTGCATTCTGTTGACTAGGCCCCAAGCTCTGGAACTCCCTGCCTAAACCTCTTTCTTCCTTCAAGACACTCCTTAAAACATACCTCTGACCAAGCTTTTGGTCACCTGCGCTAATTTCTACTTATGCGGTTCGGTGTCAAATTTTTTATCTCTTAATACTCCTGTGAAGCGCCTTGGGAAGTTTCACTACGTTAAAGGTACTATGTAACTAAAAGTTGTTGTATGTCTATAATATACATTTAAAACTCTTACTTCCATTCATTTCTGAACATTAATATTAACCAACTTTTTTTCAGATGTTAATAAATGCTGGAAATGCACAGCAGTTCACTCTCTCTCCTGTACAAAGTGATTGATGTTAGCCATACCTGGAGAGGATAAAGGTGCAGAATGTGACAGTAACTGAAGAGAATACAGTGTGTAATGGGACAAGAGGAAAGGAGCTGAATAAAGCCGCAGGTTGCATACTGTACCATGTAGTATCCTGCAGCAAACATCAGATGGCACCAGCAAGACTTGCAAAAGTTCCTTTGCAGCTTTGATGAAACGGTTACCATGCACCAAGGTAGCTTTAGTTCTCAAAGACAAACTTGGGAATATTTCTATACTATTCACTTTGGATTAACATGGTGCCTCTCCTATAAATCTCTCTTCAAATTCTGATGCAAAATACTTTATTCTGTGTCTGAAAACCCTCTTTAGCAGAATTAGTATAATGTAGCACCTCTTCTGTTCCCTTGGATAAATGTGGTAAGCTACACTGACGAGGGATGACCCATGTTCATTCTCTGGTCTGCTGGGTTAGTTGACCTCAGATGGGGCAGTGGTGGTAACATAGCAATTGATTATGTTTGAGCTTACACAGTAAGAACAAAGAATTGCCATTTGGTTGGGGTACTAGGGTTACTAGCACCCATGGAACCATATCTCAGAGTCAGTGCCTTCAGGGGGAAGATGAGACATTTGCGGGGGGAAGAGAAGAGAGTGGGTGGAGAAAGGAAAACAAACCTTATTCTTCAATTCTAGGACATCATTGATCTGATTAACTCTGGTGGTTATTTAATAAATTTGACAAGATTTAGTAAATTTGCTAAGTTTTTTTATAAATAGGTAGTAGAGACAGCATGGATTTAGAAATCTAGCCTCCTGTTTTGAGTTTTGAAATCAAGCTACTTAGAAATATACATGTAGAATTTGAGAGTCTGCTGAGTACACATTACAAACACAATTCCCCCAGAGGGTGACTCCATTTAACTAAATCCAGAGAGCTGATTTTGAGTAAAAGATTACTGATTAGTTTTTCCAGCAGAGCAAAGTAGGTGGAATCCTGACCCCCAGTGAGGGGTCTACCTTCCAGGTTGGCTGGTCGATGATCAGAACCCTGGAGTACTGCCTGGTTCAGGTATTGGACTTGCAATTCCAACAGAAGTAGACTTGGTTCTGACCTTCCATTGTTAGGTACATCATCCTGGACCCTATCTTTCCCCATAAAGATGGCTCTAGTTTGTCATTAGACAACTGACAAATATCGTTGTGTGTTCTGATGGCAGATACCCGGCACTCCTCATAACCAGCAGAGTAAGTAGCACAACTCATCATAAAATATGTAAATATATTGCCAGCAGCCTCCCAACCACAGTATCTGCACATACCACTTTATCAAATGGTGATTCTACCAGTTAGAAATGTGGAGTTTCTATAGCTGCTTACTCTGCAACCCAATGATCTTGTATAAAGTCACCACCTGCCTTACGAATTCCTCAATTGAAATCCAGAAAGTTATGATAATTTGGAGCCTGCTAAGTTATCAGCAATGTGTCATAACTCAAAGACCTATCTTGCATCAGAGATATTCCATGGTCATTTTCAGCCCAATGGAATGAAAGCACGACGACGCTTTGTTTGCGACATATATACTCTTCGAAATCCAGAGTCTTATTGAGCCTCTGAAGGGCATTCCAATGTGGGTTGGTGGCTCCTGGTGGTGCTATCCAAGACATTTGCTTTTGCCTACAGCATCTTAATTTAAATACCAAAGCAAAATACTGCAGATGCTGGAATCTGAAATAAAAACAGAAAATACTAGAAATACTCAGGTCAGACAGCATCTGTGGAGAAAGAGTCATCGACCTGAAATAACTATCTCTCCACAAATGCTGCCTGACCTGCTGAGTATTTCTGGCATTTTCTGTTTTAATTTAAATACCATTAGGCAACACCGTGCAGAGCCCACTTCCTTCCATCAAACTAGTTAAGACATCCATTTGTACAGTACACTCCACCAATTTTTCTAATCTCTGTGCAACTGGGTCTTACAACGGCTTATTGGATTGGATGCCAACTCAGCATTGTGTTATGTTCTGCTCCCTCCTGGCCTCACAATAGCTCTACATCATCATCATCTACCTTTGGAACAGTTATTGTTTGCCCTGCAGAGTGATCATGAGCTGCTGCAAAGGTACAATAGGCTTTTGGGAGAGGTTGAGGTCTTCAGGTAAAAACTTTAGTATTAAAAGGCAAATCAATGGAGCACATGGCCTACACATGAATTTTATTATAGATATGACCTTGATAAAATGCAACATTCCCACCGTCATCTGGGAGTCCCTGGCCAAAGACTGGCCTAAGTAGAGGAAGAGCATGGGGGAGGGCGCTGAGCATCTCGAGTTTCGTTGCTGAGAGCATGCAGAAAGCAAGCGCAGGCAGTGGAAGGAGCGTGCGGCAAACCAGACTCCCCACCCACCCTTTTAGACAGGTTAGATGCAGGAAGAATGTTCCCAATGTTGGGGAAGTCCAGAACCAGGGGTCAGCCATTTAGGACCGAGATGAGGAGAAACTTCTTCACCCAGAGTGGTGAACCTGTGGAATTCTCCACCACAGAAAGTTGTTGAGGCCAATTCACTAAATATATTCAAAAAGGAGTTAGATGTAGTCCTTACTACTAGGGGGATTAAGGGGTATGGTGAGAAAGCAGGAATGGGGTACTGAAGTTGCATGTTCACCATGAACTCATTGAATGGCCTACTCCTGCACCTATTTTCTATGTTTCTATGTTTTCCTTCAATGACTGTCTGTCCCACCTGTGACAGAGACTGTAATTCCTGTACTGGACTGTGCAGTCACCTGAGAACTCACTTTTAAAGCGGAAGCAAGTCCTCCTCGATTTCGAGGGACTGCCTATGATGAGATATGACATTATATGAAGGGCTTGAGTTTTATACAACCTGAACTAAGTTATAGTTTGTTCAGCAACTGAACTTTAAAATATTAGAGATGGATTTTTACTTGCAATGTATAAAAGGAGTACATTAATCTTGGCACTTGTTTTAGTTAGTGCATTGTTTCTGTAGTACAGAGCTTGTAGGGCTGAAACTGAGCATTAAATGGTACAAATGAACATTACAGATTGTGAACAAAATATTTAATAAAGTAGCATTATCCAAATAAATAATTCAAAAAATCTCCATCTTGAATGATAGTTTTGAATATAATACTTATCTCTCCACTCCAGTCTTCATAAAATTCGAATCAACATTGATTGTGTATGTCTACACTGTTTGTACTTTAAATCAGTTTAGTCCATATTTTTTCTGGTATCGAACCAAGATCCTTTGTTTCCCTGGCGTTTCCAGGTGAGTAACAGTTCTTTATGGTAAAAGTTAACACTTGTCCATGCGATTCTATACAGCTCCGTGCAGGTACAAGGCAAGGAACTTACTGAATGTCTCTGGACAATATCCAGACAGCCCAGCAGGAACCTAGGGAGAAGAAACCATCAATCTCTGAACACAAGCAGGTAAGTTATAAGTATTTAAAAAAATAAATACTCTTCTTCAGATACTTTATCCAATATTTTCAAACAATCCAATTAATTTACTGTGGGACTCATCTACAGCACAACATTTTCACATATGGTGCTGGTCTTGAAGAAAGTTTTTTATGCCAAGGTACACATTTACTAGGTCATTAAAACTGATCAAATTGCTCAGTTAAATGCACAGCAAGTTCAGCCTTGGTCTCAGTTGAGTAGGCTGAACTCGGTCATTGTGATGGTGAGACAATATTTGTTTCTACACCAGTGGGATAGGAGGAGAGTGAGTGAGGGAAAAAAAAAAATCAGCCAATGTTCCTACTCTGGACTGCCGTTCAGCGGGCCATGTTGTAAAGTGTGACAGGATGCGATACCTCCACATAGGAACTAGCCTGTTGACATTCACCAAATAGCTTCAAGAAGACACATCCACTTGGGCGAGGTAATGGAAGGCTGCCGACATCAGCGTGCAAGGTGGGAAACCATTGATAGCAATCGCTGTGAAATGTTTTTCTGATGCATGTTCTTAAGTATCGCTTCCCCAACAGTTCAACTTGTACTTACCTGAACCGTTTTCTTTCTGATTATTGGGAGGCACTTTGCATAGTCGTACAGCAGCTGATCTTGATCCAGCCAAATTAGGTTTTTCACACCATCATTTGATTGTAGATCTGTGGTATTTAGCTGCAACACCAGGAATTGGAACATCCTTCCATTCATGGCAATGCATTGTACTGTAACAGGATTGTCCAAAACCTTTGGCTCTTCCTGTGAAATGGAAAACAGTAAATAATCAGGTTCACTTGAAATCTGTTCTCCTCAGCTATTGCAAAACAATGCTTTATTCTATTCCATATATTCCAGATGAAACAATCAGAACAATAGACAAGATTCTAGATCATTTCAGCTACATTCAATTATGTGAAAAGAGAAGCCAGACATTAGACTCCGGTTTCCTGTAATACAACACTATAAACAATTGAATATAGTTATACATAATGTTTTAGCTGTCCAGTACATTAAAACCCTGTAAGGTTATAGATATAGTTTGTGGTTTTAGGAAATTAGAATTTTCTCTTTGCCCCCATGGAACTGGTCTTTGAGTAAATGCTTTCCTCTTTATCCATCAGGTTTAACAACCCACAGGTAAAGGGTTTGTCACCACAGTTTGCTCACAAGTTGCAGCATGCTTCCTGCAATCATTTGCGAACAGATGCCTGGAATGCCTGAATCATAGCGCTGAAGGAGGCCATTCGGCCCATCGAGTCTGCACGACTCTTTTGAAGAGCAATAGTTAGTCCTATTCCCCTGCTCTTTCCCCATATCCCTGCAATCTTTGCTCCTTCAAGTATTTATGCAATTCCCTCTTGAAGGCTACTATTGAATCAATATCCACCACACTATCAGGCAGTGCATTCCAAATCCTAACCACTCGTTGCATAAAAAAGTTTTTCCTCGTGTCACCTCTGGTTCTTTTGCCAATCACCTTAAATCTGTGCCCTCTGGTTATTGAGCTTCCAACTATTGGAAACGGTTTATCTTTATTTATTTGATCTTATCCATTCATGATTTTAACCATCTATCAAATCTCCTTTAAGCCTTCTCTGCTCTAAGGAGAACAACCCCAGCTTCTGCAGTCTATCTAAGTAACTGTAATCCCTCATCCCTGGAACCATTCTAGTAAATCTCTTCTGTAGCCTCTCCAAAGCCTTCACGCCCTTCCTAAGTGTGGTACCCAGAATTGGTTACAAAACTCCAGCTGGGGCCGAACTAATATTTTATATAAGTTCAGCATAACTTCCTGTCTTTTGTACTCTATGCCTCTATTTATACAGCCCAGAATGTTTGTTTTATTCATTCCTGGGATTATGGGCGTCATTGACAAGGCCAGCATTTATTTTTTTTTAGACCAATATGTCGAGGAACCAACTAGGGGGGAGGCCATCTTAGACTGGGTGTTATGTAATGAGAAAGGATTAATTAGCAATCTCGTTGTGCGAGGCCCCTTGGGGAAGAGTGACCATAATATGGTGGAATTCTGCATTAGGATGGAGAATGAAACAGTTAATTCAGAGACCATGGTCCAGAACTTAAAGAAGGCTAACTTTGAAGGTATGAGGCGTGAATTGGCTGAGATGGATTGGCGAATGATACTTAAGGGGTTGACTGTGGATGGGCAATGGCAGACATTTAGAGACCGCATGGATGAACTACAACAATTGTACATTCCTGTCTGGCATAGAAATAAAAAAGGGAAGGTGGCTCAACCGTGGCTATCAAGGGAAATCAGGGATAGTATTAAAGCCAAGGAAGTGGCATACAAATTGGCCAGAAATAGCAGCGAACCTGGGGACTGGGAGAAATTTAGAACTCAGCAGAGGAGGACAAAGGGTTTGATTAGGGCAGGGAAAATGGAGTATGAGAAGAAGCTTGCAGGGAACATTAAGACGGATTGCAAAACCTTCTATAGATATGTAAAGAGAAAAAGGTTAGTAAAGACAAACGTAGGTCCCCTGCAGTCAGAATCAGGGGAAGTCATAACGGGGAACAAAGAAATGGCGGACCAATTGAACAAGTACTTTGGTTCGGTATTCACGAAGGAGGACACGAACAACCTTCCGGTTATAAAAGGGGTCGGGGGGTCTAGTAAGGAGGAGGAACTGAGGGAAATCCTTATTAGCCGGGAAATTGTGTTGGGGAAATTGATGGGATTGAAGGCCGATAAATCCCCAGGGCCTGATGGACTGCATCCCAGAGTACTTAAGGAGGTGGCCTTGGAAATAGTGGATGCGTTGACAGTCATTTTCCAACATTCCATTGACTCTGGATCAGTTCCTATGGAGTGGAGGGTAGCCAATGTAACCCCACTTTTTAAAAAAGGAGGGAGAGAGAAAACAGGGAATTATAGACCGGTCAGCCTGACATCGGTAGTGGGTAAAATGATGGAATCAATTATTAAGGATGTCATAGCAGTGCATTTGGAAAGAGGTGACATGATAGGTCCAAGTCAGCATGGATTTGTGAAAGGGAAATCATGCTTGACAAATCTTCTGGAATTTTTTGAGGATGTTTCCAGTAGAGTGGATAAGGGAGAACCAGTTGATGTGGTATATTTGGACTTTCAGAAGGCGTTCGACAAGGTCCCACACAAGAGATTGATGTGCAAAGTTAGAGCACATGGGATTGGGGGTAGTGTACTGACATGGATTGAGAACTGGTTGTCAGACAGGAAGCAAAGAGTAGGAGTAAATGGGTACTTTTCAGAATGGCAGGCAGTGACTAGTGGGGTACCGCAGGGTTCTGTGCTGGGGCCCCAGCTGTTTACACTGTACATTAATGATTTAGATGAGGGGATTGAGTGTAGTATCTCCAAGTTTGCGGATGACACTAAGTTGGGTGGCAGTGTGAGCTGCGAGGAGGATGCTGTGAGGCTGCAGAGCGACTTGGATAGGTTAGGTGAGTGGGCAAATGCATGGCAGATGAAGTATAATGTGGATAAATGTGAGGTTATCCACTTTGGTGGTAAAAACAGAGAGACAGACTATTATCTGAATGGTGACAGATTAGGAAAAGGGGAGGTGCAAAGAGACCTGGGTGTCATGGTACATCAGTCATTGAAGGTTGGCATGCAGGTGCAGCAGGCGGTTAAGAAAGCAAATGGCATGTTGGCCTTCATAGCAAGGGGATTTGAGTACAGGGGCAGGGAGGTGTTGCTACAGTTGTACAGGGCATTGGTGAGGCCACACCTGGAGTATTGTGTACAGTTTTGGTCTCCTAACCTGAGGAAGGACATTCTTGCTATTGAGGGAGTGCAGCGAAGGTTCACCAGACTGATTCCCGGGATGGCGGGACTGACCTATCAAGAAAGACTGGATCAACTGGGCTTGTATTCACTGGAGTTCAGAAGAATGAGAGGGGACCTCATAGAAACATATAAAATTCTGACGGGGTTAGACAGGTTAGATGCAGGAAGAATGTTCCCAATGTTGGGGAAGTCCAGAACCAGGGGTCACAGTCTAAGGATAAGGGGTAAGCCATTTAGGACCGAGATGCGGAGGAACTTCTTCACCCAGAGAGTGGTGAACCTGTGGAATTCTCTACCACAGAAAGTTGTTGAGGCCAATTCACTAAATATATTCAAAAAGGAGTTAGATGAGGTCCTTACTGCTAGGGGGATCAAGGGGTATGGCGAGAAAGCAGGAATGGGGTACTGAAGTTGAATGTTCAGCCATGAACTCATTGAATGGCGGTGCAGGCTAGAAGGGCCGAATGGCCTACTCCTGCACCTATTTTCTATGTTTCTATGTCTATTTTCTATTGCCCATCCCCAACTGCCCTTGAGAAAGTGGTGGTGAGCTGCCTTTTTGAACTCCTGCAGTCCATGTGGTCCATATTATTTACTAATTGCTTTATTAACCTATCCTGCCACCTTCAAAATGGTAAAAAGACAAAATTAAAAGCTCTCTGAATGCTGCATGTATTCAGATAGATAGATGAGTTGACGGCACAAATAGATTATAAATGGGTATGATCTGATGGCCATTACAGAGACGTGGTTGCAAGGTGACCAAGGCTAGGAACTGAATATTCAGGGGTTTCTGACAATTCGGAAGGATAGACAGAAAGGAAAAGGAGGTGGGGTAGCCCTGTTAATTAAGGATGAGATCAGTGCAGTAGTCAGAAATGATATTGGTGCTGAAGATCAAGATGTAGAATCAGTTTGGGTGGAGATAAGAAATAAAATGAGGAAGATGTCACTGGTGGGCATTGTCTACAGGCCCCCTAACAGTAGCTACACGGTTAAGAGTATAAATCAAGAAATAATGGAGGCTTGTAAGAAGGGGACAGCAATAATCATGGGCGACTTTAATTTTCATATTGATTGGACAAATCAAATTGGCCAAGGTAGTATTGATGAAGAGTTCATAGTGTGTATCCGGTCAGGATGGTTTCCTTGAACAGTACGTTGCGGTACCAACCAGGGATCAGGCTATCTTGGATCTGGTACAGTGTAATGAGACACGATTAATAAATGATCTCATAGTAAAGGATCACTCTAGGGAAGAGTGATCGTAGCATGGTTGAATTTCAAAATCAGCTGGAGGGTGAGAAAGTTGGATCACAAACCAGTGCCCTGATCTTAAATAAAGGCGATTACAAAAGGTATGAAGGTAGAATTAGCTAAAGTGGACTAGGAAAATAGATTAAAGTGTGAAATGGTTGATAAGCAGTGGCAGACATTTAAGGAGATATTTCATAACTCTCAACAAAAATATATTCCAGTGAGAAGGAAAGACTTTAAAAGGGAGAACCATCTGTGCCTAACTAAGGAAGTAAAGGATGGAATCAAATTGAAAACAAAGGTATACAAAGTTGGCAAGATTAGTGGGAGACCAGAGGATTGGGAAATTTAAAAAAAAAACAGCAAAGGACAACTAAAAAAAGATAGATTATGAAAGTAAACTAGCAAAAAATATAAAGTAAGATAGTAAGAGCTTCTACAGGTATATAAAAAGGAAGCGAGTAGCTAAAGTAAATGTTGGTCCCTTAGAGGATGAAACTGGGGAATTAATAATGGGGAACAGGGAAATGGCAGAGATTTTGAACAAATATTTTGTATCGGTCTTCACAGTAGAAGACACTAAAAACATCCCAATAATGGATAATCAAGGGGCCATGCAGAGGGAGGAACTTAAAACAATCACTATCACTAAAGAAAAAGTACTCGGTAAAATAACGGTGGACAAGTCCCTTGGACCTGATAGCCTGCAACCTAGAATCTTAAAATAAGTGGCTGCAGAGATAATGGATGCATTGGTTGTAATCTACCAAAATTCCCTGAATTCTGGAGAGGTCCCAGCGAATTGGAAAACTGTAAATGTAACGCACCTATTTAAAAAAGGGAGACAGAAAGCAGAAAACTATAGACCAGTAAGATTAACATCTGTCGTTGGGAAATGCTGGAGTCCATTATTAAGGAAGCAGTAGCAGGACATTTGGAAATGCATAATGTAGTCAAGCAGAGTCAACATGGTTTTATGAAAGGGAAATCATTGTGATAAATTTGCTGGAGTTCTTTGAGAATGTAACAAGCAGGATGGATAAGGGGGAACCAGTGGATTTCCAGAAGACATTCGATAAGGTGCCACATAAGAGGTTACTGCACAAGGTAAGAGCCCACTGGGTTGGGGGTAATATATTAGCATGGATAGAGGATTGGCTAACTAACAGAAAAGAGAGGGTCGGGATAAATGGGTCATTTTCCGGTTGGCAAACTGTAACGAGTGGGATGCCATCGGGATTGGTGCTGAGGCCTCAACTATTTACAATCTATATTAATGACTTGGATGAAGGGACTGAGTGTAATGTAGCCAAGTTTGCTGATGATAGAAAAATGGGTGGGAAAGCAAGTTGTGAGGAGGACACAAAATAATCTGCAAAATGATATAGACAGGCTAAGTGGGCAAAAATTTGGCAGATGGAGTATAATGTGGGAAAGTGTGAGGTTAGCCACTTTGGCAGGAAAAGTAAAAAAGCAGATTATTATTTAAATGGAGATTACAAAATGCTGCAATACAGAGGGACCAGGGAGTCCTTGTGCATAAAACACAAAAAGTTAGCATGCAGATATAGCAAGTAATCAGAAAGGCAAATGGAATGTTGGCCTTTATTGCAAGGGGGAGAGAGTATAAAAGCAGGGTAGTCCTGCTACAACTGTACAGGGTATTATTGAGGCCACACCTAGAATACTGCATACAGTTTTGGTCTCCTTATTTGAGGGGGGATATACTTGCATTGGAGGCAGTTCAGAGAAGGTTCACTAGGTTGATTCCTGAGATGAAGGGGTTGACTTATGAAGAAAGGTTGAGCCTATATTCATTGGAGTTTAGAAGAATGAGAGGTGATAGTGAAACATATAAGATACTGTGGGGGCTCAACAGGGTAGATGCAGAGAGGATGTCTCCACTAGTGGGGAAAATCTAGAACTAGGGGGCATAGTTTAGGAATAAGGGGTCACCCATTTAGACTGAAATGAGGGTTGTAAATTCTGTGGAATTCTCTGCCCCAGAGAGCTGTGGAGACTGGGTCATTGAATATATTTAAGGTGGAGATAGACAGATTTTTGAACGATAAGGGAGCAAAGGGTTATGGGGAGCAGGCAGGGAAGTGGAGATGAGCCTAAGATCAGATCAGCCAAGATCTTATTAAATGGTGGAGCAGGCTCGAGGGGCTGAATGGCCTACTCCTGCTCCTATTTCTTATGTTATTGTGTTCAAAGATTTTTGAACAAACACTCCCAGGTCTTCCTCTCTCTTGCAACCTATTTAAAATTGTATAATTTAGCGTGTATTGTCTCGTCTCTTATTCTTCCTACCAAAATGTATTACCGTATACTTTCCTGTGTTGCATTTCATCTGCCACGTGTCCACCCTTTCCACAGGCCTGTCATTGTCCTCTTGAAGTCCATTTTTACCTTCCTCACTGTTTACTACACTTCCAAGTTTCGTGTCATCTGCAAATTTCAAAATTGTGCCCTGTAACCCCAAGTCATTAATGTGCATCAAAAACAGCAATGGTCCTAGAATTGAACCGTGGCAAACTCACTGCTTCTTCCTTGAATAGAGGCCTAACCAGTCCCCATCCACTGCCACCACCTGGCTGAACTTATTCTCACATTGAACAACTGCTCCTTTGACTCCACTCACTTCCTCCAAATATGGCGACTTGCACAGGCCCTAGCTATGCCTGCCTTTTTGTGGGATATGTGGAACATTCTTTGTTCAGGACCTACTCAGGTCCCCTCCCTCTTTCTGGTACTTTGATGACTGTATTGGTGCCGTTTTCTGCTCTCACCCAGAACTAGAAAATTTCTTCAATTTGGGTCGGATTTTCGGCGTGAAACTTACCATTTTCGCTGCACTACCGTTTTTAAGCTGAAATTTCATCCTTTATGCCTGTATCAGGGTGGTAAAGGAGATGTTGCACAAGCATTTGAGGTGCAAAATGAGAGTTTTGGCAACTTTAGTCCGGGGGAGGGGGGGGGGGGGGGGATTCCAAAAAACATTTACAAGACCCGTAACTATCTAATTGCTGCAGGCAGGGCTGCACCGACAGCTATTCTGGGCATGGCGTACGGGTTGGGAAAGAGCCAAAACTCGGACGCAAACACAATCCAAGTCGTTGCTCGTCGGCACGCCTCTCCCCGGCAGTACTTGGAAGCGCCGCCACAAACAGGTACCCGAGGATCCTGACCTGGCTTTGCGACCGGGTTTTCACCGCAGCGGGACAAATCGCAGCGAGAACCCGGTCGCAAACCTGCCAAAAATCCGGCCTTACAGCTTCTAATTTCCATCCTTCCCTCACCTTCACATCATCCATCTGTGATATTCCCCTATCTCACCTTCTCGGTCTCCATTTTTGGGGATCGGCTATCTAGAAACATCTATTATAAGCCCCACTGTCTCCCACCCCGCTTCCTGTAAGGACTCTATTCCATTCTCCCAGTTTCTCCATCTTCGCTGCATCTGTTCTGACAATGCCACCTTCCACACTAGTGCTTCCAATATGTCTTTCTTTTTCATCAACCAAGGATTCCCCTCTACTGCGGCTGACATGGCCCTTGACCGTGTCCGTCCCATTTCCCGCACTTCTGCTCTTACCCTTCCCCTCCCTCTCAGAATCACGATAGAGTTCCCCTTGTCCTCACCTTTCATCCCACCAACCTCCACATTCAACAGATCATCCTCCACCATTTCCACCACCTCCAGCGTGATCCCACCATCAAACATGTCTTCCCCTCCCCTCCCAGCATTCCTAAGGGACCGCTCCCTCCGCGACACCCTGGTCCACTCCTCAATCAGCCCCTCCCCTCTGGCAAGCGCAGGAAATGTAACACCTGCCCTTTTACCTCCTCCCTCCCCACTATCCAGGGCCCCAAACACTCCTTCCAGGTGAAACAGCGATTTACTTGAATTTCTTGCAATTTAGCATACTGTATTCGCTGCTCACGATGTGATCTCTTCCACAATCGGGAGGCCAAACGCAGACTGGCTTCAATTTTGCTAACAAGCCTAATATGTGGCACTTATCAAATGCCTTTTGAAAGTCCGTATACACATTAACTGGACTGCCCTCATCCATCCTCTCTGTTACCTCATCAAAAAACTCAATCAAGTTAGTCAAACACTAACAAATCTATGCTGATTCTCCTTTATTAGTCCATGCTCGCCCAAGTGGCTGTTCATTTTCTCCCAGGTTATTGTTTCTAAAAGCTTCCCCCTCATTACCAACATTAAACTAACTGGCCTGTAATTGCCAGGTTTATCCTTCTCCCATTTTTTGAACAAGGGTGTAACATTTGCAATCTTTCAGTCCTTTGGCATCACCCCTGTATTTAAGGAGGATTGGAAGAATCTGGCCAGCACCTCTGCAATTTCTACCATTATTTCCCTCAGCAATCTAGGACCCATCCCACCCGGACTAGGTAACTTATCCACTTTAAGTAATGCCAGTCTTTCTAGTACCTCCTCTTTAATCTATTTTTATCTCATCCGGTATCCTAGCAACCTCCTCGTTTACCAAAGTTTGGCAAAGTCCTCGTCCTTGGTACACACCGATGCAAAGTACTCATTTAGTACTTCAGAGGTCAATAACCAAGAGGCATAATTTTAAAGTAATTGATAGAAGCATTAGAGGGCAGTTGAAAATTGTTTTCACCCAGAGGGTGGTGGGGTCTGGAACTCACTGCCTGAAAGGGTGGTAGAGACAGAAACACTCATCATATTTTAAAAGTACTTGGATATGCACTTGAAGTGCTGTGACCTACAAGGCTACCAACCAAGAGCTGGAAAGTGGGATTAGGCTGGATAACTCTTTTTTGGCCAGCGCAGACACGATGAGCCAAATGGCCGCCTCCTGTGCTGTAAATTTGTATGATTCAGCCTCCACCAATAGATCTCCATTTTGGTTGCTAATCAGCCCCACCACTCCTATGATAACCCTTTTACTGTTAGTATACCTATAGAAGACCTTTCAACTGACTTTTATGTTAGCTGCCAATCTATTCTTCTACTGTCTCTTTGCCAGACATTCCTTTTTCATTTCTCTGTATTTTTTATATTCAACTTGATTCTCCCTTGTATTATCAAGCTGATATCTATCATATACCGCCTTTTTCTGCTTCATCCTACTCTAACTCCTTTGTCATCCAGAGAACTTTTGGTTTCCCCCTTGTGGGAATGTACTTAGACTGTACCTGAACCATCTCCTCTTTAAAGGCCGCCCATTGCTCCATTACATTTCTGCCCAATTTACCCAGGCCAGATCCCTCTTGAAGTCACTGAGATTAACCCTCCTCCAGTTAAGTATTTTTATTCTAGATCGCTCCTTGTCCTTCTCCATAATTAATCTAAACCTTACGATATTATGATAACTATTCCAGAAATGCTCCCAGACAGTGACATTCTTCACTTGACTCACTTCATTCCCCAGGACTAGATGCAGCAATGCCCCTTTCCTCATTGGGTAGGAAACATACTGATCAAGAAAATTCTCCCGAGCACACTTCAGAAATTCCTCCCCGTCTCTGCCCTTAACAATCACTGCCCCATTCAATATTGAGGTAGTTAAAATCTCCCATTACTACTACTCTATGGTTCTTGCACCTCAGTAATTTCTTTGCACATCTGCTCCTCTATCTCCTTCCCACTATTTGACTTTCCCTTCTGATTTTTCTCACTCCCATACCACTAAACATTATTGAGCTAAAGCCGAGTGCCATTGCACTCCCAAATTCAAATACATTTAACCACAAACATATTGGCCCAGAAATTCCTGTTTCTTCTTCCCGCGGGCGTTCAACTAAAAGTAAGAGAAAAGATGCACACTTATCTTTTGGTCGAATGCCCGCCCGAGATCCAGGACTCGATGCCTCCTCTTCTTGCGCAACGGAGCGTGTTCACGTTGGGACGTCCGCAGGAGTCACGTAGGTGTGGACACCCAATCATGGGTAAGTATTTTCTCATTCATAGTAATAGGAGTTTTGTAAATCTGAAATTCCTATTACTATGAACAAGAAACACCCCCAAACACACAAACACTACATAAAACATTAAAATAACCTCACATAAATACACTAATAAAAATTAAAGTTTAGAAATGTTTTTTTAAAGATAAAAATCTGCAGATTTTTTTTTAAAGTTTTAATTATGGTTAAAAAATGTAACTTATTGGGCAGGGTTTTTAAAAATGTTTTTTTTACTTTAATTTATTTATATTTGTATGTTTTTAAACTCTTATGCCTGTAAAAGTATGCTATGTGCCTGCTTTTATCAGGCGCAAGAGTTTTGAGGACATTTGCACGGGCAAGATATGCGTAAATACCGCAATCTTGCCCATGCAAATGTCCTCGCTCCCGAAATGCAGGAGATCTGTCAAGCCAGAAACTTGACAAATTGGAAAAGCCGATTTTCAGCTCATGCGCATTGCGCGCTGAAAACCGGCTTTTTCAATGCCTGCCCGGGTCCGTACGGACTCAGGAGGCAGGAATTTCTGGGCCATTAAGTGTAGGTGGAATTTCAACTTCAACAGATGCACATCAGAGACACCGAAACTTACACCATATAGCAGCTTGGCCCTTGCAAGGGCATTTGCAAATGTGAACATGATCATCTTGGCCCTCAGTGGTTCTGGTCTGAACCTTGCCATGTTAACAGCGGAGTCTGTAATATACAGTGTGTGCGCATGAGGAAAAGGGTACCCATCACGGAAACCTGTGTAGAAATAATTAAGAAATTTGTAAATGGGTGAGAGTATCATAAAAGTAGAATTGCTAATTACATAAAGAATACTGCAGGTAAACCCCATTGATTTGGGGGTGCTTGATGTCCCAAAATTAAAATACACATCACATAACATTCCATTAAACTGAATTTTCAAAATAATTTTTCAGATGATATTTATCCCTTTTCTACACCATTTGAGATATTTATTTCCTTCAGCCCTTTAACCACCTCATTAACAGCACAGCAAGCAAGGTGTGCACAGGATTCCGCCAGTTTAACTCTAAATGGGTGCCAAGTTGCATGTACAGTGCTGATAAGACTACTGCTTTTTTTCTCACCTTCCCCATTGATTGGTGAATCATGGATAAGAAACTGAGTCCTGCCAGTCCCACTACAGGATTTGTACCAAAGAACCAATCAAAAAACCCACCTGTGTCATTGCGTTCTTCATAGACATGTGTTTGCTGCAGATCAATATTAGGAGAGATGGGATAGAAGGTCGGGAGGGCCTGGCTTTCAGTGCTTAATATTTCTTCTTTTCCTGCTACTGTTGGTAAAGGCTGCTTACTACTCAAGAGGATTCCATTCAAACCACAAACCCGGAATACATCAGACTCTGCAAAGAAAATAAAAGTATTCATTAAACTTCATTCATTGCGAGAGGGATGGAGTACAAAAGCAGGGAGGTCCTGCTGCAACTGTATAGGGTATTGGTGAGGCCGCACCTGGAGTACTGCGTGCAGTTTTGGTCACCTTTCTTAAGGAAGGATATACTAGCTTTGGAGGGGGTACAGAGACGATTCACTAGGCTGATTCCGGAGATGAGGGGGTTACCTTATGATGATAGATTGAGTAGACTGGGTCTTTAATGGTTGGAGTTCAGAAGAATGAGGGGTGATCTTATAGAAACATTTAAAATAATGAAAGGGATAGACAAGATAGAGGCAGAGAGGTTGTTTCCACTGGTCGGGGAGACTAGAACTAGGGGGCACAGCCTCAAAATACGGGGGAGCCAATTTAAAACTGAGTTGAGAAGGAATTTCTTCTCCCAGAGGGTTGTGAATCTGTGGAATTCTCTGCCCAAGGAAGCAGTTGAGGCTAGCTCATTGAATGTATTCAAATCACAGATAGATAGATAGATTTTTAACCAATAAGGGAATTAAGGGTTATGGGGAGCGGGCAGGTAAGTGGAGCTGAGTCCACGGCCAGATCAGCCATGATCTTGTTGAATTGCAGAACAGGCTCGAGGGGCTAGATGGCCTACTCCTGTTCCTAATTCTTATGTTCTTATGTAAAGGACCTGGGCTACAGTCTTGTCCAATCAGCGGCCCTATAATTTTCCCTCATCCAGAGTCCATCTCCTGAGGGTGCTGACTCTTTTCTGAGTACAGCTTCACGGGTGATAGTCATCTTTAGGCACCTTGTATAATGATCCACCTGTCTATGCCCTAATATATATGTCATTTGACTTGTCAGAAACACTGCAACCAAACGTAACCTTATATCCATTATCCACACACGTATTTTCCAATACATGTCCAGATTAACAAGTAAACACTGCAAATCATGAAACACTGAAAAATGTTGGAAGCACAGCAGGTCCATCAGCACCTGAAAAGAGAGGAGAGATCATAATTTTGGTTATAAACCCTTTGCCAGAACTGAACCTAGCTTTTCTCTCTCCTCTATTTACTTTTAAATTCCAGTTAGAATTACTGAATGACAGGAACCTTTGTTGTTTTTCAAGTGTGTTGTGGCCAATAAAATGCTTGTCTGGCACAGATTAGAATCCACTAACTCAGCACAGGTTCAACTCCACATTAGAAAGTGCATTTGTTAACAGAGCTAGCAGGAGAATATAACATAAGAACTAGGAACAAGAAAAGGCCATACAGCCCCTCGAGCCTGCTCCACCATTCAATAAGATCATGGCTGATCTTTGATCTCAACCCCACTTTCCTGCCCGATCCCCATATCCCTTGATTCCCCTAGAGTCCAAAAATCTATTTATCAGCCTCGAATATACTAAATAAATGAGCATCCACAGCCCTATGGGGTAGAGAATTCCAAAGATTCACAGCCCTCAGTGAAGAAATTCCCCCTCATCTCAGTATTAAAAGAGACTATGTTCCCTAGTTCCAGACTCTCCAGCCAGGGGGAACTACCTCTCAGCATCTATCAACCCCCTCAGAACCTTGTATGTTTCAATGAGATCACCTCTCATTCTTCTAAACTCCAGAGAGTAGAGGCTCAATCTCTCCTCATAGAAGACAACCCTCTCACCGCAGGAATCAATCTAGTGAACCTTTGTTGCACTAGATATATAGGGCCCCAAGTTTCCACACAATAAAAAACGGGCGCCCCTCCGAGCTGGGCGCCCGTTTCTTGCGCCTAAAAAAAAACTCGCGATTCTGGAGCATTCTGCAGCTCCTTGTCTGCATTGTGCGGCGCCCAGGGGGGCGGAGCCTACACTCGCACCGATTTTGTAAGTGGGAGGGGGCGGGTACTATTTAAATTAGTTTTTTTCCTGCCAGCAACGCTGCGCGTGCGCGTTGGAGCGTTCGCGCATGCTCAGTGTGAAAAAAACATTGGCACTCGGCCATTTTTGTAGTTCTTTGTAGCTGTTTAATTTTTGAACATTTTTTAATAAAAGCACATTGCCATCAGCACATCAGCACTTGCAGCCTTCTCACTGTCTCCTCCCCCCCCTCCCCCATAGGAACGAAACGGCTGTTTAATTCCCCCCCTCCCCTCCACGGGAACGAATGGCTGTTTCCTTCTTCCCCCCCCCCCGCCCATGGGAACGAACGCCTGCAGTATTCTCCATGCCTGAAGCACTTTCACACAGGTAGGAAGATGGTTTATTTAATCTTTTCTTTGCTAATAAATGTTTATTCAGGTTGGATTTATTTGTATAATATTTGTAGAAGTATAAATAAGATTTATTGTAGAATTTAATGAGTTCCCTTCCCCCCACCTCGTTCTGGACGCCTAATTTGTAACCTGCGCCTGATTTTTTAATGTGTAGAACAGGTTTTTTCAGTTCTACAAAAATCTTCACTTGCTCCATTCTAACTTAGTTTGGAGTACGTTTTCACTGTGGAAACTTTGAAATCAGGCGTCAGTGGCCGGACACGCCCCCTTTTGAAGAAAAAATTCTGTTCCAAAGTAGAACTGTTCTACCTGACTAGAACTGCAGAAAAAAAAATGTGGAGAATTGCGATTTCTAAGATAGTCCGTTCTCCACCAGTTGCTCCTAAAAATCAGACGCAAAACTTGGGCCCATTGATACAAGGAAGTATATCCTTCCTTCGATAAGGATACGAAAACTGTGCACAGTACTCCAGGTGTGGTCTCGCCAAAGTTCTGTACAATTGTAGCAAAACTTCCTTACTCTTGTACTCCAACCTCCTTGCAATAAAGACTAACTGCTTGCTGTTCCTGCATGCTAATTCTGTTTTTCCTGTATTAGGACACCTAAATCTCTCTGATCATCAACATTTAATAGTTTCTCACCATTTAAAAATTATTCTGTTTTTCTACTCTTCCTACAAAAGTGAATAACCTCACATTTTCCCACATTATACTCCATCTGCCACCTTATTACCCAGTCACTTCACCTGCCTATATCCCTTTGCAGGGATACCTTGGATGCTACCTTCCAATACACTGGGTCTGTTCCAGAATCTAGGGCATTTTGGAAGATCACAACCAATGCATCCACTAGCTCTGCAACCACTTCTTAGAACCCCTGGATGTAGGCCATCAGGTCCAGGGGATTTGTCGGCTTTTAGTCCCATTAGTTTCTCAAGTACTTTTTCCCTACTGCTTATAATTACTTTAAGTTCCTCACTCTCATTAGTTCCCTGCTATTTTTGGTATGCTTTTTGTGTCTTCTACTGTGAACACACATACATTTGTTTATAGTGTCTGCCATTTCCTTGTTCCCCAATATAATTTCTCCTGTTTCTAAGGGACCAATGCTTACTTTTGCTACTCTCTTCCTTTTTACATACTTGCAGAAGCTCTTACAATGTTTTTATATTTCTTGTAATTTACTCTTGTATTATATTTTCTCCCTTATCATCAGTTTTTGGTCATCCTTTGCTGGTTTCTAAAGCTCTCCCAATCTTTGGGCTTATTACTATTCTTCACAACATTATGGGCTGGATTTTCGAGGGGTTTGCGACGCGATTTGACCTGGACGGGATCCTCGGCTCCTTGTTTGCGGCGGCAATGGGAAGTATTGTCAGGTAGAGGTGCGCTGGACCTGTAACGACACAGATTGCGTTATCGTCCAAGTTTCGGCACCCATACGCTGCGCCCAGAATAGCAACAGCTGTGCAGCCCTGACAGCAGCGGTAAGTTAGAAAACCTGCAAAAAAGGTGTTAAAGTTTTTATTTAAAAAAAATTTTTCAGCTAAGGGTCTTGGTAATGTTGTTATCATTTTCTCCCCCCTCCCAAGGCCCCTCTCACAGCGCAAACAACCCCGCACTAAAGTTGGCGGATCACTATTTGCGGCGCGAATGATTGTGCAACGCCTCCCTTACCGATGGTGCAGACGCCAAAGGCTTAAAGTTCGGCCTAAAATCGGCAACGCAGCGAAAACGGCAATTTTCACGTATCGCTACAATTTTCACCCCAAATCCCGAAAATCCAGCCCAAAAAGCCCCTCTTAATTTAATACTATACCTAACTTCTTTAGTTAGCCATGGATGGATCACTTTTCCTATTAATTTTCTCAGTGGAATATATATTTGTTGAGAATTGTTAAATGTTTGCCACTGCTTATCAAAAGTCATGCCTTTTAATCTAATTTCCCAATCTATCTTAGCCAACTTTCCCCATATACCTATGTAATTGACTTTATTTATGTTTAAGGCTCTAGTTTCGGACTTAAGAATGTCACTCAAACTCAATGTCAAAGTCTACTATATTATGATCACTCTTCCCCAGAGGATCCTTTACTATGAGATTACTAATTAACCGTCTCATTACACAAAACAAGATCTAAAATAGCCTGTTTCCTGGTTGGTTCCATGATGTATTGTTCTAGGAAACTGCCATGAATACATTCCATGAACTCATCCTGCGGACTACCCATGCCAATTTGATTTGCCCAGTCTATATTAAAATTAAAGTTTCCCATGATTATTGCATTGTAACAAGTACTTATTATTTCTTGATTAATACCCTGCCCAATGGTATAGCTACTGTTAGAGGCCTATAAACTACGCCCACCACTATTTTCTGCCCCTTGTTATTTCTTATCTCCACCCATACGGATTCTACTATCTCACCACTGTCCTTATGTCATCATTTATCAGGGCTACCCCATCCCCAGCTCCTTGTCCATTCTTGGTCACCTTGCAGCTACATCTCGGAGACAACTATTATGTCATACCCATTTATCTTTTGTGCCATTAATTCATCTTTGTTAGGAATGCTTTGTGCATTCAAGTAAAGAGCCATTAGTTTTAACTTTTTACCAACATTCCCTGCTTTCACCTTATTCACTGATGCATGCACTATAATCATTAAACATTATGGGCTCAATTTTCCCCAATGCCGTTTTTTGGGCCCCGACTACTCTTTTTAAAAAAAAAAAACAACTAGCAAGTTTCCCCCTTCTATTTTTTGAAATTGGCGCTGCGCAGCCTTTAGGTTCGGGGGTGAAGCCTATTGTCTGCGTCGAAAAAACAATGCCCTCCTCTTCTGCGCATGCGCGAAAAGAAAAGGACGTTTTTGACATGACTGCTATGGGCGCGCATGCAGTGTTCGGCTATTTTTAAAGAGCCAGTTGTGCGTGAGATCTTTAATTCTGATTGGCAAAATCGGAGCTGCAATACAAGATGCAACGTGGCTCAAGGATCAAGAATTTCTTACAGGATGAAGTGGAGGCACTGGTTACTGTAACTGAGGCCAGATGGCACGAGCTGGACACCAGCAGAGGTCACGTAAAAGTTTCACCAAAAGAAAAGAAGAAACGCTGGAATCAATTTGTAGACGATTACTGTGCAATGGAGACCACTCCGCAGTCTCGACGCCAGTGCAAAAGGAATTGGCAGGACCTTGGTCAAGTAGTTAGTGCAAGCAATATTTTCATTTATTCAATGGAATTGCAATTGTAAATGTGACCATCTGTATATGTCCCACCCAGCAGAAAAACACCCTCTCTTAAAAAGTTATATTTTCATCTTTGCAGAGGAAGGTGGCACACAACAAAAGTGAAAGCTTCCACCTCCCCCAAAGATTCTTTTGAAGCCGAGCCCCTGTATCCGGACGAGGGACTGATTCTGCCGGCTGACGCTCCAACCCTCGAGCCCGGTTTGGAGACATTCGGTGGTGGCGTGGCGCTTTGAAAAAAATCCAAAATTAAAGAACTGCATTAGATCTCCATTTTCTGAATTTTACGTTTGAAAAAATTTTCATGGTGCATATTTATCGTGTTCTTGACTCCCTCCAAAACTTTGCATAAAAACAATGGCATCTTTCTGTGCCGATTTTTTAATGTGTGCCGGTTTTTCTTAAGTGCCCAGAAGGTTTTTTGGGAGTGGCCACATACGGCGTCCTAGGAAATATTTAAATTGGCCAAACTTGCATAAATGTAAAAAATTGGCGCAGAAATCAGGTTACGCCCCCATGATGCAAAAAAAACTAACCTAAAAAAATCGTAACTGAGTTACGCTGGCGCACAATCTTTGGGGAAACTTGGATATTTTAATTTGGGCCAATAAAACAGCGCAGATAACAGGGGGAAATTTGAGCCCCATGTCCCTCCCTGTCACACACTGCTTATCTTTACTCAATTCAGTACACTGTTCGATTGCCTTGACTTTTCTCTTTAGATTACTAAATTTCCACTCACCTGCCTTTTCACCCTTTTTAGTTTAAAGCCTTATTGACAGCTCCATAGTTAATTTAATAGGAGGGCACCTATATTTATTTATTTTTTGGCCAATAAACACACTGAATGCTTCTTGCTCAAAGTTTAAAACAAAAACACAGATTCATAGTGCACAGAAGGCGGCCATGTGGCCCATCATGCATGTGCCGGCTCTCAAAGAACTATCCTATTAGTTCCGCTCCCTAGTTCTTGCCCCATAGCTCTGCAAAATGTTCATTTTGAAATATATATCCAATTCCCATCCAATTATTTTGATGGGAAAAAAACTGCTTTTGGAACCTTCAAAGGGTTAATACATAGGGTACACTCAAATCTAGTTGTTAGTTTCTGGTTCAACCTTGTTTTTTCAAAAAAGATATAAAAGATAATATTTGATCATTAGGTGGCTGTTCCTGGTACCCTCTGTTGCATTAACTAATGACTTATGTTGATCATAACCAGGAACCCTGAGCGGAAAATAAAGGCTTCCTAACTGCCTGATCTAACTGTTTTTATTAAATACTGTGAGCACTGCAAAGGAATAAACATAAAGCCCAAAGCAGCCTTTTCCTTAGAGATTCGTTGCTTTTTTTAGCATTAAAAATAGAAATAATTTATAAGCAGCATGAACACATTAGCATATTAATCTCATGAGAAAATTAGTTCATATAATATTCTTGTATTTATTTAAATGTCTGAGCTTCCCAGTAATACTACTTTTGAAGTACAATTACTATTTTGATATAGGCAAATGTATTTGTGGCAAGTTGATAATGCGGTTAAGAAGCAAATGGGATACTTTGCAAATATCACTAATCACTGGTTAGGCCTCAGCTGAAATAGTGTACACAATTCTGGGCACCACACTTTAGGAAGGATGTCAAGGCCTTGGAGAGGGTACAGGGAGATTTACCAGGATGATACCAGGGATGAGGAACTTCAGTTATGAGGAGAGATTGGAGAAGCTGGGATTGTTCTCGAGCAAAGAAGGTTAAAGGGTGGCCTAATAGAGATATTCAAATTGATGTGGGGGCCTTGATAGAGCAAGTTTCCTCAGACAAGTAGGTCAGTAACCAGAAGTCCTACATTTAAAATAATTGGCTAAAGAGCTAGAGGGGAAATGAGGAGGAAACTTTTCACAGAGGATTGTTAAGACGTGGAACGCACGACCTCAAAGGGTGGATGAGGCAGATTCCATAGGAATTCTCAAAAGGCAATTGGACATGCACCTGTAAAAAGACACATTTTTAGGGTTATAGGGAAAAGGTTGGGGTATGGGGCTAAATTGAACAGCTCTTTCAAAGAGCCAGCACAAGCACAATGGGTCAAATAGCCTTCTTCTGTGCTGTAAGATTCTAAGACTATATGTTGTCGGCAGTTTCCATGAAAGGACAACACCAGATTATTTTTTTTGTTAGAAATGAAGCTGATGAATGTTGCATTTTCAGTGGGCGAGAATACATCCTACAAAAGGATTGCTTCTGGTCCACGAGCAAAGGTATTTTTTACACATTGCTACTTAAACAGCCCACTGACTAACCTCTCTCCCATATTGCTGTCACACGGTAATTTTCAGCCAGCATCCTGTTTCCAAGTGTGGGAAATCGAGGCTGCAGGATCCTGCACAAGTGTAAGAGGTCCTGCATCAGCACAGGGCTGCAAAGTAAAAACACCACAAAATTTAACAAGAATACTGTCACTCTCTTCCCCTCCATTTTGTCATTCAGTGTCAGTATACACTCCAAAATCAAGTATATCCAGTCAGCTGAAGAATTAAAGCTTCTCTCACTTTGTCCCAAACTCAGAACAGCATCCCAAACTACATCAATGTGAAATGTTGTACTTTGTACATAAGTTAGCCTTATAACCTCTTGGTGAGTTTAACAATTATTGTGCCAATTTAAGGACAGTGTTGTGCTGTGGGTTCACACCTACTAGCAACTAGATTGAGACTGGGGCGGGGGGGAGGAAGAGGGCAGAAAGAGGTAGATGAGACAGAAAGGAGGACAGGATCTTTGTTAATTTTGTGTTTCTTTTTATGTACGTGGTGTGTCACTTTATGCGTGGGGCTTGTATTATATTGTGTTAACATAAGTAGCCCACTCACTGCTTTTCCATGCGTCTCCAATTGCACATCTTTGCACTATGCCACAAAGGAAAGCAAACAGGACTGGTAGACCCCAGCCTCAAGTCAGGCAGTTGCAGGCTTCCCCTAAAAAGGGGGTGCTGAGTTCCCCATTTATTAGGGAAAACATGAAATTGAATTTTAAACTCCCAATAAACAAGGAAATAATACACAATCTTCAAGCAAAATGAAAATGGGGAAGGGTATGACTCATTCCACAGTGACATTCACCTGTTTATATACAGAATCGCTATTATAAATGTAAGTGCTGACATAGAAGTTACCAAAAATCATGACAAAGGGAAATAATCTTTGTTGACAGGACATGCACACAAGATTTTTATAAAAGTATGAGAAAGAAAGAATGAATAAATATAATGCTTCTATAACACAAAAACTTGCAGTTATACAATGTCTTTAACTTTTAAACCATCCCTTGGCACCTCACTGGAGCATAATCAAATGAAAACTGACACCGATCCAAAGGAGGAGATATTAAGTTGAGGGACTAAAAGCTTGGTCAAAGAGGTACATTTTAAGAAGGGAATGACTTGGATGGGAGAAGCAAGACATAAATATATTTGGTTTGCCTAGACTCTTAACCAAAAACAAAAGAAAACATGATAGAAGCAGCAGCCATGCTGTCCATTTAAAAATCCCAGAATCTTGCCCTCACTACAATTTACATGAAATGATTGAACAGAAATGTTCTAAGTTGAACCAAGACAAAGCCCTACTTCTGTCAGTGTACAGTATCTAGTAGTATTTTAACTTAAGACATAATGGCCCAGATTTTGCAGTCAGCAGCGAAGGGATGGCACTGTAATTGAGGTCAGATGGCACGAGCTGGACACCAGCAGAGGTCATATAAAAGTTTCACCAAAAGAAAAGAAGAAACGCTGGAACCAACTTGCAGAAGATTACTGTGCAATGGTGACCACCCCAAGGTCCGGAGGCCAGTGCAAAAAGTGGTGGCAGGACTTTGGCCAAGTAGTTAGTGCAAGTAATATTTTCATTTATTCACTGGAATTGCAATTGTAAATGTGACCATCTGTATGCCCCACCCAGCAGAATGGCACCCTCTCTTAAAAAGTTGTATTTTCAGAGGAAGGTGGCACACAACAAAAGGGAAAGAACTCGAACAGGAGGAGGCCCGGCAAATCTGCACCCACTGACACATCTGGAAGAGAGGATCGCTGCTTTGATGAGTCCTGCCTGGAGAAAAGCAACCACCACTGCACAAGCTGGGCCCTCAGTCAAGGGAGAGGGCAAGTCCTGCAAATTCCACAGTCTGGCTTAGCTAAATGCTAAGTACTACGTGGGCTAGCTATGCTTCGGTTCATGGGGATGCCTTCGTCAGCTACGCTTCGGTTGATGCAATGTGTTATCATTCATTGTGGTCCTTCAAATCAGAATGCTGCCTGCGCTGTGTGAGCCTATTCATGCCACCCTGACCCCTCTGCTGCCAAGCATGTGTCTGTTCTATTTTGCAGAACTTGAGGCCAACCCTGACAAGGCTGAAGCCGATGCAGAAGATGATTCAGACGCGGACATACCTGAAGAGGAGAACATCTTCCAATCCCACCTTGCAGACCAAGAGCATGGGGGAAGAGGGAGGTAATAGATGAAACCCCTACTGTTGTACTCACTCTGGAGGAAGTGCAGCTGCTGCCCACTGAGGTGCCAGCCCCTTTCACGAGTGGCAAGAGGATTGGTGGGACATTCCATGGTTTCCCACTGTCCAAGACTGGGGATTCCATGGGATGCAGTGAGCCACACCCAGGGTGAGGAGGGGAAGGAGAGCTCGACAGTGCTCTCCTGAGGTGCAGGATCTAACAGATGTGGTTCAGATGATGGCAATGAGTGTGGAGTGCATTGACCTTACACGATCACTCCTGGATATCATCAGTGGGCTGGGTGATGAGGTATCGGGACTGTCGGGAGAAATAGGAACACTATCCGGGAACATGAAGGAGGGAACGTTGCAGGAGTTGAAACACTGTTGGTGAACGTGAGAGGGGGAATGTCATAGGTAGTTGATACACCGTTGGTGAACATGAGGGAGGGAATGTTGGCGTTAGCTGCTGCAATAAGGGAACACGCCCAGAATCAATTGCCAACTCCCACTCCAATCCCCAGACCAGCCTCTTAAGAGGCCCAAGCCGGGCTTTCAACCTTACCGCCTGCCCCCCACCCCCCTTCAAAAGAATAAACTAGGTACCAACCCGAGAAATGCTGCACCACCAACTGTGGATAGGGGTGGAGTCAACAAGACCAAGCACAGTGGGCAGTCTTAGAATAAGGTGGAGGACAGCTGGGTGCAGCCTTTCTTTGCCGCTGTTATTATTGTTGTAACTGTTCTCAAATTAAAAGTTTTTTGTAAGTTTGTAAGTGATCTTAACTGAAAACTTTAAAGTTTGATACAAAAATATTTTTATTAAACTTAAGTACAAACAAGTGTTAAACTTTTGAATAAAATATATTTTAAATTATAACAATCATTTCCATTATTTGTTCCATTAACACAACACATTACGGAACAGGTCCAAACAGTAAACCTGGTCCATTCAGAATAGTTACTGCTGAACCTTCAGGCAGCAAAGCATTCACGGATGAGCTGCTGGTGCAAGGCTCGAGCTGTCGTGCTCCGGGTTCAGGTAGGTGCATGGCTTCCTCCTCCTCCTAGTCATCATCTGCATCTTTTTCCTCATCATCAGCCACTCTCACCTCAGGTGGATCTTCTGCTGCTGGTGTGTCATAATGGCTAAGTTATGCCAGCACACAACAGTGAACTGACCGACAATCTCAGGGGAGTATTGCAAGTAGTCTCCGGAATGGTCCAGGCATCGGAAACAGTGTTTCAAGATGCCAATGGTCCCCTCTCTTATGCTGCGCGTCGCAATGTGCAACATGTTGTATTCCCGGTCAGCTTCCGTCTGGATTACGCGGAGGGGCGTCATGAGCCAGGTGGCGAGGCCACATCCTTTGTCTCCTAGTAGCCAGCTCTGCCTTCTGGTTGCTGCTGAAACATGGTAGATATAGAGCTCTTGCGTAGGATGAACGCATCATGGGTGCTCCCTGGGTTTCTAGCATCAACTGACATGATGCAATGCATATCATCACACACGAGCTGCACATTAACGGAGTGGAAGCCTTCTCTGTTCCTGTACATTTTGGAATTCTCTAAAAAGGTGCTCACAAGGTGATGTGGGTACAATCAATGCAGCCCTGTACCTTTGGGAAGCCAGCAATCCTGGAGAAGCCCACAGCCCTTTCACACATTGCCTGGGCGGTCATGAGGAACTTTATGTAGTCACTCCTCCGGGCATATAGTGCAGCAGTCACCTGCTGAATGCAGATATGTGTTGCATGTTGAGAAATGGCGCACACATCCCCAGTTGTGGCGTGGAACAATCAGATGCATAGAATGAAAGTGCAGCTGTAACCTTCACTTCAACTGACAAAGCAGTCCTCCTGATGCTTCTTGGTTGCAGGTCTGCTTTTACTAACTCAGATCTCAGTTACAACTTCTTTGCGGAAACACAACCTTCTCACAGTCTGCATCACTCAGGTGCAGGTATGAATGCCTGTCTCCATACACCCGATGTAGGTAAGGCCTCCTGCCCATCATCCTACGTGCTCTGAGGTTCTTCACGTCGAATCAATCGTTTCCTCCGCAGCATCATCATCATGCAGAAGGCTTGCACGAGTTATGGCATTGTCAGTATTGCCCCCATGATTAAATTGTATCTTTGCAAGCAGCTCAAAACAGCAGGACAAGCTTCTTTGTTCTCTCTCCCCAACGTCGACGCCCTATGGACCACACCCAGGTCTGCGCATGCGCAATAGGTTTGCTCAGCATGGGAAGCTAGGCATTCAAATGAGGACATTTGGGGCAACAAAGTCTAATGCAATTCTTTAATTTTAGATTTTTTTCAAAGTACCACCCCACCACCGATTGAATGTCTCCTTACCGGGCTCGAGGGCCGGCAGAATCATTCCCTTACCTGGACATGGGCTCGGCAACCCCCCGCCCCAAGGCTTCTTTTGATGATGCGGCATAGTGTAAGGGTTCTCATCCTTCCAGTTCGGCTTCCACCCACACCCCACTCCCCCGAGCTTCTTTTGTTGCTGCTGCATAGTGTAAGGGTTCTCATCAGTTCAGTTTGGCTTCCACACACCCCCACCCGGGCTTCTTTTGAAGCCGAGTCTGCGTGACCGGGCGAGGGACCGATTCTGCCGGCCAACGCTCCAACCCTCGAGCTCGGTTTGGAGATGTTCGGTGGTGACGTGGCACTTTGGAAAAAAAATCAAACCAAAGAATTGCATTAAACTTTCATTTTCTGCATTTTAAGTTTGAAAAAATGAAGCTTCACGATGCATATTCGTAATGTGTTCTTGATTCCCTCCAAAACAATGGTGTCTTTCTGTGCCGATTTTTTGATGTGTGCTGGTTTTTCTTAAGTGCTCAGAAGGTTTTTTGGGAGTGGTCACATACGCTGTTCTCTGAGAAATGTAAGTTGGCCAAACTTGCATAAATGTGAAAAACTGGCGCAGACATCAGGTTATTATGACGCAAAAAAACCCCGAAAAACATCGTAACGGAGTTGCTCTGGCGCACAATCTTTGGGGAAACTTGGATTTTTAAAATTTAGGGCCAAAAAAAACGGCGCAACTCACTGGGGAAAAATTAATTATATTTTAATCATTTTACAGACAGTGAAATAAAGATTGGGACATAAAAGGTAGAAGCTGAAATATCAAAGCTTAAAAAATAAAATAAAAATGTATTTTAAAAATCATGGAATTTTTATATGTTCTTCTGAGGGAATGAAACTCCATACATAAAATTAGTTTTTCAGGCTAGAGCGTTGTTCATCAGTAATTATGATATTAACTTAGTTACATCTCAGTCAACAAGGCTTAACATTTTCAATGGTTGGACAGCGAGAATAGTGCTTAAAAAGTTGAAGTTCACGTCAATTCACTGATTCTGGTTTGAGCATCTGAAGACTGCAATAGCACACTCTGTGGAGGAACAGGTATCACTGACAGCAACTCCCAGATTTCTGCATTTAACTGCACATGTGTGTAAGCCAGAAGTTGCTGTCAATTTTACAGTGATGACGGCAAGCGCTGACAGTTTCGCACCAATACAACCACAAATTCTGGGCCATTATATTGAAGTGCCACAGACTATAGATGTGTGGTATCTGTGAACACGAATGACCCAATAGCTATAGAGTCGATAGCAGCAAGACCCACTTTTATGGTTGTTCTCTAGAACCCAAGCTGTAATGTAAAAAGGGCCTGAATATTTATGGCTGTTTGCCAGATAGAATTTTTGTTTCACTCTTAAATTCTGAAAGGTAAGCCACCCTGACCTAGTGGATAGTGTGTGCTTTAATGGGCCTTCCAGTATTTTCAAATCCTTTTTATACATTTGTTAATCTGTAAAATCTATTAAGAATCAGAGGGGCTGAAATTGGAGAACTGCCGCCGACATTCATCTCGAACTGCCCAGTGCCACTTTCGTCATGGCCTGGAGGGGAGAGCCGCCGGGCAGTGCCTGCCGACGTCAGCAGATGGCCGATGCACGCAAGTACACTCCCGCCCGCCGAGATGCCATATTCATGCGGGCGGGAGTCAGCTGGAATCGGCGGCAGAACGCCAATGGACCGCTGAGTGCAGGCAGCTCTGTCCTCAACGGTAAGTGTGAAGTTGCTGTTAAAGAGGTTAGTGAAGTTTATTTAAATTATTTCTTTTTTGGATGGGGTCCCCCGAAAGTCGTCAGATGCTTTTTTTTGTTTTTGATGCTTTTTATTTTTAGTTCTTCGACTTTCCCTGGGCCCGGCGGCACTTGGGTGACAAGCACCTTTGCCACTGAGAATGAGTGCTCCCAACGACTGCTGCCCAGATTGGCGGTGTACATCGCAGATGTGCTGCCCGCCGACCTTCGAGGGACCTGGGTGATGAAAATCCCGCCCAAAGAACTGCCAGGGACCTCGGCGGCCCTTTGGGCGGAACTTGGGCGGGCAGAGGCCTTCACCAAGTTCGGGCCCAGTGTCTTTTAAGAACATATAATCTGATCTTGAGTAAGTATTGAGACACTATAAACCACAACAACAAAAAGATCAGCAGCAATGTACTGCTACTACTTCATAGTGAGCTGCAAAAACCTCCCGATTTAAAGTCAAGTGTTTGCTGAGAAGTCCATTAATTTAAGATTCAAAAGAAATGATCAGAAGCACAGTTTTAAAACAGTCTGAATTCCAATAGGTGAATTACTTTACTGATGCCTTTATGTAACAACATAAAGATCCAAGCCAAGATGTGCAGCAGTGCTGTGTACCATCTATCAGCAAGGCACCAGACTTGGCCTATAGGCTGCTTTAAATTGTTATTGGGTCTTCCTACATTACAACAGTGACTACACTTCAAAAATATACTTAATTGGCTGTAAAGCACTTTGAGACGTCTGGTGTTCATGAAAGGCACTACATCAATCCAAGTCTTTCTTTCTTCCTTGGGTGAGCAAACCACATACCTGTACCACACTTTTCTGTCTGAAAAGTCTAGCTGGTCTCGCTGCAGATTGGCTGCAAAAGTTGATTCCAGCATTTTGCATGTGCACAGATGGTCGTTGTCAGCAACAACTAAGGCCATGATATCACAAAAGGAAAGTGCCTTGTATAAATATTGAAGTCGAGTTGTAACTACCAGGATCACAATGATGTCATTAGTACAGTGCAGTTACTGAAAAAATGAAGCTGTCCAGAAGATCCAGTAAGAAATAGTGGGCTCAGAATTGCCCAGGAGCTGCTCAGTTTTTTGGGGAGCAACTTGATTTTTCTGGAGTAGCATAAAAAATCCCCAATTTGCGCCAGTGTAAATGAGTTAGTTAGAATTTTTTTTTTAAAAAAGGGGACGTTACCAGCCACCTATGCCCATTTTGGCCATTTAGTCCACTTTGGACAGCTAATAGTTACTCCAAACTAACTTAGGCCAACGTATGTGGCCACTTGTGGCCGCACAGAAAACCCTTGCGGAGAGTTAAGAAATCAGCGCAGGTAGGTACTAATGACTTGACTAAAGAATGTGAATAGGATCAAACAGCAATACAGGACATCATATGACAAACTTCGCAAAGTTAATTTACTATACAATGGAAGCTTAAACTACAAAAATAATAGTAAAGAGACAAAATATATTTACATAATTTTTCCAAAATATCCAAATAAAATATAGAAGTACCTCCTGCTCGTAATTCTTATCATCTTATGTAGGAAAGTATTATCAACAGAGTTAAGGAAAGTCTCGAGTAAGCTCATTAAAATTACTGGCTACACAGTCATCACCGCCCCCCCCCCCACCCTGCGATCAAAACTCAAAACTCTTTCTTCCCCCCCCCGCACCAACCTGTCTGTTGCAGCCTTAGCCTGGGAAGGCAGCGGGCCGGCTTGTGCGGCAGGCCACGCGGCCCGGCATAGGGGTAGGATGCATTGGGTCCCACGCTGCAGCACGCATCATCATCGGCAGGAGCTACTGCGCATGTGCAAACGCCCAATCAATTGGCCACTCCGTGCCAAGCCCCGGGAGAGGCAACATAGCAGCCAGAATCAGGGGAGATTTTTGTAGGCGCCATTTTCAGCCCACAAAGTCAGCACATCTCTGGTGAGTGCGCCGAAAAAAGGGGTGGGCCAAATTTGAACACAGTGAAAGGTCTTCCTGGCCATTGGTCTTAAAAATCCAATAAGGTTAGTTTAGCGATATTGCCAGTGGCACAATAACAATAGAAGAGCAGCTCAATTCCCCATGAGCAGCATGATAAAGAACATAGGCACCATAATCAGCCATCTGTGTTTCTCTTGGCTGAGGTAGAGTGTAGCGTGAGGAGCCATAAAAAAGGAATTAACATTTTTAAATACAAGTGCAACCTATAGTCATGCATTAACTCAGGTTTCACAATCTGTATTATACATAATTAAAAAACATGCTTAATTGATAGACCAATTGCTACAAATTTGGCAACCTCTAATTGTCCAATCAGATACTAATCTTGTTAGAGTTTAATATTACAATTTGAGACTGATAATGGGCTAAATGCAGGTATTTGAGTGGAATATTGAAACTGCAGAAGAATTCCTAATGCAATATTAAGCTTTATAACGTAATTAACTCCTAGTTTCTCTCTTAATTTACATGATCTATACAAATGACCCAAACTTCCATCAAACCATTCAGGTTATAATTAATTTGCACTGCAAACATATTACAGTGAGTATTACTTTGGGTTTGCTTTCCAAGTTTTCTCCCTCTTGAAGGTTCTAACTCGAGATGAAGTAAGGTTCTCAGGCTGGTCCATCTTCTAATACTATAGAAATATCTCTTCATTTTCCTTAGGAAGGTGTTCTATCATTTTTCACGTTAGATTAAATCCTTTTGCCATTTACCATGCAGCAGTTTTCAAGAACAGTACAGACAAAATAAAATCCTAACTTTAACAAGTTTAACAGCAGCACATCTGCTCACCAAAACCGATCTCTTTTGGGACGAATTTCAGTGGTGGTCCAAAAACGAGCATGACTGATAGCTGCCTTAACGCGCTCGTCCTGGTCTTCAATGCGATTTGCAGGATCCTCAGCTATGCTTAATATCTGCTTAGGAAGACCCTCTATCAGTTTAGACTTGGTCAGCCAAAGAGCTTGTTTAACACCTGGAAACAAAAATAAATCCTGTGTGTGCAAATTTAAAGAAAGGCAACACTACTGTAGTAGAACAGTAAGCTCATCACAATTTTTAAAATTTATATAGATACCAGTAAATTGCCTGTGGCATTGCCCACAGTCAGATAATGAATACATTTCTTTTTATACACAAAATGGCAATGGAGTTTGGAAAGAGGCTTCAAAAAATTGCTTACAGAGCCACATAGTGGCCTGAGCCTGCAACTACAATTGTAAAAGTTGCAGTAGCATAAAATGACCATAACTTTTTACAACAGGATATAAGGTTTGTGGACAGGAAGAGTGTGTCCTATACAACATGTTTAATGATACATACATGCAGTTATATATAATATTGTTCCGCTGTTTTACTCCCAAATTTGAGTGGGGATTTCCTTGATGGAATTCCTTGCTACTGGACAGCTTCTTTCAGTGCTGATAAACAGCATAGCCTGCCAGAACATTTCCACCACCATCATAGTGTGACCTATGTAGCTGGGATTCTGGTATTAGTACCACCCTTCTCTGGCCCTAAACAATGGGACATTGTGCATCAGCATTTCTTTTCATTGGCTATTCCAACTGGGGCAGGTGGTCAGAAGTGACGGGTATCCCTGGGAGTAAGTAACCAGCAGAGAAGGATTCCACTGCTCACACTAACCTACCTTACAATATTGAAATTACTCTATGAAATAAAGGAGAATGCTTATTTTCTTCTGTAATGAAAAGCTTAACAAGGTCATATTCTTAATAATTCAACTTTTCAAAGTATGTGTACCCATGATTGTTGGCAAGTCATTAACGAGGGGAAAACAAGCAATCGTCCACATTTCATTAGATGAATTTCCTTCCCAAGATGACTAGTTGTCGCAATGTTTTATCAACCTACTCGAGAATGGTGTTTAAATTACAAAAGTGCACCATGATAATGGGCATTATATGAAATTAATTTGTAAGAACATGCAGTAAATACTGCATTCATGTCACTTAATCCAGCAACCCCTACTTTAATTACTGTAAATCAGAAAATATTGCTGCAAAGTACAAAAATGTATTAATTATTTTTGATTCATCTGTGAAAATGTTGGTAGGCAGTGACAAATACAATTACTGTGATAGAGCATTTCTCACTTCATATCGGAAGCATCCTGTGTCAACCTTCGCACAGTAATTTGAGATTACAACTCACAAAGTGATCAGGTAAATTAATCATTTATTATGCAGACTAAAACAAAGAACATATCATTACACTTTACACTGTGGCAGTATACTCTACATTATCATTGTGATGTCTAGAAAAAGAAGGGAATGCTCCCAAGAAATGTCTAGTTTGCTCAAAAGGCACATCTTCAGTGAGAAAAACATGCATTCCACCAAATATGGTAGAAGCGCTACATTGAAATGAGAAAAAGTGGTTAATTTAAAATCATAGCAAGGTCTGGAATGAAATGAATATCCTAAAATGTATTTGATAGCAAAATTTTCCCAATTTACTGTCATGTATGCTACATGGCCACTGTTGGTACTATCACAAGGTGTGCCACCAGAGGGCACAGCAGTGGGAGACTTGTAGGTTACCTGTACAGGTGTGCCTGGCCTAGTATAAAAGGCAGGCCACCAGGTGCGATCCTCACTCTGGAGTTAACTAATAAAGGACTAAGGTCACTACAGTTCAAGTACAACACATTGCCTCGTGGAGTCATTGTTAGAGCATCTAAGGACATAACATTTACAATAATGTTATTCCAATTAAATACAGAAGGAACAAGAGAAATTAGAGCCTCATGAACTCCTGAAATGAATATATAGTGAAGTCTACTTAAGTGATGTTTCCACTCAGTTTTGATTCCTCCAAGCAGAAATACACCTGATCGTTAATTTTAATTTTAAATATAGTAGCAATATCAGGAGACATCAGGGAACTGGAGAGCAAGTTACAAAGACTTTCAATAACCATATTTAGACACAAGCTGCAGGTGGTTCAGGAGATTCTGGCTGGGCATCCCTACTGCAATACATAATATTTGCAGTCTAGTACAGGGTAATCACATACTACATACAAATACATTAACATTTTCTGAGCATGGTGCAAAAAATTGTGCCTATTGAGCACAGGATATGCTTATATCTAAAACCAAATACTTCTAGGGATAGTTTGCAAGTAATTTTAGTTTCCTCATCCATTCCCAATCAATCATTCACCTTTCTCCAGTTTCATGCTTCACCTGATCCTTGGCAGTCTGTTGCATCTTTACTCTACCCAAATGACGAGCTCTTTATACCAAAGTTAGATTCTCATTCTATTTGGCATCCCATCCAGGTAAATGTCCCCAAAAATACCCACACTTTGGCCTCAATTTTGGACCAGCCCGTTTTTCAGCGCACTTACCGGAGTGGCGCCGCTTTTCTCTGTTCAGAAGTGCGGCGAAAAATTTCCTTCCCACTTTGGCCGCTGACGGCCTCTTCCCTGTGGTCACGCAGCGTCGCCAGTCGTGTTGGGGGTGGAGCCAGCGTCCTGCGCCGAAAACTGCCGGGACGTCTACACATGCGCAGTGGAGTGTCCGCACAGTAGCTCCTTGCCCCCAGCATCTCCGTGTCTTGCTGCAGCAGCCCTGTGGGACCCGATGCCGGCCACTGGAATCACTCCTCACCCCTAGCCTAGGCTGAGTGGCCTCCCGGTACGATTTCTAAGAGATCGATCGCACCGGGAAGCCACTTGGCCTGGGCATGGGGCGGGCAGGAGAACTGATAGTAATCATCCAGGCAGAAGCACTATCAGTTCTCCTGCCCGCCCCATGCCCAGACATTGTGGCCTCCCTCACCAGCTGGCCCGCTGCTTTCCCGGGCCGAGTTTGAAGATGAAGGTAGGACTTACTTCAACTTTTTATTTCTTATTGTATTCTTATTACTTTTTGTTTGCAAAGTTTGGTGGTTTAGGTACAGGCAGGTCCTCTCTGCTTCCCTCCCCTATCCCAGGCCGAATGTCCTCCGACGTACCTATCTGCACAGATTTCTTTAACTCTTGCAAGGGTTTTCTGAAGTGGCCACATATGCTGGCCTAAGTAGATTTGGAGTAACTATTAGCTGGCCAAAGTTGCCTAAATGGGCAAAACTGGCATAGGTGGCTGGTAACTCCCTCTTTTGAGGAAAAAAAACTGAACTAAAAAAAATCGTAACACTGATGCAAATTGATTGTGAAAAATGGGAATTTTAAAGTTATGCCAGAAAAACCAAGTTACTCTTTAAAAAAAACGAAGCAACTCCTGGCCAAAATTGAGGCCTTTGTTCCCTGTTCCACTTCATTTAGGTATCATTCTTTCAGTCACTCCATCCCCATTCTCTGAAACTGACTCCTTCTATCTCTCCAGTTTCAAAATCCTTGTCTTCAACCAGACTTTTGCCTACCGGCAAATATTTCATTTTCCCTCCAGCTGCGATGTCTTTCAGTAAGTGAGAGCACCATAGTTTAACATTTGGATACAGTTCAGGAACTGTTTGAACTGACTGACATGCAAATTGTGTCAATAACCACTGTTATCTCTCGAATTTCAATAAAGCTGTTAGAAATATGAAATTTACATCCAGTTGAAATGTGAAAACATCCAGCAGTACAGGTACAGATTTTGTCATTCTAAACTTGGGATATTCTTCGAGTCTCTAGTTGCACTTTAGGCTTATTTTGCACTCGTGCCTTCTAGCTCTACAATCACAGTATAACTTAAAATAACCTCTGTACATTTTACATTCCTGGATCAGAGGTCTGTTTTTCTTTCAGTGAAAACAAGTTCAACCCTGTAAGTCTCTCTCTCTCTCTCTCTCTAACTTGGAACTCCAACTCCTGGGATCATCCTTGTTGCTCTTCTCTGAATATTCTCTAATGTATCCATGTCCTTTTCTCAACGTGCATCTTTAAATAACCAAAGATGCAGCAAATGCAGTTTTACAAACTAATTACAATGTGTAGCTTATAATCAAATGTCCTTAAGATTACATTCTTGTCCTAACCTTGATTCCTATATGCCACTCAGCAGCATCCTCAATGGCCTCACTCCCTTTTCCAGCGAACATTCTAACTACGCATTTCATCCTACCCCCTACCTGGTGTGGTGGCAGCATAGCCGTCATCGGCAGCTCCTATCTAGGCCCCATTCCTATGTCACGGTCTCCTCATTTTAACATATCACCCTCTTGCCATCTACTACTCTTCCAAGCTCCATGATGATTTATTTGCTGAGATTGTATCTTTTTCTCCTTCTTTAGTGTATAGCCTTTTAAATTAATTTTTGTAAAAGCCACTAGCTTTGTGATTTCTGTACTTTGATCCCTAAATCTCTCTGGTCATCCACAGTTCCTAGCTTCTCGCCATTTAGAAAATATTCTGATCTATCTTTCGTACTTCCAAAGTGGATGACCTTACACTTTCGCATATTGATCTCCATCGGGCACAGTTTTGCCTACCTCACTTAATTTATCAATGTCCCTTTACAACAATCTGCTCCCATCTTTTTTTTTTTCGTTCCTGGGATGTGGGCGTCACTGGCAAGGCCAGTATTTATTGCCCATCCCTAATTGCCCTCGAGAAGGTGACAGTGAGCCACCACCTTGAACCGCTGCAGTCCGTGTGGTGACAGTACTCCCACGGTGCTGTTACAGAGGGAGTTCCAGGATGTTGACCCAGCGACGATGAAGGAACAGTAATATATTTCCAAGTCAGGATGGTAAGAGACTTGGTGGGGAATTTGCAGGTAGTGGGTGTTCCCATGTGCCTGCTGCCCTTGTCCTTCTAGGTGGTAGAGGTTGCAAGTTTTGGGAGGAGTTGCAGCACATCTTGTAGATGGTACACACTGCAGTCACAGTGTGCAGGTGATGGAGGGAGTGAAAGTATAAGGTGGTGGATGGGATGCCAATCAAGCAGGCTACTTTGTCCTGAATAGTGTTAAGCTTCTTGTGTGTTGGAGCTGCACTCATCCAGGCAAGTGGAGAGTATTCAATCAGACTCCTGACTTGTGCCTTGTAGATGGTGGAAAGGCTTTGGGGAGTCAGGTGAGACATTCGCTGCAGAACACATAGAACATAGAAAATAGGTGCAGGAGTAGTCCATTCGGCCCTGAGCCTGCACCACCAGTCAATAAGATCATGGCTGATCATTCAACCTCAGTACCCCTTTCCAACTTTCTCTCCATACCCCTTGATCCCTTTAGCCGTAAGGGGCATATCAAACTCCCTTTTGAATATATTCAACGAACTGGCATCAACAACTCTCTGCGGATGAGAATTCCACAGGTTAACAACTCTCTGAGTGAAGAAGTTTCTCCTCATCTCGGTCCTAAATGGCTTACCCCTTATCCATAGACTGTGACCCCTGGTTCTGGACTTCCCCAGCATAGAGGAACATTCTTCCTGCATCTAACCTGTCCAATTCCGGCAGAATTTTGTATGTTTCTATGAGATCCCCTTTCATTCTTCTAAACTCCAGTGAATATAAGCCCAGTCGATCCAGTCTCTCCTCATATGTCAGTCCTGCCATCCCGGGAATCAGTCTGGTGAACCCTCGCTGCACTCCCTCAATAGCAAGAGCATCCTTCCTCAGATTAGGAGACCAAAACTGAACACAATATTCCAGGTGTGGCCTCACCAAGGCCCTGTACAACTGCAGTAAGACCTCCCTGCTCTTATACTCAAATCCTCTAGCGATGAAGGCCAACATGTCATTTTCCTTCTTCACCGCCTGCTGTACCTGCATGCCAACTTTCAATGACTGATGTACCATGACACCCAGGTCTCGTTGCACCTCCCCTTTTCCTAATCTGCCGCCAGATAATATTCTGCCTTCGTGTTTTTGCCACCAAAGTGGATAACCTCACATTTATCCACATTATACTGCATCTGCCATGCATTTGCCCACTCACCCAACCTGTCCAAGTCACCCTGCAGCTTCTTAGCATCCTCCTCACAGCTCACACCGCCACCCAGCTTAGTGTCATCTGCAAACTTGGAGATATTACATTCAATTCCTTTGTCTAAATCATTAATGTATATTGTAAATAGCTGGGGTCCCAGCACTGAACCTTGTGGCACCCCACTAGTCACTGCCCGCCATTCTGAAAAGGACCCATTTATTCCGACTCTTCCCATCTGCCAACCAGTTTTTTATCCACATCAATACATTACCCCCATTACCATGTGCTTTAATTTTTCACACTAATCTCGTGTGGGACCTTGTCAAAAGCCTTTTGAAAGTCCAAATACACCACATCCACTGGTTCTCCCTTGTCCACTCTACTAGTTACATACTCAAAAATTCTAGATTTGTCAAGCATGATTTTCCCTTTCATAAATCCATGCTGACTTGGACTGATCCTGTCACTATTTTCCAAATGCGCTGCTGTTTCATCTTTCAGGCTAATTCCCTGTTTTCTCTCTCCCTCCTTTTTTAAAAAAGTGGTGTTACATTAGCTATCCTCCAGTCCATAGGAACTGTTCCAGAGTCAATAGAATGTTGGAAAATTATCACCAATGTATCCACTATTTCTAAGGCTGCTTCCTTAAGTACTCTGGGATGCAGCCTATCAGCCTTCAATCCCATCAACTTCCCAAACACAATTTCCTGACTAATAAGGATTCCCTTCAGTTCCTCCTTCTCGCGAGACCCTCGGATCCCTAGTATTTCCGGAAGGTTATTTGTGTCTTCCTTAGTGAAGACAGAACCAAAATATTTGTTCAATTGGTCTGCCATTTCTTTGTTCCCCATTATAAATTCACCTGATTCTGACTGCAAGGGGCAGCCTCTGACCCACTCTCATTGCCACAGTATTTATGTGGCTGGTCCTGTTAAGTTTCTGGTCAATGGTGACCCCCAGGATGAAGATGGTGGGGGATTCGGTAATAATAATGTTGTGGAGTGTCAAGGAGAGGTGGCTAAACTCTCGTTTGTTGGAGATAGTCATTGCCTGGGACTGGTGTGGCACGATTGTTACTTGCCACTTATCAGCCCAAGCCTGAATCTACGCTATTAACTGTGAATTGGACAGTCAATATAAGCAAGGGAGGATAGAGGTGATGGGCGAGCAGAATTTAGTGTAGAACAGAATACTGAGTTTTGCAAATGTTGGCGGGTAATGAGAGTGGCGGATGGGTAGCCAGTAAGAGGATGTTAAAGAAATTGAGCTAGAGGTGACAAAAGCATGGATAAAGGTGTCCACAGCAATGGGTCTGAGGTGGGTCGTGTTGTGGAGAGGTGGAGTTTAAATTTCAGGCCGAGGTCAAACAGGGTGCCACAATTTTGCACGATCTGGTTCAGCTTGAGCAAGTGGCCAGGGAGGGGGCTGTAACCCGTGGCAAAGGGAACAAACTTTATGCCAGGGGTGCTGAAAAGGATGCCATCGGTCTTTCTGGCATTCAATTCTAATTAATGCCTCTAATTCCCAAATAATATTTCCAATGCTTTGCACAGTTGCAGATAAAACAACTTTAGCACATTCAATCTCCCCGCTGGCCCCTTTCCCCTCAATACTGCATCGTAAAGCTGGGTCCCTCCTGACGAATGACAGCGGGAAGCGTCTGTACCTCAGTGGAACGGGCCAGCTTCCCGTGTGTCCGGCGATGGCCAGTCTAGCCCAGTGCAGTCCTTACCCTCCAACACCTTGGTTCTCTGGTGGAATGTATAACACGGCTTCTCCTTATACAGCGACATCTCCTCATACTTGGGCCCCCGGTGGTGGAACGGGTCTTTCCAGCCTCTGTCCCAGACCGGGTACTTGGGGTCGGTCAGTCCCGGCACGTAGTGCATCCTGTCCCAGTATGTGATGGGCTCCAGGCCGGGGATCTCCACGGGCTCCGACTTTATCTTCGGCCGCTGGGCCCGGGTGAACAGACCGGCAGTGACACTGAGGAGACGGCGGCCTGACAACACCGGCATCAAGTGTGCTGCTCCAACACACAAAGCCCCGCTCCACATCGCGGGAATTTTTCTTTAAAACCCGTCGGTTAATCCGAGGCTTCGGGAGAAAAACTAGGCCTTGCCGCGTTACTCTGGCAACAAGGTCCCGAAAGGCATGGCGGCGTTGAACTATGAACCCGATTGTCGGGCAGGGGTTGATTGACATTGGAACTGACCATACAGATTTAGAATAATGTCACATCCCGCCAATCAGAGGAGAGAACATGTACTGGGCGGAGTGAAAAGTGAGTTACTGATGGTGGATGCTTGACCCGGTCCTCAGCCCACACCCTCTGTACAATGGATACTGACATCAGGTGCAAGGATACTGGCAGATTCTTTCCCCTGCCTAGACCAGGCTGTTAAGATCAGCTGTGCTACTCCAAGTGCCATGCCAGCTGAGACCAGATAACTTCGTGAGCGCCTATCTTGCTTTAAAATATGATTTCCTTTTAGGCATCCCCTGGGCTTTGTATCTATAATATTTAGGCTGAAAGTTTACGCAACACATTGGAGCACCAGCTTCGGTCTGTGGGACTTAGATTTTTTTGCATTGTAATTTTCATAGGGAGAAATTGAAAGAACAATGAATTTGCATTGTATAGAATCTTTTAATTCTCAAGACATCCCATGCACTTCACAGCTAGTGAACTACTTTTGAAGTGTAGACACTTATTTGTAGGGGAACACCGCTGTCAAGTTGTGCACGGCAAGGTCCCACAAACAGGAATGAAATAAATGACCGATTCATTTCTTTTTTGAGGAATAAATGTTGACCAAGATATCAGGGGAACTCCCCTTTTCTTTGATCTTTTAGGTCCACCTGAACAGGCAGGTCCTATTTTTTATCATTGGGGTGTAGGCGTTGCTGGCAAGACTGGCATTTATTGCCCATTCCTAGTTGCTCTTGAGAAGGTGATGGTGGGCTGCCTTCTTGAACCACTGTAGTTCTTTGTAGCTGTTTGATACAACTGAGTGGTTTGCTAGACCACTTCAGAGGGCAGTTAATAGTCAATAACATTGGTGGGACTGGAGTCACATATAGGTGAGACCAGGTAAGGACCTCGGGTTTCCTTCACTAAATGACATTAGTGAACCAGTCGGGTATAGCACAATGATCATTTTTACTGATGACTTTTTTATTTCCACATTTTAAAAAACTGAATTCAAATTTTCATGGTGGGATTTAAACACAATTCCTCTGGCATAATCCAGTGTAACCACTACACTACCATACCTAGTTTTTAATATCTCATCTAAAGAACAATGCACCTCATCTGACAATGCACCACTCAGTACTGTACTGGTGTGTCAGCCTACATTACATGCTTAAGTCCTGTAGTAGGGCTTGAACTCACAACCCTCTAACTCAGAGGTAAGAGTACTACTAGTGGACCAAGCTGACACTTGGAATGAGAAATGATTAATCATCATTTTTCATTCCAAGTGTCAGCTTGGTCCACGAGTAGCACTGTATGCCACTGATTAAATATTGGAACCAAGTGCAGCATGAGCAGAAATGTCTGAATAGCCTTGGGTGACATGGTTTGTTTCTGTACATTACATTGTCTTACAGAGCACAAGCATGCAGCTTCCTTCCCTCAGTTCCCCACTCAACAAATCCCTGATCTAAGTTGTGCTGTTAGTAGGAGGTGTATACAGAAACCAATCCTGTCTTCACTGGGCAAGCAGTAGACAGTTCAAGTGATAATGGCTACAAGGAATTGAAAGTGTCACAGAATGAGACGACTATAAAATCTACTGATAAGCCATTTTCCTACAGAATAAAGTAAGTTGCCCAAATGAATAACATCGATCTCTGAAAGTTAATAAAAATTACATTGGCAATTTTCATTTTTAGTAACTGTTATTTGGTAATAGTTCTTGTTTAAAATTATTTAGTAGAAGCTATTGTTTAGGAATATTAATTTCAATTTTTTTTGTCCTAAGCCTACCCAATGTTGATACCCATCACTTGTGTTTTCAGTCCAAAAAATGATAGTCAAAGTGATTGAAGTGAATAGGTGAGCTCATTATTACAATTTTAACAGGTTTGTATTTTAAATGATATTCTACTTTATATAATGCTATAGAATATCTAGATATCAAATGAATGTTCCTGCAGTTTAAGCTTCATGCCAATGATTTTGTATCTGAAAGTTAGTTATGGATTAGATCATTTATTGACTGGATGCCCTTAGTAGCACTAATACACAGATTGCTGTATGATTGATCCGAATTTATTAAATAGATGGAATGCCGACTGATTCTATATGAAATGGATCCAATACCGAAAGGTTCTGAATTTTGAAACAGATCCAATACAGTCTGAGAGATTAGCTCAGTATGAATGGGGTATGAAATATACTGAAACAAAGTAGCAGAGAGGACCACTGAAGAAACACAGTAGCAATTTTTTGTCAGAAAAATACATAGAATGACAATTAGTTGATGAGAAGTTTTATAATGCCAGGCTGAAATGAGATAGGTTGCATTTAATTTTTGTGTCAGCTCTATGTGCCTCATTGATACCTGTACAATAATTTGGAACATGTGCAAAGAAAATTTATGTGTTATGTATCTCCATCAGTAGTTAGTTTTTTTTTTAAATATTCACTGTAAATTTGGCCTGTATTTCTTGAACTCTGAGTGAGCTAGGTTTCATAGCACTGTAATTCTTTCTTTGAAAATGAATATTGTCCAGAAGTGACTAATTTCTTCAGTTTATTGAGGTTACTTAATGATTACAATATTTTTGTACTCTTTAAAAATTATTAATAAATGGCTGCATTATATAAAAATATATTTAATAATGTAAATTAATGTTTACTTTGACCATAAACTAAACATGACTTGAAAACTATCTTCCAAAATTCTTTGCAGTTAAAAATATAAATCAGAATATAACTTGTAAGATCTACAATGCAGATTGAAATCTTAGTGCTGTAATGATTGACGGATAAATGCTCTATAGTGTCAGTTATTTTTTGGGATTCCTATTGTGTTTTGCAGGTGATGGCTGAAACTGAGGATGTATGGCTTTCTCTTCGACCACAAGAACCTCTGCTCACCCAATGTTGTGGTAGTGGGTGTAAACCATGTGTGTTCGATATTTATGAGCGGGAGCTCAAGCGATGGAAACGGGCAAAAGCTAAAGGAGATCAAAGTCTTCTAAGTCAAAGGAATGAGGTAAGTGTAGACTGGAAACCCATCCAGAGCTGTCTGGTAAATCAAAAACAGTTAGTGTTAAGGACGAATGTGAAGTTTCCCACCCCCACCCCCGATAGATGAATGGATAAATGCACCATATTGTGGTATTGAGCTAACAGAAAGTCCTCGATCAGTACTGAGCTACCTGATCTTATGCAGAACATCCGTTGAATGCCATAGTTGGCCTCAGTGATGCTGGGTTGGGGAGGACAAAATTCAGCCAGATTTCTTGCTCCTGATTACAATGCTGTGAACCCTACTGGAGTGTGTGTCTGGTGCGGTCCGGATCAGGTTTGATTCTGATACGCCTGTAGTGGAGTAACCTGCTGCTAATTGTCTAGGTCCACACGCAAAGAATTCCTGCTCGGGTACCAGAGGGCAGTAAGAATTTGTGGAACTGTACTCCACTGCAAGTTTGCTTCTTCAGGAGAGAAAGGGAGAAAATTGGCACAAAAAGATTTACATCACTGCGCTCTTTATAGAAACATAGAAAATAGGTGCAGGAGTAGGCCATTCAGCCCTTCAAGCCTGCACCACCATTCAATAAGATCATGGCTGATCATTCCCTCAGTACCCCTTTCCTGCTTTCTCTCCGTACCCCTTGATCCCTTTAGCCGTCAGGGCCATATCTAACTCCCTCTTGAATATATCTAACGAACTGTCATCAACAACTCTCTGCGGCAGGGAATTCCACAGGTTAACAACGCTGAGTGAAGAAGTTTCTCCTCATCTCAGTCCTAAATGGCCTACCCCTTATCCAAAGACTGTGTCCCCTGGTTCTGGACTTTCCCAGCATCGGGAACATTCTTCCCGCATCTAACCTGTCCAGTCCCATCAGAATCTTATACGTTTCTATGAGATCCCCTCTCATCCTTCTAAACTCCAGTGTATGAAGGCCCAGTTGATCCACTCTCTCCTCATATGTCAGTCCGACCATCCCTGGAATCAGTCTGGTGAACCTTCGCTGCACTCCCTCAATAGCAAGAATGTCCTTCCTCAGATTAGGAGACCAAAACTGAACACAATATTCCAGGTGAGGTCTCACCAAGGCCCTGTACAACTGCAGTAAGACCTCCCTGCTCCTATACTCAAATCCCCTAGTTATGAAGACCAACATATCATTTGCCTTCTTCGCCGCCTGCTGTACCTGCATGCCAACTTTCAATGACTGATGAATCATGACACCCAGGTCTTGTTGCACCTCCCCTTTTGCTAATCTGCCGCCATTCTGTATTCGTGTTTTTGCCCCAAAAGTGGATAACCTCACTTTTATCCACATTATACTGCATCTGCCATGCATTTTCCCACTCACCTAACCTATCTTAAGTCATCCTGCAGCCTCTTAGCGTCCTCCTCACGGCTCACGTCGCCACCCAGTTTAGTGTCATCTGCAAACTTGGAGGTGTTACACTCAATTATTTCATCCAAATCATTAATGTATATTGAAAGAGCTGGGGTCCCAGCACTGAGCCCTTCGGCACTCCACTAGTCACCGCCTGCCATTCCGAAAAGGACCTGTTTATCCCGACTCTCTGCTTCCTGTCTGCCAACCAGTTCTCTATCCACGTCAGTACATTACCCCCAATACCATGTGCTTTTATTTTCACACCAATCTCTTGTGTGGGACCTTGTCAAAAGCCTTTTGAAAGTCCAAATACACCACATACACTGGTTCTCCCTTGTCCACTCTGCTAGTTACATCCTCAAAAAATTCCAGAAGATTCATCAAGCATGATTTCCCTTTCATAAATCCATGCTGACTTGGACCAATCCTGTCACTGCTTTCCAAATGCGCTGCTATTTCATCCTTAATAATTGATTCCAACATTTTCCCCACTACTGATGTCAGGCTAACCGGTCTATAATAACCCATTTTCTCTCCCTCCTTTTTTAAAAAGTGGTGTTATATTAGCTACACTCCAGTCCATGGGAATTGATCCAGAGTCAATAGACTGTTTGAAAATGATCACCAATGCATCCACTATTTCTAGGGCCACTTCCTTAAGTACTCTGGGATGCAGACTATCAGGCCCCGGGGATTTATCGGCCTTCAATCCCATCAGTTTCCCTAACACAATTTCCCGCCTAATAAGGATATCCTTCAGTTCCTCCTTCTCACTAGACCCTCGGTCCCCTAGTACATCCGGAAGGTTATTTGTGTCTTCCTTCGTGAAGACAGAACCAAAGTATTTGTTCAATTGGTCTGCCATTTCTTTGTTCCCTATTATAAATTCACCTGAATCCGACTGCAAGGGACCTATGTTTGTCTTCACTAATCTTTTTCTCTTCACATATCTATAGAAGCTTTTGCAGTCAGTTTTTATGTTCCCGGCAAACTTCCTCTCGTATTCTATTTTCCCCCTCTTAATTAAACCCTTAGTCCTCCTCTGCTGAATTCTAAATTACTCCCAGTCCTCAGGTTTGCTGCTTTGTCTGGCCAATTTATATGCCTCTTCCTTGGATTTAACATTATCCTTAATTTTCCTTGTTAGCCACGGTTGAGCCACCTTCCCCGTTTTATTTTTACTCCAGTCAGGGATTTACAATTGTTGAAGTTCATCCATGTGATCTTTAAATATTTGCCATTGCCTATCCACCGTCAACCCTTTAAGTATCATTTGCCAGTCTATTCTAGTCAATTCATGCCTCATACCGTCGAAGTTACCTTTCCTTAAGGACCCTGGTTTCTGAATTAACTGTGTCATTCTCCGTCTTAATAAAGAATTCTACCATATTATGGTCACTCTTCCCCAAGGGGCCTCGTACAACAACATTGCCAATTAGTCCCTTCTCATTACACATCACCCAGTCTAGGATGACCAGCCCTCTAGTTGGTTCCTCGACATATTGGTGTAGAAAACCATCCCTAATACACTTTAGGAAATCCTCCTCCACTGCATTGCTACCAGTTTGGTTAGCCCAATCAATATGTAGAGTAAAGTCGCCCATAATAACTGCTGTATCCGTTAACTGCTATCTGCGCAGTTAATTCGTCCACCTTATTACGAATACTCCTTGCATTGAGGCACAGAGCCTTCAGGCTTATCTTTTTAATACACTTTGCCCCTTTAGAATTTTACTGTAATGTGGCCCTTTTTGTTTTTTGCCTTGGATTTCTCTGCCCTCCACTTTTACCATTCTCCTTTCTATCTTTTGCTTCTGCCTCCATTTTATTTCCCTCTGTCTCCCTGCATAGGTTCCGCTCCCCCTGCCATATTAGTTTAACTCCTTCCTAGCAGCACTAGCAAACAATTCCCCTAGGACATTGGTTCCGGTCCTGCCCGGGAGCAGACCGTCCGGTTTGTACTGGTCCCACCTCCCCCAGAACCGGTTCCAATGTCCCAGGAATTTGAATCCCTCCCTTCTGCACTACTCCTCAAGCCACGTATTCATCTGAGCTATCCTGCGATTCCTACTCTGACTAGCACCTGGCACTGGTAGCAATCCTGAGATGACTCCTTTTGAGGTCCTACTTTTTAATTTAGCTCCTAGCTCCCTAAATTCGTCTTGTAGGACCTCATCCCGTTTTTTACCTATATCATTGGTCCCTATATGCACCACGACAACTGGCTGTTCACCCTCCCTTTTCAGAATGTCCTGCACCCGCTCTGAGACATCCTTGACCCTTGCACCAGGGAGGCAATATACCATCCTGGAGTCTTGGTTGCAGCCACAGGAACGCCTATCTATTCCCCTTACAATCGAATCCCCTATCACTATAGCTCTCCCACTCTTTTTCCTGCCCTCCTGTGCAGCAGAGCCACCCACGCTGCCATGAACTATAATAAAATAAGTTGCATATTGTGTTGTCTCAGTACAGTTAATAACTTCAGTAAATATCACTTGAACATAAGTCATTCCCTTGATAACGTGAGAAACAGCTGATTACCCTAGTCGTGCTGCAACAGAAACAGCATTTCACAAGAAATGATCTGGATGCAAACTGGAGAATGTGGATCTGTCAGGTTAGTTAGAATTTTAAAATCAACATGTGCCAGAATTCACTGAAGGTTCGGTCAAGGACCAGTTTATGGGGTTAGGGGACAGGTTAGTGGCTGCCGTATGCAGCACTGCTTGTTGGACAGATCTGAGACCAGTGTTAAGAAATAATGATCCTAGAACAGGTCAGGGACTCGTGTATAGTTGTACCCTGGACAAGTTGGGTCCAGTGCATGTATCGCTGACCTTGGGACAAGTTCAAGACGTGTATGCAGCACAGATTCTTGACAAGGGCCAGTTTATGTAATAGTTTTAGTATTTGGGATGATCAACTGAAAATAAACTGTTTTCATGCCTATTAATCCTTCACAGCAATCATAACGAACTGTCAGTTGTACAGAAAGCAATTCTACGGCCATACTATTTAAAAATAAACATTCTGCTTTAACTTCAAGGATCATATATCAATAGAATACACCGCTTTTCGTCAGGACCATTTTTTAGTGTAAAAGAAAGTTTTCTTGGACAGTGAGGAATGACTGAAGGTGAAATCTAAACACTATTTATGGTAACTATCTGAAATCCATCTTGATGCCAACACAAAAGAAAGCTGTGGGCTTTTGCATCTCAATCTTCCTTGTGTTAATGTAGAGCTACCCAAATGAAACAGAAACTCAATGACATTGGTCGTTATTAATTGGAAAATATCTTATTTCATGTCTTGTTTCAGTCAAAGCAGAATGACTTGCAGTTAATCGGAGCTGAGAAATGGAGTGCTTTTCAGATAGAGTGCGTGGAACAGCAGACAGCTGACACTTGCCTGTATAGATTCCAGCTGCCCAGTGGCTGCCATCTGGGGTTGACTGTAGGACAGCACATAGTAGCGAGGTAAGAGATCTGGAGAGTATTTACAGATATTCAAGGTGTTAATTATTCAGATCAACTCTGTGGACTTGAAAACTTCCTCAGATAGTTAGAACCTGAGTTACCTATTCAGTAGACTAAAAGGTAGCTGTAACGAGAAAACTATTTTAGAAATATAGGGGCCAAGTTTCGGCCTGAGTTGCTCCTGTTTTTTTGGAGCAACTGGTTTAGAATGGAGTATCTTAGAAATTTGAATTCTCGGCATTTAGTTTGCTCCAGTTCTAGTCAGTTAGAACAGTTTCACTTTGGAACAGAATTTTTTTTTCAAAAGGGGGCGTGTCCGGCCACTTACGCCTGTTTTCAAAGTTTAGACAGTGAAAACTTACTCCAAACCAACTTAGAATGGAGTAAGTGAAGATTTTTGTACGTTCGAAAAAACCTTGTCTACACTTTAGAAAATCAGGCGTAGGTTACAAATTAGGCGTAGGGAATGCGGGGGGGAGGGTTTAAAGGGAAGTTTACAAACATTAAACACTTCAGTTTTACAAATAAAGAGCCATCATCAATAATAAATGATAAATTCATCAATAAGTCAACCAATAAATCAATCAAAAAAATTAATAAAAAATAAATTTAAAAAAAAAAATCAATAAATAAAACATTTTCTACTTACCGACTGCAGCACCGGGAGTCCTCCAACAGCGTGCTGGGACGGCCCCCCCCAGTGTGTCACTGTCAGTGTCTTTATCTCTCTGTCTGTCTGTGTGTGTGTCTCTCACTCTCTGTCTGTCAGTGTTTGTGTTTCTGACAGCGAGGGGAGGGGGAGAAGGGGGGGTGGAGGGGAGAAGGTGGAAGGGGTGGGGGGGAGGAGGGGAGAAGGGGGGTGGGGTGAGGGGGAGAAGGGGGGTGGGGTGAGGGGGAGAATGGGGGTGGGGGAGGAGGAGGAGAAGGGGGGAGGAGAAGGGTGGGAGAGGGGGAGAAGGAGGGAAGGAGAGAGGAGGGAGGGAAGGAGAGAGGAGGGAGGGAGGGAAGGAGAGAGATGGCGGGAGAGAGGGAGTGAAGGAGAGGGAGGGAGGATGGGAGAGAGGGAGGGAAGGAGAGAGGAGGGAGGAAGGGAGGGAAGGAGAGAGGAGGGAGGAAGGGAAGAAAGGAGAGAGGAGGGAGGGAGGGAAGGAGAGAGGAGGGAGGGAGGGAAGGAGGGAGGGGGGGAGGGAGGAAGGAAGGGAGAGAAGGAGGCTGAACGGCTGGGCCCAAGACTTCGGGCTGGATTTACAAGTAGGTGGCATCGGGTCTCGGGGGGGGTGGGGGGGGAGTCCCGGGTGGGCGGGGAGAGTCGCGGAGGTCCGGGGGGCGGGGGTGGGGGGGGGTCGGGTCGGGTCCGGTCGGTTGGGAGGAGCCTTATCCACACAGCCCCAGTGAGGCCATTTGGCCGGGGCTAGGGGCTGCGTGCTTCGGGCCCTTCCCACAGTTTTGGCCGCCTGGAGCTACTGCACATGCGCGCCCATTGTAGCGCGCATGTGCAGAGGTCCCGGCACTGTTTTCAGTGCAGGGACCTGGCTCCGCCCCCCACAGCTCGTGCTGCGCGCGCCCAGCTCCAGAGGACCTGCAGGGAGCCGGAGAATAGGTGAGTTTTTTTTAGGCGCACTTTGTGGCGCGAAAAACTGGCGTCCAGGTCCAGGCTGCGCCGTTTTAGGCACGGCCCAAAACTTGGGCCCATTATGTTATTTTGTTGAAATGAAGTCCGTGAATGTGTTTCACTCAGGAGTTATTAGCTACTGCTTTCTAATGCAGACTATTTATCTTCCACCTTGTTTGGGATCAGTATACACTGTATACCTAGGCTAGATGGCACAGAAACAGGTCATTCGACCCAACCAGTCCATGCCAGCGTTTATGCTGCACTCAAGCCTCCTCCTCTCTTTGCTCATCTAATTCTATCAGCATAACGTTCCATTCCCTTTTCCCTCATGTGCTTGTCTAGCCTCCCCTTAAATGCATCTATACTATTCGCATCAACCACTCCCTGTGGTGGCGAGTTCCACATTCTCACCACTCTTTGGGTAAAGAAGTTCCTTCTGAATTGCTTATTTGGATTTCTTGATAACTATTTTATATTGATGGCCTCTAGTTATGCTCTTCCCCACAAGTGGAAAAATTCTCTCTGTATCTACTCTATCAAAACCTTTCAGAATTTTAAAGACCTCTATTAGGTCACCCCTTAGCTTTCTTTTTTTCAATAGAAAATAGACTCCGCCTGTTCATCCTTTTCTAATATGTATACCCTCACACTGTTGGTATCATCCTTGTAAATCTTCTCTGCACCCTCTCTAGTGCCTCTATATCCTTTTTATAATATGGCAACCAGAACTGTAGGCAGTACTCGAAGTGTGGTCTAACTAAAGTTCGATACAGGTTCAGCATAACTTTCTTACTTTTCAATTCTATACCTCTAGAAATAAACCTTAGTGCTTGGTTTGCTTTTTTATGGCTTTGCTAACCTGTGTCGCAACTTTTCGAAATTTGGTTATTTGTACTCCGAAATCCCTTTGTTCCTCTAGCCTACCCAGACTTGCACCCTCCAAGTAATAAGTGACCTCCCTATTCTTCCTCCCAAAATGTAATACCTCACATTTATCTGTGTTGAACTTTATTTGCCAATTATATGCCCATTCTGCAAGTTTATTAATATTATCTGTAATTTATTGCAGTCCTCAGTATTGACTATCCCCCACCACCAATTTGGTGTCATCCACAAATTTAGAAATTGTGTTTGGGATTCCAACGTCTAAATCGGTAATATAAATTGTGAACAACAGTGGTCCCAGCACAAATCCTTGTGGAACACCACTACCCACCTTCTGCCACTGTGACTCTCTGCTTTCTGTCTTGAAGCCAGCTAGCTATCCATTCTGCTACTTGTCCCCTGACTATGCATTCTCTGACCTTGTTCATCAGTCTATTATGGGGTACCTTATCGAAGGCCTTTTAAAAATCTAGATAAATTACATCTACTGCATTATCATTGTCTACTCTCTGTTACCTCTTCAAAAAATTCAATGTGGTTGGTCAAGCAAGACTTTCCCTGTTGAAATCCATGCTGACTATTTATTTTTGGTTTCTAGATGTTCTTCTATTTTCTCCTTTAGTAGGGATTCCATTATTTTTCCTACCACCGATGTTAAGCTGATTGGTCTATAATTCCCTGGTCATGTTCTATCCTCCTTCTTAAATATAAGTATTATGTTAGCTATCTGCCAGTCCTCTGGCACTACACCTTTTTCTAACAAATTATTAACGTATTATTATTAACCTATCCACTGATATAATTAAGCTAAAATATATTATGGGAAACTGGTTCTCAGGAATGTCTATAATAGGAAGAGTTACATAAAATATTTTAATCAAATTATAAATGGAAAGTGTTCAAATAGAGGGGTATTTGGAACTAGTTTGGTCCAAATTAAATTGATTTGTAGAGTTTTGAGAATATGTTAATGGACTCTTTTAATGGACTGATGGCAACCCCAGCTTCACTGGCAGTGTTGTGATGTTCGACCTAGAGGAGACTTTCTTCCACGTACAAATGGTAAAAGTAGTGGAATTGGAGGAGGATAGGGGGTAAGGGATACAAGGAATTGGTCAGAGCTAGTCTTATCAAAGATTGAAACAAGAGGGCCATGAGAGATTGTGAGGTCAAGAGATGAGCAAGGATATGGCCTGGTGAGTTTATCGATTGAGAGATGAATTGGAAAGAATGGGAACTAGGAGAGATAAGTTGATGGTTGAAATCAGCAAGGCTGAAGTCTTGCTCAGTGCAGAAGCTAAGCGAAGAGAAAACACAGGATATCTTTGGTAATGTTGGGCTTAGGGGCAGTAAATGATGAGGATTTTGAATCAGCTGTGAGTAATGGAAGAGGGAGGAAAAACCAGAGAAGTAGGGAGATGCCACTGTATGACTTGAAAATGAGAGTCATGGCACTGCCATGATGGTTTGGGCAGAGCAGGTGTTGGAAATTGTAGCCAAGCAGGGAGGCTTCTGTAAGGAGGAAGGAATCATGTTTTTGCCAATTCAGGGTATCATTCACCATGAGCAAGTGAACATTCTGGAGGGAAATGCAGAGAGCGGAAGTATTGTTGTTTCTACAGTGGCGTCAAGGTGGAGGGAGGGGATGTTAACCTTTTGAGAAGACACTGGACAAGATGATCAGCAAGAACAGAGGATGGCGCAGTTGGATCAGACCTAGCCCAGTGGTGAGAAGGTCCTGGCAAAGAAAAGGAATCAGAGTCAGCAACAACTGGAATAAAGCCAGCCAAGTCAAGGAGCATTCAAAGTAGTAATGCAAATGGCAGAAGTCAGTCACCTATAGACTACAGAGTGTGGTGTGAAGGCATCTGGAGCATTTGTGCAAGGAAGATCCAGGGTCTGGAGGTGAGGGCAAATTTGCGTCGGGTGTGGATATCTACATACAAGAGCCAGGGGAGCAAAAAGGCAATAAAGGGAACAGCTCCACAGAGAGTCAGATCCATAGTCCTAGGATAACTAAAAGTGAGAAGCGAGACTGGGAGGATAAAATTTTGACTTTGAAATCTTGAAAATTTCATTGGCTTGCACTGAAACAGGAGTAGAGCAATTCAAGGGGGAGACTGGGGGAAGACAAGTGAGTATGGCTGTAACATCACTTAAAAAGGAAATTTGATAATTATTTGAGAAAGAACATAAAAAGATATGGGGAATAGGTATAGAATAGATAGCTCCAGTTAATGAGCTAGTGCAGGTGCGTTGGACAAAATGATGTAAATTTGTGATGGAATTTCTCTGATTATTTAATTGAACATAAATCTGATTATCAAGCAAGGATCATGATATAACTCCAAGCTGTCTGTTTAATTGAAAGGGGAATTGTGAGCGGTCTGGAAGTTCAGAGAGCGTATACTCCAGTGAGTCCTGTGGATGCAGAAGGTTACTTTGAAGTTCTGATAAAGGTACTGTGTCATTGCAGTGATGTAATCAAGATGTTACACTTCTGTTACTGTATTTAATTGAGCAATTATTGTGGCAACACATAATTCTACAGTGTGATTGTCCTATTTTAAAACGTAACATGTTTAATACGTAACACATGATAACACTCCAAAAGTAATTCATTGTGTGTAGCAGTTTGAGCTGTCTTGACAATGTGATAAGGCGTTATATAAATGCAGATATTTAATTTCTACTTTATCTATAATAGATCTATGAAGATGGATTAATGTCTCAGTACGTGAAGACCTGGAAGGAGTGGGATACTGTGTGCTGGCGGGGCCCTTTTGGAGGCTTTTCATACAAACAGAATCAGGTTAGTCACTCAGTAAGAGTAATTTGCAAATTAGAATCTGCATTTCACAATGATATAATTCAAATATTTATAGTGATCAATTAGAAAGAGTAATAAACAGTCCCTATGAATATTTTTGTGCCCTATCTCTCCTGAACAGTCTGTGTGAGACTTGTTAACATTAGTGAGAGAATACGTCATTGAAATTAACAAAATCTTATGACAAATTAGTTTCGGCCCAATACAAAATAGAACTGTTACAAAGGATCAAAGTAATATTGCCTCTCTGATTATTAGTTTGCAAACATTGACCTGAGACTGAAAGATTTCACTTACATTAAAAATGAAGTGACACTTTTTAACATCGACAGTCTAATACATTAGAAGGATTGTACTAAATTTCTACAGTTTATTTATATAATGGTCATGGGTTGGCAGTGTGCTGACACCATTTGCTTTGTATCTGGCAGAATGAGCAGCTGCTGCTGTTTGCCTCAGGGACTGGTATAGCTCCAATGGTGCCTCTGCTCCAATATATTATAGCAAATGAAGAGGATGAAACATTTGTTACCCTGGTGGGCTGCTTCCGGACTTTCCAAGATATCTACATGAAGCCTCGACTTCAGGAACTGGCTGCTTACTGGAATGTGAAAATGTTGTTTGTTCTGAGCCAGGTAAGATGACACAGTGAAGATTAATACATTAGGACTGGCTGAAGCAACAAATTAACACACATTTTTCACTGGGTTTGTAACCAAGGATGCAAAGGGTAAAAGTCTCCCTTCTTCTGTCCAATTAGTGCAGAAGCTCACTTGCTCTTGCTCTATAGACTTGTTCGATGCTTGCACCCTTCCCACCACCTCCCCATAAAGTACCAGAGGTTCTGCAGGGAAATCAGGAGAGAAAGTAAAACAGATCAAGAAAGGGAAGGAGCACAACAGAAAGTGAAAAGAACCAAGAGAAGCAGAACTGTATAAGAAGAAGGGGTGGGGAGAAAGAACCAGCTATGAAGGCGAAAAGGGGAAGAATGCGAAACAAGTGAAGGAGGAGCAAGAGAGAGAGAAAAACACAAAAGTAAAGTAGGGAGAGAGAAACAGAAGTGAATGAGGAGTGGGAGAATGAGAGAAATAAGTGAACTAGGCGAGATTGAGATAAATACAGTGAAGGAAGAGAGGGGAGAGAAAGAAATAGTAGAGGAAGAGAGAGACACAAGTGAAAAAGGAGTGGAATAGAAAGAGAAACGGAGTGGGGGAGAGCAGGGAATAGAGAGAAACAAGTGCAGAAGAAGGAAGAGGAAAAAATAGGAACAAAATTGGAGGAGAGAACACGAGAAATAAGTGAAGGAGTGGGAAAAATACAGAAGTGAAGGAGAGAGCAAAATAAATGTAGAGGATAGAAATAAAAGTGAAGTAAGAAATAGAAAAAAGCAGAAGTGGGAAAAGGGAAATAAGTAAAGGAGAACAGAGAGAGACTTGTTGCAGACTTACTGGTGGTACCAGTATCTCTAATTCAGGAATATTAGAGACTAAGAGAATTTTTTGGTCCAACTGACAAAGAGCATTCTCAATAAGAGGCAATGAATGACTGTCAACCACGGTAGCTTCCTTCGTTTCACAAAGGTCAACATACACAAAGATATCACCAATTCGCTTCTGGTTTGTGACTCAGTTCACTGAACAAATGGGTGATGTATATGAACCAATATACTTCCATACCATTTATCTGAATTTTGTTCAATTAAACCCAACTTACTGACTGAGAAATAAAACTGCCACTGTAATGAGAACACCACAAATAACCCAGTTATTAAACACAAGTTTCACCTACATTACTATTAATTATTGATGACCTAAATTATTTTAGGAGCAAGACCTGGAAACTCTTCCCTGGAGTTATCGAGAAAAATCTTACCGTGGACGTGTAAATGGAGATATGGTGAAGGATTTTGTAAACTCATGCAGACGGAAACCATTCGTTGTGGTTTGTGGATCCATAACTTTCAACAAAGATGTCCTCAACTATCTCAACCGCATAGGCTTCTCAGAAGATTTGTGTTTTATGTTTTAAACAATTAGAAGCTCGGTATCTACAGGTGTAAAACCTACCATTTCTACAACTACAGAAAGACTACTGTTATCTTGGAAGACTCCACTTCAAAGACTTGTCTGTGACAAAATTCATTAGTGCTGGAATCTAGAAATTATTAATTACCGAATATCAATGCTACAGGACATTCAAAGGATTCAGATAACATAATCTGTGAGAGCCAAGATCCAGTGGTTTGTGAAGGTTATGCTATAGCCTCTTCAAAGTCTACAGGTATTCAGTTCTTGCCCCTTACCGCACACCAATTTTCTCCCCTGTTCTCCTCTCCTGAGGCCACCAACTCATGTCGGGATGTGGTTCCATAGGTGTCGGTCACCCCAGCCAATTTGCCATTTTTCATGTGTGAACCGAGACAGCAAATGTTGATGTGCTATTCATCATCAAGCCCACTCCTTTCCAGCAGAAGTTACAGGATAGTGATCTGAAGAAGGAATGCGGGCCTGTCATTTTTATCCCCCTAAATCAATCTGAGGCTATTGGAAGCACCCACACCACTGCTCTGGTTAAGATCAGCTAACTCCGCATAGGTCGGAGATCAAACCAGTGTCAACTGTGGGCTGTGTAACTCTGACGATGCATTTACGCAGTGAAATAGGTTCACTTCTTTCGTACCATAGAGGTGCTGTGATGCTGTGCAGTTGAAACTGTTGCATTGGCTCACCGCAGTTTCCTGATATTTGTCACACTAGACCTCTGAAGGCAGCAGTAGTTGTTATGACAGACAGGACATGAGAGAATGAATTCTATGGAGAAGGGCTTGAGTCGTTGTGGCATGTGATCATGAAACAAGAACAAGTTGTTCCAATGCTGAGAAATGGCAAATCTCTACAAGCCTGGAGCTTTTAGTTTCCAGTTATTGGTTTGGGATTTATCTGCTGCTGTTTTTAGAGATACTGAATTTCATTGAAATACACTTCTAAATTTGTAAACTTTATAACTTCCTCTAAAATTCTCAATCATAGTTTGCTCAATATATATTATTTTAACTAATCAAGATGAGGATGTCACTGCTGAAGATTAGGATATTCTTCTGTTTTTTATCATTCAGTGTTTGCATCAAGCACTCCCAGAGTCAGGGGTTAGATACAGAGTAAAGTTCTCTACGCCGCCAGAACAATATATCTTAGCCCAGCTTCGGAGGAGTGTGCCCTACGCCACCAGTGTGGCAATTGCAGTTTTAAATCTAAATGACATTTTTGCCCTCTGAGTGATTCAGCCAGCTTGTGCCAACTTAAGGTCACTTTATGCTGTGCAATTATGCCAGTAGGAAACTTAAATCAGAATAACATAACAAACCCCCTTACGTCCATTAGAAAGAGGTTTTGTTACACCCACAGTCTCCAGCTCCTATCTCAATGGCCTCCGAATAAAAGGCAGTATGTTCCCTGAGATATAATTTCTATCCTGTTTTGAAGTTTAACCAAATCAAAGGGAATCAAAATATGTATCTCTTTCAATTGCATGAGGCTGGCAAACAGCCACAAGGATTTAAAATATAGAGGATGCTTGTTGGCCTGGGTCCACACCTCCTACCAGATATTAGGTGCATAAAGATACACTGCTGTTCGTAGGGAATGAGGGATCCATTACAGAAGCAGTCTTTGCCACTGAACATGAGTAAAACCACAAAAGCGAGCAAAGTGAAAGATCAGTGTGCTAACACACTGCAGTTCCCTGTTCCTTCATAAGAACATAAGAAATAGGAGCAGGAGTAGGCCATTTGGCTCCTCGAGCTTGCTCCGCCATTTAATAAGATCTGATCATGGACTCAGCTCCACTTCCAAATCTTGACCTTTGCCATTAGTGCCAATAACAGGAATATACCCTTTACCTGGGTCCTCTGAGTCAGAAAGTCATGGGTTCAAGTCCCTCTCCAAAGACTTCAGCACATAATTTAGCCTGACACTTCAGTGCAGTACTGAGGGAATGATGCACTGTTGGAGGTGCTGTCTTTCGGATGAGACCTTAAATTGAGGTCCTGTCTGTCCTCTCAGATGGATGAAGAGCAGAGGAGTTCTCCTGGTGTCCTGGCCAATATTTATCCCTCAACCAGCATCACTAAAACAGATTATCTGGTCATTATCGCATTTCTGGAGCCTTGCTGTGTGCAAACTGGCTGCCGCATTTCCTATATTACAAAAGTGACTACACAAAAAAATAGTACTTAATTGGCTGTGGGAGGTCATGAAAGGCGCTTTATAAATGTAAGTTCTTTCTTTCATCAAAGAAAATCACTAACTGAAAAACTAATGTGAGGATGCATCCTGTTACTGGCACTTTCTGGGAAAGCTGTGTTCAAGTGATTTTGAGGTTGAGTGTAGCTCAAGTCCCTGTAGCTAAATAAATTATGTAAAGGATTGATATGAATTAATTCCTTTTAATAAAACCTCAGTAGTTCATAGTCATTAGTTTATTGCAGATTAACAGTAAAGCTAAACAAACAAAATGATGGTTTCCTACACTACTTTAATGGTGCATTTTCCAAATGTGAATAATTTATGTGCAGAAAATCCATTCACGCAGAATAAAGTGCAATGTTTTACAGTTCTCGTTTACATCCAAGACCTACGATCAAAACAGATTATTTTATCAAATCAAATGAAATCCATTCAGAAAAATCTTTGCTGATGTATATTTTCTAAAATGCTGTATAGAATGCAATCTATTCGGTGAGTTTTGTTTTTCAAGAATTCCATCAGGGGCAGATATCTCCCCATCTGAAATGGGAGATGTAAAATCCATGATACAGTCGACTTTATCATGAATTATTTTTCTTTTTGTTCCAATTTTCTCAGCTCTCCTGAAAATGCTGCCTCTTGCTAGGATAATAGGTAGCCCTGTAATAGCAGTCAAGAGCAGGAAAAGTGACTTGAGTAGTCCCCCTACTTAGCACAGAATCACAGTGGCTAATTGTAGCATCCCAACTTCTGTTTTGATGGAGTTCAGCAAACTCAGCATACAACAGGGGTTAAAGCAGAGATTTTACTCCACACAGATCAACTCCACACCAGCATTTCCTGTCACAAGTCAAACAAAATCATCATATTTACAGAAGTCACTCTTGGAAGTTCTTGCTCTCTTGAGTTACATATCTGAGATACATGAAATCCCCATATTTTAATGTATGATTATGAACACATTGCCATATATTTTGATAAATAAACGTTCTTAAAACCAAAAATGAATGAAAAAGCATTGACCAACTGGATTCCAATAAACTATTGACTGCTATTTCTTCAAATCGCTCTATTTGTTTCAAACGCACACATAAAAATTTAATTTGGTGAATTTAAACAATATTTGGTTTTGAAATAGGTTAAATTAATTTGAATTGCTCATAATAGATAAGCGAAAACAGTGATAAGTGAATGAGACAAAATCATCAGTGTATTGATCCCACAGGCAGCGGCTTGCGACCAGCATATCCTCACTCACTTTCCTCCCGTTGTTGCATTGCAAATTAATTTATATCGAGGAGGTGTGAGTTTCTTCACGATACTTTTTATATTTTCAGTGATTTCCTTGATTAAGTGTGAACAATTCTCCGAATCATAAGTTATTTCTGACAGTTTGTTTGCTGGGTACATCTCAATCAGCAACTGTGTCTTGGCAGAAGGAAAATGATCATTTGGTTTTGAAGACCATATGGGTACCTTGTAACAACAAGCAGACAATAAAAAATGTGACCTCAAAACTACTCTTAATCCAATATGAGTTTTTGCCACCATATTTTACCATTTTTAATTTATCTCCTTTTGATGTGTGTATGTGTGAACTCAATTATTGTATTCCAACTACAGCCATTAAATTATATTTTTTGTAGGTGGTTATTTTAGTTGTAAAACGCTACTTTTGTGTAAAATGGCCACATTCACAATTGAGTAGTTCCCCCTCTGCCCCAGGTAACTCCGCCAATGTTGCTGTGGCCTGACAGTTAAGGGATATAGGGGCCGAAATTCAGCCCCGCCGGAAACCTGGCGCACCTACCTTTTTCAAAGAGTTTTTATCGCCGTTTTGGATGAGGTCGCCTCTTTCGCGAAATTCAGCTCTTTGTCGTTTTTTTTTAAGTGGCCAGGAAGTCAGTCATAATGGGGGCAGAAGTGCGGCGGTAAGTGCTGGTGAGGGGCGGAAGTGGAGGCGGGATGGATTCTCCACCACTGTCACTTAGCAACGGAGAGGTGATGACGTCCTTGCGTGTCTGCGTCACCGCGAATCTTCCCTCCTTTAAAGGGGAGAGAATCGGCAATTATTTAGGATTGGCCACTGGGCCACCAAGAGGGGGTGCCAGGCTGCCTGTTGGTGGCCTGGCCGAACCAGGGGACACAATAGCCTGGCCGACATGGAAGTCGGCTGGCAAAAAAAATGAAATGGTGGCCGCGGCATTGGGCCTTTAATGGCCGCCGTACTGCCAGGGTTGACAGAGGGAATGGAAGGTGCACCAACAGAAAAAGCTGTCACGGGCATAAGATTTTTCGGGCTGAATTTCGAGGGAGGTGGGGTGTCCCGGCGGTGCGCGCACTGATGACGCACTCACGGCCGCTTGGCAGTGGCGGGACGAAAGTGAGGACCGCCAGAAAAAAACACAGCTGAATTTAGCTTGTGGTAGCCATTTGACCAGAAATCGGCGGCCACTCGACTCCGCCGCACGTTGCAATCCGGAGGTAACGGGCCTTATTCGGGAGCTGAATTTCGGCCCCATAGACTGTTGTTCAGGGATTCTTCTGATTTTTCCTCCTGTACATAAGTAATACAGTTTTTGGGTTGTTGGTCTGCACAGACTTTACTCCAATGTCAAGTCCACCACCCTAACATAAAGTTGCAACTATTTCAGCAACTCTGCCGTGTACATTCAAACTGCTTTAAAGTTACACTTGCAACTTTTAAACAGCACATGTTGCTTGCACAGGAAACAATTCCACAAGATAAATGGAGTTGTTGAGTCATTGGCTTGTGGCACAAACTGCCCCTTTGTCCACTGAATATGGACTCCAGTGAAGCATTCAAAGGAAATTGGTTGATTTATGATTTGGCAGAGTGTAGAGAATATGGATCAGATGGAGTCCTGGGACAGGATCAGAAAATGTAGGGGAATGGAAGCTGTTTTTTTTGTGTGTCTTAAATGAAAGCAGATTGCTCCTTTTAAAACAGCAATATTCTTGCTAAACCAGAAGTTCGATTGTGTGGTGTGTATGTCAAACAACTCAAAAGCTGTCCTTAGCATTTGATAAGCTACTTAAAGTTTCTTTTTCTTTTTTTATTTTCCATTCAACATCACATCTCTCCAAAGGGAACGACTCAAGTGGTATCAGCTACGAGAGCTCTATAGGAGCCAGCAAAATTGTGAACTGGCAGGTACTGTTATATATTGAGAGAAATTCCTCTCCACTTACCTTCTCCTGTTTAATAATATGTGATTGAGTATGGGGCTCCACTTATAAGATGCAATGATACATGACATCAATTTAAAATAACAGTATAATTAATATGTACGTAACATTAATACATAATCGACTTGTGATTATCATCTCTTAGCTCAGACATATGTACTGGAGTAATTCATGGAAATATTCATCAAATGGAGCAGGAAACCAGCACTGTTACAAGAATTCAAAAGTTAGTGGGCAAATGGATTGCTCAGTTAATTATTCAGGCCAGGAAGGTCATGGGATCAATCTGCACTGAATTAGCTGTTCTCAACCAGGGTAACAGTTGGATGTGTTGGGAAAAATAAGTCAGGATCCCCTAATTGCCTGCTGCTGGAAAGGATATATGGGGTAAATTTGACTTTCTGTGATAATGTAAAATGGGTGTTAGCGAATAGGCAGTCAATGAAAATAAAAATGGGGAGAGATGTAAAAGAGGCTGCAGATTCGCTATCACCCATTTTACACTATCGCACAGTCAAAATTATCCCCTCTGTGTACATCAGGTAACGATAGGGTTGGTTGTGATTTGCTGTGAATAACATGTCAGCAGCCATTAGGATTGAGACTCATAAAGAAAGAAAGTTCATGAGGAAGGTGGCAGAGATGTGCTGGCACTCTTGGAACTGTACTTCGCAAGAGTCACCACCTTCAGAAAAGGACAGGAGAAATTTGACAAAAATACTGGCACATTTGAGGTAAAAGTTATGGGCCTGTGAGTCAAATATTAATCAAGCTAATAGTTATTTTTAATTATATTGTAGTTTGCAATAAGTATAAATAAAATACAAAATAAACTTACTTTATCTAATTCTTTTAGTTGTAATAGGAAACATTTAAAGTGTGACTTAATTAATAGGAAGCCCCATTTGTTGGGAAGTTACCTTTACTCCAATTCGAATGAGCACCGAGTACAATTGGGACATCAATAAATCATCATTATTGCCAAGGATTACAGAAACAAAATAATGGAGACTGCTGAAATTTTTGGCACGGGAAAGGCAACAGATCAAGCCTGAAAAGATTAATAGTTAATCAGCTGTCAGTGTATTCACTGTTTTGTTGTTAGAACAAAGCCTATTAAAAATCTGTGATATTTTGCCCCAGTGCAGACCTAGGTGGACCATCCAAGCAGTATTGAACCTGGCAAGAAAGGTCCTATTTCCCAGTGGGGGATTGTAAAAAATGGCTCTGCATATTCTGCTTAGGCATGCACAAATGTGTTTGCATTTGTGCATGTACAGAATTGCCCACATACTCTCAGGCTTTTTCTTTTAAATGCCCAATCTGGTTCTCGTCGGGGTAAAAGCTGATCACTTTGTGCAAGACACCACCATCTGCAACAAAATGCACGAGAGCTAACTCAAAATTATATATGCAAGACAGCAAACAAGCTCCATAAATGTCACTCTTCCATAACTGACAACTGCTGGAGGGACTGTGATCAGAAAGACAACTTTCTTTACATATCATCTTTAGCCAGTGTAGATAACACTCCAGGAGATCATAAGGGATATGACCAGCCTTATAATTCTGCAGAACCAAGCACCATACATGCTATACCTACTCACCATCACAGATGCAGACTCACACCACTCTTGCTTTAGCTGCAAGAAGGTGTATCTCTCCTACTCTGGCAGAGTGCAGCTTTCCTCATAACAAATATGTGACTGAAGCAACTGTGAGATTTTTCCCAATTCAAAAGAGTAATGTTTGGTCTACAGCTGGGATTGGAAAAATATCAAGCAATCTGGGAGCTGTTCTTACAAAGTACCCCCCCCCCCCCACCCCCACATCACATACCATAACTACTGCCATAAAAAAAGTTGCAGATGCACTCATAGGTACAATGCACTCATAGGTAGGCAAAGGCAGCAAACTCAACCAAGGGAACGTTAATCGACAAAACTGCCTCCTTCCCTGACCCAGATGAACCTCAAGACCAAGAAATCTGCTTAAACCTGCACTGCTTCCAGCACATGCCAAAAAACCTTAATGTATCACTGTAGTCCTGCAACCATCATGTAATTAAATGTACAGTGACTTCATAAAATGTGAATTTAGAATTTTGAAAATACAATAAAGAAAACAATCACCTGAACCCTGGTGTTAGTTTAAAGCTTTGAAATTATTTTACAGATATGTGGCTACTCCACTTTTATATGGAGATTTTCCTCTGTTTGCGGCCGTTTTATTTATTAGCAGCGACCATTGATGTGAGTATCAACTGTCCATGTGCTCTATCTCCTTGGCGCCTGATCGCTTCCACATAGGAGGATTAATGACTATGACACAGTTCCTGCAACTCTGTGGAGAAGCAGTCTGCGGCTGATTACCAGGAAGTGACCTGTCCACTATTCATCGTACTCTGTTACATAGTCCTCTGACTGGTTGCAGGCTCTTAGTCGTCCCTGTCTTATTGACATTGATTTTCCTAAAAATAGTTATCATTGGTTTGACCTTCAGGTGAAAAAGCCTCTGGGTTTGGAATGGTTCTTTGCTTAAGAAATCATTTAATTTTCAAGTGGGTTTTTATAATTCAAACACAAAGACAACAAAGTGCACAAATTTCTCTGATCTATCTAATGAAATATATGTATTCTTTTTCGTATCACTGGACAGCCTGTGTACAGAGCTCATAGCGCCTGTTTAGAAGTTGAAGGCTTTTTGGATTTGCTATTTAACAACTGCATTATTTTCAATACATTGATACAGACAAATCATCATAGACAGTCCCTTGAAATCGAGGAAGACTTGCTTCCACTCTAAAAGTGAGTTCTCAGGTGGCTGTACAGTCCAATGCAGGAATTACGGTCTCTGTCACAGGTGGAACAGACAGTCGTTGGAGGAAAGGGTGGGTGGGGAGCCTGGTTTGCCGCACGCTCCTTCCGCTGTCTGCGCTTGGTTTCTGCATGCTCTCGGCGACAAGACTCAAGGTGCTCAGCGCCCTCCCGGATACACTTCCTCCACTTAGGGCGGTCTTGGGCCAGGGATTCCCAGGAGTCGGTGGGGATGTTGCACTTTATCAAGGGAGCTTTGTGGGTGTCCTTGAAACGTTTCCTCTGCCAACCTGGGGCTCGCTTGCCGTGTAGGAGTTCCGAGTAGAGCGCTTGCTTTGGGAGTCTCGTGTCGGGCATGCAGACGATGTGGCCCGCCCAATGGAGCTGGTCGAGTGTGGTCAGTGCTTCGGTGCTGGGGATGTTGGCCTGATCGAGAACACTGACGTTGGTGCATCTATCCTCCCAGTGGGTTTGCAGGATCTTGTGGAGGCAGCGCTGGTGGTACTTCTCCAGCGCTTTTAATGTCTGCTGTATAGAGTCCACGTCTCTGAGCCATATAGGAGGGCAGATATCACTACTGCCATGTAGACCATAAGCCTTATTGAAGGTCCTGGTCTTCAAATACTCTTCCTCAGACGACCGAAGGCTGCGCTGGCACACTGCAGGCGGTGTTGGACCTAGTCATCGATGTCTGCCCTTGCTGATAGTAGGCTCCCGAGGTATGGAAAATGGTCCACGTTGACCAAGGCCAACAGATACAGACAAAGCCAGATAACTATATAGCTGCTTACAACCAGTTTTACTTACAACAGGAACAAAATGAAATCGTGTTTGTTTCTACATGCTCCATCTATTTTGGGTACAGTAGCTATCTCCTCTGGGCTGGAGAGGAACTTGGAGTGGGAGGGGGAAGATCCAGTTGCCGTGGTCCACATGGGTACCAACAACATAGGTAAGACAAACAAAGAAGTTCTGCTGAGGGATTATGAGCAGCCAGGGGCCAAATTAAAAAGCAGAATTATAAAGGTAATCATCATCATATCATCATAGGCAGTCTCTCGGAAGACTTGTTTCCACTCCTGAAGTGAGTTCTTTGGTGGCTGAACAGTCCAATACGAGAGCCATAAACTCTGTCACAGGTGGGACAGATCGTCGTTGAGGGAAGAGGTGGGTGGGACTGGTTTGCCGCACGCTCTTTCCGCTGCCTGCGCTTGATTTCTGCATGCTCTCGGCGTTGAGACTCGAGGTGCTCAGCGCCCTCTCGGATGCACTTCCTCCACTTAGGGCGGTCTTGGGCCAGGGACTCCCAGGTGTCAGTGGGGATGTTGCACTTTATCAGGGAGGCTTTGAGAGTGTCCTTGTAGCGTTTCCGCTGCCCACCTTTGGCTCATTTGCCGTGAAGGAGCTCCGAGTAGAGCACTTGCTTTGGGAGTCTGGTATATGGACTATGTGGCCTGCCCAGCGGAGCTGATCGAGTGTGGTCAGTGCTTCAGTGCTGGGGATGTTATCCTGAATGAGGACGCTGATGTTGGTGCACCTGTCTTCCCAGGGGATTTGTAGGATCTTGCGGAGACATCGTTGGTGATATTTCTCCAGCAACTTGAGGTGTCTACTGTACATGGTCCATGTCTCTGAGCCATACAGGAGGGCAGGTATTACTACAGCCCTGTAGACCATGAACTTGGTGGCACTTTTGAGGGCCTGGTCTTCAAACACTTTTTCCCTCAGGCGGCCAGAGGCTGCACTGGCGCACTGGAGGCGGTGTTGGATCTCGTCGGCAAAGGTAATAATCTCTGGATTACTACCTGAGCCATGAGCAAATTTGCATAGGGTAAATAAGATCAGAGTGTTAAACACATGGCTCAAAGATTGGTGTGGGATAAATGGGTTTTAGTTCGTGGGACACTGGCACCAGTACTGGGGTAAGAGGGAGCTGTTCCATTGGGACGGGCTCCACTTAGATCGTGCTGGGACTATGGTCCTGGTGAATCGAATAACTACGGCTTTAGAGAGGGCTTTAAACTAATTAGTGCGGGGGAGGATTCAGGTGAGCGAAAATTTAAAAAGTCAAAGAATGAAAAGGCAATAGAGCAGGATAGCACAGCACAGGGGGGGAATGAAAACCAGAGTGTGACAGGAAGGGACAGAATGTATAAACATAAAAGTGAATAGAAAGTGGGGTCAAAGCAGGAAAAAATGGTTAAAAAAAACAAATTTAAAAGCTCTTTATCTGAATGCATGCAGCATTCATAACAAAACAGATGAGTTGACGGCACAAATAGATACAAATGGGTATTATCTGATAGCCATTACACAGACGTGGTTGCAGGTGACCAAGGCTGGGAACTAAATATTCAGGGGTATTTGACAATTCGGAAGGACAGACAGAAAGGAAAAGGAAATGGGGTAGCTCTGTTAATAAAGGATGAGATCAGTGTGTTAGTGAGAAACGATATTGGCTCAAAAGATCAAGATGTTGAATCAGTTTGGGTGGAAATAAGGAATAATAAGGGAAAAAAGTTGCTGATGGGCGTAGTCCATAGGCACCCTAACAGTAGCTACACTGTTGGACGAAGTATAACTCAAGAAATAATGGAGGCTTGTAATATAGGATCGGCAATAATCATGGGCGATTTTAACCAACATATTGATTGAACAAAGCAAATTGGCCAGAGTAGCCTTGAGGAAGAGTTCATAGAATGTATCCAGGATAGTTTCCTTGAACAATACGTTGTGGAATCAACCAGAGAGCAGGCTATCTTAGATCTGGTACTGTGTAATGAGACAGGATTAATAAACGATCTCCTAGTAAAGCATCCTCTAGGAATGAGTGACCATAACATGGTTGAATTTCAAATTCAGTTGGAGGGTGAGAAAGTTGGATCTCAAACCAGCGTCCTAAGCTTAAATAAAGGAGACTACAAAGGTATGAAGGCAAAGTTGGCTAAAGTGGACTGGGAAAATAGATTCAAGTGTAGGACGGTCATCATCATCATAGGCAGTCCCTTGAAATCGAGGAAGACTTGTTTCCACTCTAAAAGTGAGTTCTTAGGTGACTGAACAGTCCAATATAGGAACTACAGTCTCTGTCACAGGTGGGACAGACAATCGTTGGAGGAAAGGGTGGGTGGGGAGTCTGGTTTGCCGCGCGCTCCTTCCGCTGCCTGCGCTTGGTTTCTGCATGCTCTCGGTGACGAGACTCAAGGTGCTCAGCGCCCTCCCGGATGCTCTTCCTCTACTTAGGGTGGTCTTTGGCCAGGGACTCCCAGGTGTTGGTGGGGATGTTGCACTTAATCAAGGAGGCTTTGAGGGTGTCCTTGAAATGTTTCCTCTGCCCACCTGGAGCTCGCTTGCCGTGTAGGAGTTCCGAGTAGAGCGCTTGCTTTGGGAGTCTTGTGTCGGGCATGCGAACAATGTGGCCCGCCCAACGGAGCTGGTCGAGTGTGGTCAGTGCTGCGATGCTGGGGATGTTGGCCTGATCGAGAACACTGATGTTGGGGCGTCTGTCCTCCCGGGGATTTGCAGAGTCTTGCGGAGACATCGTTGGTGGTATTTCTCCAAGAATTTGAGATTAATGAGCAGTGGCAGACGTTTAAGGAGATATTTCATAACTCTCAACAAAAATATATCCCAATGAGAAGGAAAGACTGTAAGAGAAGGGCTAACCATCCGTGGCTAACTAAGGAAATAAGGGATGGTATCAATTGTAAACAAAGGCATACAATGTTGCCAAGACTAATGGGAGGCCAGAAGATTGGGAAACTTTTAAAAGCCAGCAAAGAACGACTAAAAAAAATAATTTAAAAAGGGAAGATAGATTATGAAGGTAAACTAGCACAAAATATAAAAAAACATAGCAAGAGTTTCTACAGGTACATAAAAAGGAAAAGAGTGACTAAATTAAATGTTGGTCCCTCAGAGGATGAGACTGGGGAATTAATAATGGGGAACAGGAAAATGGCAGAGACTTTGAACAACTATTTTGTATAGGTCTTCACGGTAGAAGACATGAAAAACATCCAAATAGCGGATAATCAAAGGGCTATAGGAAGGGAGGAACTTAACACAATCACCATCACTAAAGAAGCAGTACTCGGTAAAATAATGGGACTAAAGACGGGCAAGTCCCCTGGACCTGATGGCTTACATCCAAGGGTTTTAAAAGAAGTGGCTGTAGAGATAGTGGATGCATTGGTTGTAATCTACCAAAATTCCCTGGATTCTGGGGAAGTCCCAGCGGATTTGAAAACCACAAATGTAACGTCCCTATTTAAAAAAGGTGGCAGACAGAAAGCAGTTAACCTAACATCTGTCGTTGGGAAAATGCTGGAGTCCATTATTAAGGAAGCAGTAGCAGCTCATTAGGAAAAGCATAATTCAAGCAGAATCAGCATGGTTTTATGAAAGGGAAATCATGTTTGACAAATTTGCTGGAGTTCTTTTGAGGATGGAATGAGCAGGGTGGATAAGGGGGAACCAGTGGATGTGGTGTTTTTGGATTTCCAGAAGGCATTCGATAAGGTGCCACATAAAAGGTTACTGCACAAGATAAAAGTTCACGGGGTTGGGAGTAATATATTAGCATGGATAATAGATTGGCTAACTAACAGAAAACAAAGAGTCGGGATAAATGGGTCATTTTCCGGTTGGCAAACAGAGTCTAGTGGAGTGCTGCAGGGATTGGTGCTGGGGCCTCAACTATTTGCAATCTATATTAATGACTTGGATGAAAGGACCGAGTGTAATGTAGCCAAGTTTGCTGATGATAAAAATCTAATTGTGAGGAGGACATAAAAAATCTGCCAAGGGTTATAAACAGGCTAAGTGAGTGGGCAAAAATTTAGCAGATGGAATATAATGTGGGAAAATATGAGGTTATCCACTTTGGCAGAAAAAATAGAAACGCAAATATAATTTAAATGGAGAAAAATTGCAAAGTGTTGCAGTACAGAGGGACCTGGGATCCTTGTGCATGAAACACAAAAGGTTCGTATGCAGGTACAGCAAGTAATCAGGAAGGCAAATGGAATGTTGGCCTTTATTGCAAGGGGGATAGAGTATAAAAGCAGAGACATCCTGCTACAACTGTACAGGGTATTGATGAGGCCACACCTGGAGTACTGTGTACAGTTTTGGTCTCCATATTTGAGGAAGGATATACTTGCATTGGAGGCTGTTTAGAAAAGGTTCACGAGGTTGATTCCGGAGATGAGGGGGTTGACTTATGAAGATTGGTTGAGTAGGTTGGGCCTATACTCATTGGAGTTCAGAAGAATGAGAGGTGATCTTATCAAAACATAAGATAATGAGGGGGCTCGATAAGGTGGATTCAGAGAGGATATTTCCACTCATAGGGGAAACTAAAACGAGGGGGCATAGTCTCAGAATAATGGGCAGCCCATTTAAAACTGAGATGAGGAGGAATTTCTTCTCTTAGAGGGTTGTAAATCTGTGGATTTCTCTACACCAGAGAGCTGTGGAGGCTGGGTCATTGAATATATTTAAGGCAGAGATAGATTTTTGAGTGATAAGGGAATAAAGGGGAGTGGGCAGGGAAGTGGAGCTGAGTCCATAATCAGATTAGCCATAATCTTATTATATGGCGGAGCAGGCACAAGGGGCCAAATGGCCTATTCCTGCTCCTATTTCTTATGTTCTTATGTAGTTTGATGGTTATAGTGCTGGGTAGCAACCCAGAGGCTATGGGTGAAATTAGATAAAGCCTAAAAACTGATGCAGGAAGTGTGAATCGCCTGTTCAAAGTGGTGCAGGCAACACACAAAATTTGTGCTACCTGCTCATTATAATGATTGAGTGCTGATCTCAGTGTTAAACGCACTGCTGGTTGGCATAGCGCTGAACAGGTGTGGGGGGGTGGGGGGCAATAACAAGTGCAGTCTATTGGCCAATAAAATTTGGCCTCGGCTGTCTGCACTACTTAAAGGAGAGGTACTTTGCCTCAGAAGTACTTCATTGTTAGTCTGGGTGAAGTCATGGTCCAACAGGAAAGAGAAAGGGCAAGGAGCATTTCTGATGCGGCACTGGATACCTTAGTCCTGGGAGTTCACAGACGACATGAGGTTCTCTACCCATAGGGGGTAGGAGGTCTTCCAGGCAGCACATCAGAAGCACATTAGGAGGAAATAGCTCAAGCTGTCAGTGCCACAAGTATTGTCCCCAGGACCTGGATCCAGTGCTGCAAGAATTTAATGTTCAAGGTGAGTGAATGCATCTTCAAATGCCATATTCCACCAACTGCACCACTAGGCTCACACACTGCTCAATATACCACATCCCCATCACTCATCTACCAACAATCTCTAGCAATCCCCACTCATACCCCACAATCAAAGCTTCACCTCACCCTCACACACTTACCACTGCTACAAGACTCACACCCACATCTCACACCTTGCACACACTGCCAGCTATTCAACCATGACAGGCACATCACACAAACACATGGCACCATACCCACTGACACACTTCGCTGTCTCTTGCAGGCAAAGGTGGCTCATAGCCACAGGGAGCAGCAGCAGACCAGGGGAGGAGAAGCCCGAATTACCAACCTCATGGACCTGGAGGACACAATGCTGCCGATAATTGGAGGGGCCGTCACTGAGGGCGTGGTGAGCGGCAAAGTTGAAAGCATTGCTGATGCTGATAGTATGCTCATACCTAATTCTTCTTCTTACACACCACTTCCCCCTCATCCCACAATCTTTTCTCACTTACAAGGTGATGATGGTGTAAGCAAGCACATCTTGCTTCTCCCCAACCCATCCTCACCACAACCCTACCCAAGAAGTCCCACCAACCCAGCCTGACCCTGAAGCTCTGGAGGAGTAGAATGAAGGAGGAGAAGAGACACGTCACTCGATCTGACAATCCCAGGCACCAGCTTAGAAAATAGCACTGCGGGGACTTGAGGGTAGTTTCGTCACGGGATCTGCGGGATCTGCATGTTGTAAGTCGCCGGGTATGAATGTGCTGCAGCCAGACCAGGGGGAAAGAGTAGCTTGGGTAAATTTGTGCACGAGTTCTGCTGCACAGGACTCAGATGCTGACCTTGATGGGGAAGCCTTCAGAAGAAAGATGATGGACATGTACACAGAAATTCTTGGTGCAATGGCAAGCCCGCCAGCAAGCCTCTTCACAGTGTCATGGAGCATGGAACATTGGACGGGGTTTTGCACAGAGATTGGAGCTCATGATTTCCAAGATGGAAATGATGGCCAACTCCATTCGAGAACTTGTGGACCCTGCCATGATGATGGGTGTGATGGGCAATCTCGCAGCTTTCATTGCAGTACAGATGGAAGCGACCCAATGTCTTAGTACTGTAGTGGAAGCTCAGACTGCTCCCCTGCAGTCTCAGCTTGCTGCCATACAAGATCAGATTGCTGCCATTGTGGCTGGTTCTACGAGTGTGGAAAGGGGCTTGTAGGGTCTCACAGCAGTCCAGCAATCTGCCCTCCAATAGATGTCTAGGAATGCTGAGGCACCGCCCCGGGGGAGTGGCAGTGGCCGTGGAGCAAGAACCTACTGTCCTCTCCCAGGATGACAGCATTCCTACTCCCACCACTGCCACTCCGCCAGTGGCCTTGCTGCTGCCTGCCATCCAGCCAGCCCTGACTGCTGCTGCCCGTGCCGAGGTGGTGCAGTCTACAGCTGGGCCTTCTAGGCTTAGAGCTACTCACGGTCATCCTGCAAGGCCATCTGCACTGAAAGTCAGCAGTTTCCACCAGCCATGCTGCAACCACTGGAGTAGCACTTCGTAGAAGCACTAGAGTAGGAAAAAGAGCACGAAAGACAGATGTGGGGATGTGGGGATGTGGTGAGCAACAGGGATTTCAGATCTCATTCATGACTACTGATGAGGCGCTCACGGACAGCCTGTCTGGAATGGAGATCTGCTGCCAGCCTCCTCATTCTCCTCCTCTTGAGGTGGTCCCGGAACCCATGGTGGCAAGGGCTGTGCTCTCATGATAATTAAGTTGTGGTGGATGCAGCAGACCACCATGAAATGGGACACCCTCTCCGGCATGTACTGGAGGGTTCCCCCCAAGCAGTCAAGGTAGTGGAACTGTTGCTTCAGCATCGCGATGGTCTGCTTGATGAGGTTCCTCATGGCAGCATTGCTCTCATTATATGAGTGCTGGCCACATGTGGTGGGGTTGCGGAGGGAAGTCATCAGCCAGGTGTAGAGCGGATAGCCCTTGTCTCCATGCAGCCACTCTTGGGTTTAACGTAGCGGCTGGAAGATTGCTGACACACTGGACTGGCACACCAGCATGATGCGTTGGGCGTGGTCGCACACCAACTGCACATTAAGTGAGTGGTAGCCTTTGCGGTTGAATTACATCTCAGGATTGATATACAGTGCCCACAAAGCCACATGTGTGCAGTCGATGGTGCCCTGCACCATGGAGAAACCTGTTTTTCCTGGCAAAGCCACATGTGCGCTCCTCCTGCTTCTCTGTTCGAAGAGAAGGCAATAAAGTCCCTTCTGGAGTATAGAGCCTCTGCGACATACTGGGTGCAGCGATGGACAGTGAACTGGGAGATGTTAGCTATGTCTCCTGCTCCAGTCTGGAAGGATTCAGTTGCGAAAAAATTGAAGACCATGGTGATGTTGACAGCCAGAGACATCATCGCCCTGCTCTGAGGCTGCAGGTCTGGTTCTGTGACCACCTTCTTGGTGAAGTGGCGCCTTCTAATACACCGCTCCTGGCTTTAAATACAGGTAAAAGTGCTCTCTGAATACCCTAGATAGGTAAGGTCTCCTGCTGAAAGTCTTCCAGACTCTCCTCCTTCCTCTACGAGCAGCTTGTCCTCTTCTTCACTACCATCTCCCTGCCATACTCCAGCTTGAGGCGAACTGTAAGTAGAGCTCTTATGACTTGGAGCAAGTGGTATGAGCAGAACCCTTGAACTCAGGAGCAACACTCCCTGTCACCTCACCAACTTTAAATAACTAGAAAGCTCCAAACTGTTGCACAAACTTGCACAAAACCAGTAAAAATCAAAAAGCAAATCAGCTGCAAGTGGTTGCTGATCTCTTTAAATGGTGAGGAGGTCCTTCCTGATGCTGAACACATGTTCAGCTGTTCATGATTTGGAGAGGGTATCGAATGCAGTGCGACTTCAAAAATGGCAGATCGTGCATCAAATCAGTGTTGCACACTCATGATCTGCCTCATTACCATTTCTCCAGCAAGTGCAGGCAACGGCAGTGCTGCTGACCTGCCCAAAAGGGCGGCCGCTGTGGGAAGACTGCAAGTGGGCAGAAGCGATGCGGCTGCCATTTCATCACCAGAAAAGCCTTATCAGCCAGCGCTAAGAGGCCATATTTCCGGATCTATGAGTTGAAATCCTAACATGGCAAGCCCAGAAATTGAATTCAGTAAAGCTGGTAATTTGTGGGCTGGCACCATAAAAGTTGTCAGATTGTTGTAAAAATCTAACTGGTTTACTAATGTTTATCAGGGAAAGGAATTTGCTATCCCTATCTAGTCTAGCATACATATAACTCTAGTCCTACACTATGTGGTTGACTCTTAATGCTCTCTGAAGTAGCCTAGCAAACCACAGTTATATCATAGGAACATAGGAATTGCTAGACAGAAGAAAACCGAAGTCCACCTAGTTCGCCTTCCACCATCCTGGTAGTCGCATGATACATCAATAACGGAATTGTTGACTAATCACGGCAATCAATCTCGATCAATCAGTCGACAACAGACCCAGACATGACGCGAGGAAAACCCCTCGTGGTGGAAAGCTTTAGGAACCTTATATCCAAAGCCACCTGCTCCTCCCAGGCATGCTACACTTACCATATGTCATGGCTCAAATTACTCATATACTGTATCCCAAAATATTATTTTCTGAAGGAAATCTATCTAATTTGCATTGAATCAATCAACTATCTGCCTCCTCTGTCTCCCTAGAGAGCTTGTTCCATAGATTTACCAATCGCTCACTGAAATAATATTTCTGCAGGTGAGTTTTGAATTTACACCCTGCCAACCCCCTCGCACTTCAAGTGCAGGCTGAGTTCTCTGCTTCTACCGTTCTGGACAAGGTGAAACAGTTCGTCGTGGTTTACATTATCAAGTCCCTTTAGAATCCTAAAAGCAACAATGATATCACCTCTCAATCTATCAGGGCAATTAAGAATGGGTTACGAATGTAACCTTGCTCCTGAGAATAAATAGAGAAAAGAGGGATATGCATAAAAGACTATAATTCGGGAGATTAAGTATCCTGCTCTCATTAGTCATTGTTATTATTTGATCCTAAGAGGTTTACTTTTATCGGCAGTATATTTTCCTCCAACAGTTTCATAGCTCTCGTCTTCTGTTCATGAATGATATTGGCAAATAATCCACCACCTTTCTGTACAATTTAAGTACAATGGATCTTTACTATTGCTTCAACGTGATGCGGTTTCCTATGTTTCAAATTCTTCCTGTTTCTACTATTCAGTGCACAGACTGTAACATTGGAATGTCAGGAATGGTAGCATAGTGTTAATGTTACTGGACTAGTAATCCAGAGGCCTGGACTAATGATTTAGAGACATGAGTGCAAATCCCACCACGGCAGCTGGGGAATTTAAATTCAATTAAATAAAACTGGAATAAAAAGCTAGTAATGGTGACCATGGATTGTCACAAATACCCATCTGGTTCATTAGTGTTCTTTAGGGAAGGAAATCTGCCGTCCTTACCAGTCTGGCCTGCATATGATTCCAGCATTGTGGTTGACTCTTAACTGCCCTCAAATGGCCCAGCAATCCACTCAGTTGTAGACAACCGCTATGAAAAACAATAAGAAAAATAAAACTGGACGGACCACCTGGCATCGACCTCGGCACCCGCTACAGACACACCAACGGCACACCCAGCCCAGTCAACCCTGCAAAGTCCTCCTCACCAGCATTTCGGGACTTGTGCCAAATTGGGAGAGCTGTCCAGTAGATGTGGTGTATTTGGACTTCCAGAAGGCATTTGACAATGTGCCACATAAAAGGTTACTGCACAAGATAAAAGTTCACGGGGTTGGATGTAATATATGGATAGAGGATTGGCTAACTAACAGAGAACAGAGAGTCAGGATAAATGGTTCATTCTCTGGTTGGCAACCAGTAACTAGTGGGGTGCCGCAGGGATCAGTGCTGGCACCCCAACTATTTACAATCTATATTAACGACTTGGAAGAAAGGACTGAGTATAACGTAGCCAAGTTTGCTGACAATACAAAGATGGGAGGAAAAGCAATGTGTGAGGAGGACACAAAAAATCTGCAAAAGGACAAAGACAGGCTAAGTGAGTGGGCAAAAATTTGGCAGTAATGTTGGAAAGTGTGAGGTCATGCACTTTGGTAGAAAAAAAATCAAAGAGCAAGTTATTATTTAAATACCGCATGAAACACAAAAGGACAGTAAGCAGGTACAGCAATTGATCAGGAAGGCCAATGGTATCTTGGCCTTTATTACAAAGGGGATGGAGTATAAAAGCAGGAAAGTCTTGCTACAGTTATATAAGGTATTGGTGAGGCCACACCTGGAATACTGCGTGCAGTTTTGGTTTCCATATTTACGAAAGGATATATTTGCTTTGGAGGCAGTTCAGAAGATTCACTAGGTTGATTCCGGGGATGAGGGGGTTGACTTATGAGGAGAGATTGAGTAGGTTGGGCCTCTACTCATTGGAATTCAGAAGAATGAGAGGTGATCTTATCGAAATGTAAAAGATTATGAGGGGGCTTGACAAGGTAGATGCAGAGAGGATGTTTCCACTGATGGGGGAGATTAGAACTAGAGGGCATGATCTTAGAATATGGGGCCGCCCATTTAAAACAGAGATGAGGAGAAATTTCTTCTCTCAGAGGGTTGTAAATCTGTGCACTTTGCTGCCTCAGAGAGCTGTGGAAGCTGGGACATTGAATAAATTTAAGACAGAAATTGACAGTTTCTTAAATGATAAGGGGATAAGGGGTTATGGGGAGCGGGCGGGGAAGTGGAGCTGAGTCCATGATCAGATCAGCCATGATCTTATTGAATGGCAGAGCAGGCTCGAGGGGCCATATGGCCTACTCCTGTTCCTATTTATTATGTTCTTATGTCCCACAGACTAGTCATACTCACAGAATCATACCTTTCACCAAAGTCCCAGATTCCTCCAGCACCATTCCTGGATATATCCTGTCCCACCAACAGGACAGACTCACCCAAGGTGGTGGCCCAGTGGTATACAGTCGGGAGGAAATGGCCCTGGGAGTCCTCAACATTGACTCCGGACCCCATGATGTTTCATGGCTTCAGCTCAAGCATGGGCAAGGAAACCTCCTGCTGATTACCACCTACCGCCCTCCTTCAGCTGATGAATCAGTACTCCTCCATATTGAACACCACTTGGAAGAAGCACTGAGTGTAGCGAGGTCACAGAATGTACTCTGGGTGGGGGACTTCAATGTCCATCACCAAGAATGGCTCGGTAGCACCACTACTGACCGAGCTAACTGAGTGCTGAAGGGCCTTGCTACCAGACTGGGCCTGCGGCAGGTGGTGAGAGAATCAACACCAGGGAAAACCTACTTGAACTCGTCCTCGCCAATCTACTTGTTGCACATGCATTTGTCCATGACCTCCTCACAGTCATTATGTAGACGAAGTCCCGTCTTCACACTGAGGGCACCCTCCATTGTGTTGTTTGGCACTTCTACCGTGCTCCATGGGATAGATTCAGAACAAATCTAGCAGCTCAATATTGGATATCCATGAGGCGCTGCGGGCCATCAGCAACAACAGAATTGTATTTCACCGCAATCTGTAACCTTCATGGCCCGGCATATCCCTCACTCTTCCATTACCATCAAGCCAGGGGACCGACCCTGGTTCAATGAGAATTGCAGGCCAGGAGCAGCACCAGGTGTACCTAAAAATGAGGTGCCAACCTGGGGAAGCTGCAACACAGGACTGCATGTGTGCTAAAAAGCTCAAGCAGTGTGCCATAGACAGGGCTAAGCAATCCCACAATCAACGGATCAGATCAAAGCTCTGCGGTCCTGCCACATCCAGTCGTGAATGGTGGTGGACCATTAAACAACTAACGGGAGGAGAAGGCTCCATGAATATCCCCATCCTCAATGATGGCAGAGCCCAGCATGTGAGTGCAAAAGACAAGGCTGAAGTGTTTACAACCATTTTTTAACCAGAAGTGGATGGTCCATATTGGCCCCCTCTTGAGGTCCCCACCATCACAGAAGCCAGTCTTCAGCCAATTTGATTCACTCCACATGACATCAAGAAATGGCTGAGCGTACTGGATACAGCAAAAGCTATGGGCCCTGACAACATCCCAGCTGTTGTGCTGAAGACTTGTGCTCCAGAACTAGCCACCCCTCTAGCCAAGCTGTTCTAGTACAGCTGCAACACTGGAATCTATCCGACAATGTGGAAAACTGCCCAGGTATGTCCTGCCCACAAAAAAGTCTCCTCTCTATCGTCAGCAAAGTGATGGAAGGTGTAATCGACAGTGCTATCAAGCAGCACTTACTCACCGATATCAGGTGAAACAGCGATTTACTTGTACTTCTTTCAATTTAGTATACTGTAGTCGCTGCTCACGATGTGGTCTCCACTACATTGGGGAGACCAAGCATAGATTGGGTGACCGCTTTGCGGAACACCTCTGTTCTGTCCGCAAGTGTGACCCCGAGCTTCCGGTCGCTGGTCACTTTAATTCTCGACTGCATTCCCACTCTGACCTCTCGGTCCTCAGTCTCCTACACTGTTCCAATGAAGCTAAACGCAAGCTCGAGGAATAGCACCTCATCTTTCATTTAGGCACTTTACAGCCTTGTGGACTCGACATCGAGTTCAAAAATTTCAGAGCGTAACCGCTGCCAATCTTTGGCTCCCTTCCCCCCCAGCCTCTTTCTTTTTTTTTCCTCCCTGTCTCTAATGGCAGTTGGTCATTATTCCACCATTCACACTCTATCTTGACTAATGTTTTTCTAACTCCTGGCATTACCATTTAAATTTGGGCCATCATCCCTTTTATCTCTCTAATCTCGCCTGTCTTCCAACCTATCATAGACCTTCCCTTTTGTTCTTTCTTCCCCTCCCCCTTTCAGTGCTGGTTAAGAATCTGTTTTTTTTCGAACACACTCCAGTTCTGACGAAGGGTCATCGACCCGAAATGTTAACTCTGCTTCCTCTCCACAGATGCTGCCTGACCTGCTGAGATTTCCAACATTTTCTGTTTTTATTCCAGATTCCAGCATCCGCAGTATTTTGTTTTTGTATTGTGTGTGATGCTTAGTTTGGGTTCCTCATTACAGCCTTGGTCCAAACATGAACAAAAAAGTGAAATTCCAAAGGTGAGGTGAGAGTAACTGCCCTTGACATCAAGGCAGCAGTTGCCAGAGTATGACATCAAGGATCCCTAGTAAAACTGAAGTCAATGGGAATTCGGGGGAAAACTCTCCACTGGCTGGAGTCATACCTAGCACAAAGAAAGATGGTTGTGGTGGTTGGAGGTCAATCATCATAGCCCCAGGACATTGCTGCAGGAGTTCCTCAGGGCAGTGCCCTAGGCCCATGCTTCATCAGTGACCTTCCCTCCATCATAAGGTCAGAAATGGGGATGTTCGCTGATTCCTGGAACTCGCTCCCTAACAGCACTGTGGGAGTACCTTCATCATCATCATCATCATCATAGGCAGTCCCTCAGAGTAGAGGATGACTTGCTGCCACTCTGAAAGTGGGTTCTCAGGTGACTGAGAAGTCCAATGCGGGACCTACAGTCTCAGGTGGGACAGACAGTGGTTGAAGGAAAGGGTGGTCAGGGAGCCTGGATTGACGAACGCTCCTTCCGCTGTTTACGTTTGGTTTCTGCTTGTTCTCGACAATGGGTCTAGAGGTACTCAGCGCCCTCCCAGATGCTCTTCCTCCACTTTGGGTGGTCTTGGGCCAGAGATTCCCAGGAGTCGGTGGGGATGTTGCACTTTATCAAGGAGGCTTTGAGGGTGTCCTTGAAGCGTTTCCCACGAACTGCAGCGGTTCTAGAAGGTGGCTCACCACCACTTTGTCAAGGCAATTAGCGGTGGGCAATAAATGCTGGCCTTGCCAGCGACGCCCACATCCCATGAACAAATTTTTTTAAATTGGAACTGCGTGTCTACAATTGTTCAAAAGACACATACACTACCATTCTGGCCATGAACCTTCATCAATGTCAGTGGAGAGTTTGCACTCACCAGCAAAGTGAAAGCCAGAGGGCTGCAACCAAAATAAAATGGCAGCCTCGGTGACCATTCATGGTTGTCACCGTCTGCACTTGGTCACTGGCCGCATTTCTGTCACGCCACTGACTCTGGAGATCGGGCTGAAATATTGAAGTATCAATGTAACAATATGCCTGAAAGATGTATGTTAAAAGCCACTAGTTGTATAGTTTCTCTATTAGATAGTTGCAAGCAAATGTAAAATGTTCATATATCAGAGGGGGAAAGGTTAAGAGGAACGGTTTTGATAGAATAAATAAGGAGAAACTGTTTCCGGCGGCAGAAGGGTTGGTGAGCAGAGGTGACAGATTTACGTTGATTAGCAAGAGTATCAGAGATGACATGAGGAAACTTTTTTTTAATGCAGCAAGTTGTTATGATCTGGAATGCACTGCCTGATAGTGTGATGGAAGCAGATTCAATAGTAACATTCAAAAGGGAATTGGATAAATGCTTGCAGTGAGAAAAATGACAGGGCTATGGGGAAAGAGCAGGGGAGTGGGACTAATTGGATAGCTCTACCACAGGCACAATGGGCCGAATGGCTTCTTTCTGTGCAGTATAATACTATGACTCTGACTCAGAGGCGAGAGTGTTACCCATATGGCTGACATTAGAAGGAAAGCACAAGATGTGAGCATCTAAATGGGAATCACAATCCTGACTACTATAAGCTACTCAGTTAAGTTTATAAATGTAGGTGCACCTCAACCTTTAAATAATGAATTCTATAGTTACATCAACAGAGCTCACTCTCCCTTTAAAAATGTCTAAATCACTACAAAAATCATACTTTTCTGTACTTCAGTCTGTCTCCCTAATACAACTGATGGAATATTGGGTATTGCTGAGTAGTAAAATTACATATGATCAACGTAAATGGAAATATCGGTTCTGGCAGGCTACCACATCTGGCACTGTGACGATCTGTTCATGGATTTCAGGTACAGCAGGAGCGGTGAGGTCGGGACGAAGGAGCGGCAAGATTTCTTAGAGGGACGTGATCAGGGCCCAGGAGAGGCGAAAGTTCGGGGCCCAGGAGAGGCGAGAGTTCGGGGCCCAGAAGAGGTGTGGGCCCAGGGGCAGCACGGGCCAGCCCACACTGCAATATCTGTGTGCACTAGGTCTGTGCAACAGAGCTGGTCTCCAGTCGTCTTGGTTAATCCTCGCCACTGGACCAAGACCTAGCTCTGTCAAGCCCGTGTGGTGGCCACCACACGTTAAAAAAATCCACGTACAGGCATCTTTCACCCTTCAAGATGTAGTTCGGGATCCGGAATATTAGGTCCTTCATTGAAACACCTGTGAACTCATCCCTTTTCGGCATGGAAGCAAGTCATCCTTGATACGAGGGGCCGCCAATGATGATGATGATCATAATGCTATGATACTATTACAGTGAACAGCTGCTGTATGTTGGCCTCAGAAAAGTTTTTATCCCTTGTGAACATACCGGAGGGTTGATAATGGTGACAGGCTTGATTCCCTGTGACACTGCATTCCTGGCAGCAAGTCTCCTCACAGTTATTTACTGCATCACAAGAAGCACAGTTAGCAATTCAATCCAATCAACTGTTTACATTGAATTACATAGGATAGAGTTTAGAAGAATGAGAGGTGATCTCATTGAAACTTTAAAAATTCTTACAGGCTTGACAGGGTAGATGCAGGGAGGATGTTTCCTCTGGCTGGGGAGTCTAGAACCAGGGGTCACAGTCTCAGAATAAGGGGTCGGCCATTTAGGACTGAAATGAGGAGAAATTTCTTCACTCAGAGGGTGAATTCTCTACCCCAGAGAGCAATGGAGGCTCAGTCGTTGAGTATATTCAAGACAGAGATCAAAAAATGTTTGGATATTAAGGGAAACAAGGGATATGGGGATAGTGCAGGCAAATGGAGTTGAGGTAGAAGATTAGCTATGATCTTATTGAATGGCGGAGGAGGCCCGAGGGACTGAATGGCGTACTCCTGCTCCTAATTCTTATGTTCTTAATGGGATCTGTTCTCCCGATGGATGGAGAGCATTTGTTGAGGGCAGCAAAGAGGGATAGGCATGACAGTGTCCGTGATGGATGGATAGATGGGGATGTGAGTAAGTGCAAGGAGAGATAGGGATAGGTACACCTGTAAGGCAGGGAGAAGTGATGTGCTGGAGTAGGCTTGAGAAGGCAGAGTGAGGGGGTTAGGGTAATACGCACATCAGGATGTAGAGCAGTGTTCTATTGTTTACATCTTCCTACCCTGCTGAGGTAATTGGTTCCAGGAGCGTGACACCACACTCCTGCTGCTGATCTCTTTGGAAACCTCCAAACATGTCTTCTTTGTCTCAGCTGCAGACTTCTTCCTCCTGTCACTAGAGAAGAGCATCTCCCTCTGGGCCTTTACAGTCCCAAACAGCACATCCAGGGAGATGTTGCTGAAGTGGGGCGCAGACTTTGTCTGTGCGTCTCCATAGCACAAGATCAATGGCTCTCCATGACAACTCCAAACTCCTTTAATTTGCATGTTTAGGGCGTCCCTTTAAATACTGGCGTTGAAATCACATCATGCACGTCACCATCATGCCCACTGACGCTAATAGGACTGGAAACCTGGAAATAAAATGATAATGATGTGGTTAAGTTAAAAAGCCACTGGCAGATGCGCTGCACTTCCGGGATTCTCACGTTCTAAAAACACATCAAATCCAAAGTTTTATAAATTAGTGAATAGAATACAAAAGCATATAAGTAATCCTAGACCTATACAACTCATCGGTTAGACTTAAGGAGAATATTGTGTCTAGTTTGGAGCACCCCTTATAGGAAAGATGTTGTCATGACTCAAGAGTCTGGTTACTGTAAACTCACTCAGGTGCAACCTGATCCATCTTTATTCCAGCCTGAGAGTGCCTGCATGACAAAGACACCCAGCTTATATACAGTTGACCAAGCACACATGCCACATGCGTACAGCCCGGTGACCTCCGTCTGGTGACCCCCAAGCATTAATACATAACAACATCCCCCTTTTAAAATCTTAACAACAGTCTTTTTACAAATTAAGACGGTCTGGGGCTTTCCTCTCATGAGTTGATCGTCTCAGTTCAACTTTGGCTCTGGGCGAGCATTCTGAGTCAGTTACATTAACGATTTAAATGAAGGAATTTAGTGTAATATCTCCAAGTTTGCGGATGACACTAAACTGGGTGGCAGTGTGAGCTGTGAGGAGGATGCTAAGAGGCTGCAAGGTGACTTAGACAGGTTAGGTAAGTGGGCAAACGCATGGCAGATGCAGTATAATGTGGATAAATGTGAGGTTATCCATTTTTGGGGCAAAAACACGAAGGCAGAATATTATCTGGATGGCGGCAGATTAGGAAAAGGGGAGGTGCAACGAGACCTGGGTGTCATGGTTCATCAGTCACTGAAAGTGGGCATGCAGGTACAGCAGGCGGTGAAGAAGGCAAATGGTATGTTGGCTTTCATAGCTAGGGGATTTGAGTATAGGAGCAGGGAGGTCTTGCTGCAGTTGTACAGGGCCTTGGTGAGGCCTCACCTGGAATATTGTGTTTAGTTTTGGTTTCCTAATCTGAGGAAGGATGTTCTTGCTGTTGAGGGAATGCAGCGAAGGTTCACCAGACTGATTCCCGGGATGGCTGGACTGTCATATGAGGAGCTACTGGATCAACTGGGCCTTTATTCACTGGAGTTTAGAAGGATGAGAGGGGATCTCATAGAAACGTATAAGATTCTGACGGGACTGGACAGGTTAAATGCGGGAAGAATGTTCCCGATGTTGGGGAAGTCCAGAACCAGGGGACATAGTCTTAGGATAAGGGGTAGGCCATTTAGGACTGAGATGAGTAGAAACTTCTTCACTCAGAGAGTTGTTAACCTGTGGAATTCCCTGCCGCAGAAAGTTGTTGATGCCAGTTCATTGGATATATTCAAGAGGGAGTTAGATATGGCCCTTACGGCTAAGGGGATCAAGGGGTATGGAGAGAAGGCAGGAAAGGGGTACTGAGGGAATGATCGGCCATGATCTTATTGAATGGCGGTGCAGGCTCGAAGGGCCGAATGGCCTACTCCTGCACCTATTTTCTATGTTTCTATGTTTCTATACAGTACAGAAACAGGCCATTCATCCCAACCAGTCCATGCCGGCGTTTATGCTCCACTCGAGCCTCCTCCCGTCTTTCCTCATCTAACCCTATCAGCTTTACCCTCTATTCTCTTCTCCCTCATATGCTTGTCTAGCCTCTCCTTAAATGCATCTATACTATTCGCTTCAACCACTCCCTGTGGTAGCAAGTTTCTTCTGAATTCCCTATTAGATTTCTTGGTGACTATCATATATTGATAGCCTCTAGTTATGCTCTTCCCCACCAGTGGAAGCACTCTCTCTCTATCTACTCTATCAAAACCTTTCATAATTTTAAAGACCTCTATTAGGTCATCCCTCTGCCTTTTTTTTCGAGAAAAGAGACCCAGCCTGTTCATCCATTCCTGATATGTATATCCTTGCATTTCTGGTATCATCCTTATAAATCTTCTCTGCCCCCTCTCCAATGCCTCCATATCCTTTATATAATATGGCGACCAGAATTGTACGCAGTATTCCAAGTGTGGTCTAACCAAGGTTCGATACAAGTTTAGCATAACTTCACTACTTTTCAATTCTATCTCTCGAGAAATAAACCCTAGTGCTTGGTTTGCTACTTTTATGGCCTTGTTAACCTGTGCCACTACTTTTAGTGATTTGTGTATTTGTATTCCGAGATCCCTTTGCTCCTCTACCCCACCCAGACGCAAACTCTCCAAGTAATAAATGACTTCACTATTCTTCCTACCAAAATGTAATACCTCACATTTATGTGTTGAATTTAATTTGCCAATTATATGCTCATTCTGCAAGTTTATTAATATTTTCCTGTAATTTGTTGCAGTCCTCCTGAATATTAATTATCTCCCCCCCCCCCCCTCCAATTTGGTGTCATCTGCAAATTCTGTTTGTGATTCCAAAGCCTAAATAGTTAATATAAATTGTGAACAACAGTGGCCCCAACACTGATCTTTGTGGAACACCACAACCCACCTTCTGCCACTGTGAATAACTACCCTTTACCCTTACTCTCTGCTTTCTGTCTTGAAGCCAGCTAGCTATCCATTCTGCTACTTGTCCCCTGACTCCACTTTCTCTGACCTTATTCATTAGTCTATTATGTAGTACCTTTTCGAAGGCCTTTTGAAAATCTAGATAAATTACATCTTATTGTATTACCCTTGTCTATTCTCTTTGATTAATGAGCCTGAAAATATTGGTTGTCACCTTAAGATTTCTGCTAATCCTTTTGGTAGCCACCAATCCCTCTAAAGCTGAAGGCTGCCTGAGTTTCATCCCTGATGGCAAGATATAAGGAGGCCCTGTGTGTTGGTAGGAGGCTGGCTGTCAAAGGAGCTGGTGGCTGATTATATCACATATTACAATTATTCACTGTTTTTAAGTTGATGAGCAACATAAACTTTTTGAGTTATATGAAATATATTTTGTTCATATTTTAGCACTAATAAGCATGTTAAAAGATCAATGGTTCGAACTTAACCCACCATGCCTGATGGGACGGTGGGGAAGGGCTTTTACAATGGAGCATGTGCCTTACAGCCCCATTCCTGCTGGACTCCCACTGGCCACCATTTTAACTGCTCATTGCAGTTAGGTGGCTGAAGTACCTGCTGGAAGAGAGCAGGATCCTCGGAGATTAACGCGAATCGGGTTCCTATTATGACAATTGGACCACAAATGCATTTGAACCCGGGCCTGAGCAAGGAAGCATAATCACCCAGTCTCATTTCTAGGATGTGTTAATGAATCTTATTGTCTCAAACTGATGTGGAATGTGAGAAATACCATCCTCATAGATGCTTCAAGTGGGCCTATTTCCTTATGTGTTGAACCTTAATCCACATCCCCAAACGCTATATTCTTGATTAATCTTCATGAGATGAATTTAACTTAATATCATCAGTTTAATATAAATTACACCAAAATCCCTCCATGGATAAATAGTCAGAATCTCCAAAATGTGACATCCCCAATCTCATTACTGTACACTTATTCATGTTGAACTCCATCTGCCACCTCTCTGCCGATTAACCTAAACTGTCCTGATTTCTTTGGATTATCACACATTAGTTAGCATTATTGGCCATGCATTAAATTAGTTTCACCTACAAACTTAGACACCTTTGACAATATTCTGTTCTCCAACATTCAGAAAAATTACAAGTTACAGTGATCCCTGTGGGTTTCCCTTTGGCAACTGTTTTCTACTCTGATATAATTCAGACTAATCTCTGCCATGGGCACCCGCCTTGTGAATCAGTCTGTTATGTGGGACCGTATCAACTGCTTTCCTGAAATCCATGTAGATAACACACCATATATTATGTCCGTAATGAACTTATGAATGACACCACAAGGCAATGTGTTGTACTCAAACTGTAGTGTCCTTGGTCCTTTATTCCAAACTCCAGAGTGAGGCAGCCACATGGTGGCTCCCCTTTTATACAGCCCCTGCCACCAGGGCAGAAAACCCCGGTCTCCACCAGTTGCACCCTCTAGTGGTGCCAGCATATATATATACAGTGTAAACCTTATTGATAGTACATCAGGTAAACAAGTCTCCATCTTATGCAACTATACATTGACTACACAGAGAGTATATCTATAGTCTGCATATATAACGTCACTCTCCCCCAAGTCTTTTGTGCCAATTATCTTTGCACTATGTGCTTTGGCTTAGCTCTCCCCAGACTTAAGTGCCATTAGCCCTTGCACCTTGGCTGTGCTTTGGCTTGGCTCTCTCCCTGTTAACCCCCAAGTCCTTTTGCCACAACGTTGGATAGTGGTTACCAGTTTGGATGGTTCGATGATGCAGTGGAGGTTCCAGTGGGTTCTGGGTGTGATCCATATTTATGTCCATGGCTACTTCCATCCATTCTTCCCCCCCCCCCCCCCAGCGAGATCATGCAGCTGTCCCGTTACATTAACATACAGGATCAGACACAGTGCAAGTACAAAGAAAGGAAGACATTTTTTTTTTTACAGTTTGTATCGTGACACCTTGGTTCAGTGACTTACATTCATTACGTTTTACGGTCGTGTGCCAGGATTGGGTAGATTGCATTCATAGTTTAGTTATGGTCAGTACTGAGGTAACAGTATAGGTATGCGAGGATGCTAGTTCCAGAGCAACCAGACGGGGTCCTGGTCGTCTGATGGTGGCGCTGCGCCCCCTGCTAGTGGGGTGGGCTTGGTTCGCTCATCTTGCCAGGACTCAGGGCCTTTGCCATTGCCTAGTGGTGGGCAGAGCCACAGATGTGTGTGGCCTCACTGTCCTCCTTTGAGGGCTGCAGAATCTTGCGCCTGCTCTCTAACGGTGTTGGGAACCCGGCTGTTCCAGATCCCATTTGGGGAGCTCATTGGTTCTGACCCTTCACTACCAGACATAGCCGAGGTAGCGAATGGGTCTGGGTGCTGCACCGTCTCTACCCGGGTGGTTGGCAATGGCGGCAGACTGCGCGTATTGGCGCCGTTTTCGTTTCCAGGTCCGTGGCGAATAGTGCCATCGGCTGCCTGCAGTGTGGGATAGACCTGCGGCCAGGGTATGAGGATCAGCGCCTTTACCCCCCCCCACCCCCCCAAATTTACTCGCTTGCTACTTTTGGGGACACTCTATTCCCGACATCTCACAACATTTTGTTCTTTACATTCTTAATCGGTTTGTTACATTGATTGCCATGCATACAATGTCTCTAAGTTCAGTTGGTTGCAGGTCTCCTTTAAGAGAACCCTGCCACGCCATGCTGAACCTCGCTGCAGCAGGGACGCCATCTTGCCTCTGTCCTCGAGGTCGACTGCCTTGATCCTTCCCTTCCGCGATTCTGCTACAAAAGCTGGAAGAGTGCCTGTGAATTCGATCTTCCTCCCAAAGAGTCCTGCCACTGGAGCCGGGAAGGTACTTTTAGGTTGTTCCGGTTGGATCATTGCGACGGATGGTTCTGTGCCTCAGGTGCTGCGCTGGTCTGTTCTTTGGTGCCTGGCTCAAGCGAAGGTGAGGTTTTGCTCTGCCTCTGAGCATGGGGGACATCAATTGCTGGAGTGAAGAGGTCTTCCCATTTCTACTGGATCTTCCCCATCCACCTTCTTCCGAGTAGCGTTGGACCATCACCTGCAACAATCCACAGAGGTTACTTGTGCACCACGCCAATATGGAGTACACTTACATCTGCACTACCAAGGACTGGGATCAGCTCCTTGGTTTAGGTGTGCAACTTTTCCTGTACTGGAACCAGCTCGGGTCATTTTTCATTCCAGAGCCTCTCAAAGGCATCCTGGCTTATCACTGACTGGCTCGCTCCCATGTCCAATTCCATGAAGACTGGAATGCTATTTATCTCTACTTCCATCTTCACTGGAGGACAATCGGTGGTGCAGGTATACACTCCATACACTTCTTCTTGGGACTGAGCTGCCTCTCTGACCAAATCATCATACTCCCCGCTGGATTCAAAGTCATCTGCCGACTCCTCTGCTAGACGGTGAATCGTATTTCTTTTACACATATGCTGGAGGTGGCCCTTCTTGTTACAGGCTTTGCATACGTACTCAGCAAACCGACACTGGTGAGCCCTATGGTTTCCTCCGCAACGCCAGCATGTTGCTACTCGATTAGCACCCCTCGGCGGACTCTGAGTTCTGGAACCCTGAGGTCTGTGCTCTCTGCCCTGGGGAAAATGCTGGAATCAATTATTAAAAATGTAATAGCAACGCATTTGGCAAGCAGTGACAGGATCGGTTCAAGTCAGCATGGATTTATGAAAGGGAAATCATGCTTGACAAATTTTCTAGAATTTTTTGAGGATGTAACTAGTAGAGTGGATAAGGGAGAACCAGTGGATGTGGTGTATTTGGACTTTCAAAAGGCTTTTGACAAGGTCCCACACAAGAGATTAGTGTGCAAAATTAAGGCACCTGGGTTGGGGATAATGTATTGACGTGGATAGAGAACTGGTTGGCAGACAGGAAGCAAAGAGTGGGAATAAACGGGTCCTTTTCAGAATGGCAGGCAGTGTACCCCAAGGTTCAGTGATGGGACCTCAGCTAATTACAATATATATATATTAATGATTTAAACAAAGGAATTGAGTGTAATATCTCCAAGTTTGCAGATTACACTAAGCTGGGTGGCAGTGTGAGCTGTGAGGAGGATGTTAAGAGGTGCAGGGTGACTTGGACAGGTTAGGTGAGTGGGCAAATGCATGGCAGATGCAATATAATGTGGATGTGTGAGGTTATCCACTTTGGTGGCAAAAACAGGAAGGCAGATTATTATCTGAATGGTGACAGATTAGTAAAAGGGGAGCTGCAACGAGACTTGGGTGTCATGGTACATTAGTCATTGAAAGTAGGCATGCAGGTACAGCAGGCAGTAAAGAAAGCAAATGGCATGTTGGCCTTCATAGCGAGAGGATTTGAGTATAGGAGCAGGGGGGCCTTGCTGCAGTTGTACAGGGCCTTGGTGAGATCACACCTTGAGTATTGTGTGCAGTTTTGGTCTCCTAATCTGAGGAAGGACATTCTTGCTATTGAGGGAGTGCAGCAAAGGTTCACCATACTGATTCCCGAGATGGCTGGTCTGTCATATGAAGAAAGACTAGATCGACTGGGCTTATATTCACTGGAATTTAGAAGAATGAGAAGGGATCTCATAGAAGCATATAAAATTCTGACGGGATTGGATAGTTAGATGCAGGAAGAATGTTGGGGAGTTCCAGAACCAGGGGTCACAGTCTAAGGATAAGGAGTAAGCCATATCGGACCGAGATGAGGAGAAACTTTTTCACCCAGAGAGTTGTTAACCTGAGGAATTCTCTACCACAGAAAGTTGTTGAGTCCAGTTTGTTGGATGTATTCAAAAGGGAGTTAGATGTTGCCCTTATGGCTAAGGGGATCAGGGGGTATGGAGAGAAGGCAGGAGTGGGGTACTTAAGTTGCATGATCAGCTATGATCATATTGAATGGTGGTGCAGGCTCGAAGGGCCCAATGGCCTGCTCCTGCACCTATTTTCTATGTTTCGATGTTAACCTTTTTCTGGGATAGGCTGCCTCAGCAATGTGAAAAAAAACTAATTAAAACACTTCTATTTTGCATCTATACCCTTTTAAATGTTCCCTTACTCCAACTTGGCTAAATTCTTGCATTAATTAAGGGTAAATCCAATAATGCTTAACCTTCATCTGCTTAAGAAAAATGTTGAAGTACCTCAATAAACTCCCCCGTCTTCTTCTTCTTGGGCAGTCCCTCGGAGTCAAGGATGACTTGCTTCCACACTAAAGATGAGTCCTCAGGTGACTGAAGTGTCCAATGCGGGACCTACAGTCTCTGTCACAGGTGGGGCAGACGGTGGTTGGAGGACCAGGAGGTTGGGGTGTCTGGGTTGCCACACGCTCCTTCCGCTGTCGACGCTTGGCTTCAGCTTGCTCCCGGCGAAGAGACCCGAGGTGCTCAGCGCCTTCCCGGATGCTTTTCCTCCACTTTGGGCGGTCTTGGGTCAGGAATTCCCAGGTGTTGATGGGGATGTTGCACTTTTTCAAGGAGGCTTTGAGGATGTCCTTGAAGCGTTTCCTCCTCCCCCCCCCCCCCCCGGGGCTCACTTGCCGTGTCAGAGCTCCAAGTAGAGTACTTGTTTTGGGAGTCTCGTGTCAGGCATGCGGATGATGTGGCCCGTCCAGTGGAGCTGATCGAGCGTGGTTAGTGCTTCGATGCTGGGGATGTTGGCCTGAGTGATAACACTGATGTTGGTGCACCTATCTTGCCAATGGATTTGCAGGATCTTGCGGAGGCAACGTTGATGGTACCTCTCCAGTGTTTTGAGGTTCCTGCTGTACATAATCCATGTCTCTAAGCCATATGGGAGAGGGGGTATCACCACTGCTCTGTAGACAATGAGCTTGGTGCCTGTTTTGAGGTCCTGGTCTTCAAACACTCTATTCCTCAGGCGACTGAAGGCTGCACTGGCACACTGAAGACGGTGTTGGACCTCATCGTTGATGTCTGTCCTTATTGACAGTAGGCTCCCGAGGTATGGAAAATGGTTCACGTTGTCCAAGGGCTTGTCGTGGATTTTGATAACCGGGGGGGGCAGTGGTGTGTGGCGGGGGCAGGTTGGTAGAAGACCTTTGTCTTACGGATGTTTCGTGTAAGGCCCATGCTCTCTTACGCCTCAGTGAAAGTGTTGATAATGGTTTGGAGTTCGGCCTCCGAGTGTGCGCAGACGCAAGCGTCGTCTGCGTACTGTAATTCGATGACTACCCTGTACATATAAATTGTCCCTAATGCAAATCCCAGTCTGTCAGGATGCTTAAAAACCCTCAGGATCATAGCGCTAATCATTTTTATGGCCTCCCACAGCAGTACATTCACCTCTGTTTTATTGTTAAGGCTTATAACATAATCCTACCACTAACTTTTCCCTTTTCAATCTTTCATACCCACCCAGAGACTCGGTGCTAATTCCCTATTTCTTTCTCACAGCAATATATCGACCTTTTCCATTCATCCTCTTTCCTTAGTCAGGTTTCATACATCCCGATTTACTGTCGCTTCTAATTCATCTGTATTATTTATTATGCTGCCAGCATTTCTGTAAATATGTCTTTGTTCTTTTCTTGTCCTCCAACCTGTATTCACGTAACTTATTCCTGATAATTGATCCGCACTGTTATCCCTTCTCCCTTGCTTCCCTAGTTTAAATATTTCCCAGCTATTTTATTTACTCCATCAGTCAAGATGAATGTGCCTCCTCAGTTTTGACGAAGGTTGTCTCAACAGTAAAGCCTTCCCTTTTCCCAAAGGTAGTCCCAGTGAGTCAAGAATTTAAAATGCTCCCTTCAACACATTGTTTTGAGCCATGCATTGACCTCCCCTATCTGTCTTTCCTTAATAGTCCCAGTAAGATTTTAGTTTCTTTACTTGTCCCATTACCACACCCTTTTGCCTTGCACCATCATCCCTTTTGTCATTTAATCACTCCTTCCTTCCACCTTCCCTTTTGTTCTTTCCTCCACATCCCGCCCCATTTCCTGCCTCTGTACTTGCTTATAAACTGTTACATCGCTAACTTTTTCCAGTTCTGATGAAAGGACATCAACATGAAATGTTAACTCTGTTTCTCCCTCTATAGATGCTGCCTGACGTTCTGAGCATTTCCAGCATTTTCTCTTTTTATTTTATCTTACGATTACTACTTGGAAATCTTTTCCATGGTTCCTGAAATTCCCTTGGTAGGACCTCTATTCTATTGCCACTGAAGCCATTATGTCTCATGTGAATCATTACCTCTCTTTGCTTCATCCCATTGCAGGATATTTCCACCCATTTAATTAAGTACTCTGGTACTTAGGAAGCAACAAACCATTTGGTACTCCTGGTAAATTCTTTCCAGCACTCTTACTATGCAGTTCCCTGTAACTTTAATCTTATTGGTTTCCTCTTCCTCTTGAGCAACCACATGTCATTATCCTGTTCGGGGGGGGTGGGGGGGGGCGGGGAGTTACCATCCTTTGCAGTTCCATACTTGTCCACCTCTGGTGCTGAAAATCTGTTGGGCAACTGCAGTTCCACAGGTTCCCTCTGTTTAATTGAAACATACTGAATTCTGAAGGGGATTGACAGGATAGATGCTGGGAGGTTGTTCCCCCTGGCTGGAGTGTCTAGAACTAGGGGGTATAGTCTCAGGATAAGGGGTATACCATTTAAGACAGAGATGAGGTGGAATTTCTTCACTCATAGGGTTGTGAATCTATGGAATTTTCTGCCCCAGAGGACTATGGGTGTTGAGTCTCTGAGTATATTCAAGGCTGAGATAGATGGATTTTTGGAGTCTAGGGGACAAGGGATATGGAGATTGAGCGGAAAAGTGGAGTTGAAGTCAATGATCAGCCGTGATCGTATTGAATGGTGGAGCAGGCTCTAGGGGCCGTTTGGCCTACTCCTGCTCCTATTTCTTATGTTCTTATGTTCATTGCATTGCCTAGAAACTTCAACCTATACATTACTATTTGTTGCACTCCCCCCCCTATCTTGGTGGTGTATATAATATACCGTAATGCTTATTATATGCAGTGTAGCTAATTGGTCCTCAAGCTTGGCAATTCATTTATCAAACGACTCAATTAATTGGCACATCGTGCAAGAGTGAATGTTAACTTTCAAGGAGTTTCAGACCAATCAGATAGGCTATGAAATGACAGATGGATTTTAATGTAAATAAATGTAAGGAATTGTATTTTAAAGAGAGTGCACATGATGAAGAAATGTGCATCAGCAAAAATGAAAAAGGATTGGGATGTGGTTAGTTGCCATTCACTGGCTGTGCCCTACTAATGTAAAGCTATGATCAAGGCAAGTCACATACAGGATGCATCGGGAGGGTATTGCTTAACTGCACATCCAAATATGTTATTTTGCCTTGTTTAGAGCATTGGTGAGGTCAGTATTGGCATATTATGTGGAGTTTTGGCCATTCAATGTCCAAAAGGACATTGATCCAATGGGGAAGGGGGTAAGGATGATTCTGTGACTTATGACAGATCTTAGCTAACATGTAACTTGGTTACAGTCAGAGTCCTACAGTCCAACTCACTGCCTTCCTGCATGATGTTATCTGAAGGAAAATTTGGAACAAAGCACCAACACAGTCAGAGAAATGTTTACTTTCGATAGGCTGTTATGGATTACGCCTACTGTACTCAGTTTAGAACGAGTAATTACCAAAATATTCTCTTCAAATGAAGGGGCTACATCTGGCAAGGGTGAACTGCTTTAGTTAGGTTAGTTCTAATCCAACTCCGATACGGAAGGTGACAACAGCTCAGGGTTACAATTGAAATGGGTTCTGGTCACAGAATTCTCTGCAAAAGAGCAAATTCCAAACCAAACCAATTTTATGAATTATAAAGTTCAAGTCGTAATCATTGTAAAATCTGAATCTACTGCAGAAATCAGAGACAGAAAAATCCTTTTACTGAGGCTGTTAAGAATCTGGTGAATGCTGAGCTCCAACACTTCCTGGTAAAAGCAACCTCGTATTGATAGGAAATTCAATAATCTATTTGTGGCAAATGAAGATATGACATTTTTGGAGGGAGGGTACAATTAAGTAAGAAACTTAGATTATCTCAAGATGAGGTTGTCTAGAGCACCGTTTAGACATTAAGATAATCCACCATTTCTGTAGGGATGTAAATGTTTGAGCTACTAAGTGCTATTATTGGATGCATAAGCCTCAAGCGCCATCTTCTCTTCGTTCAATACATGATAAAAATATTATTTTAGTTGGTTTGGACCTACAATGGAACATAACACTTTTCAGATACAACCACACTTGAATCACACTTCCTAGTTTGTTCAGAAATTTTGCAACTCTTAGTGCTCTTGTACATTTTGGGCAGTCCATATGCAAATTACTTAATATTCCAAATGGAAGTTTTTTATTATATTGTCTTGAGAAGTTTAAGGTAAGTTTAAAGCCGCCTGCATTTGAAAGATGATCATCCTTTGATCTATTATTCATTTCTGTAGCAAGTTTTCTTTTTCTTTCTCGGGGTCAGAGAGAGGGCAAGACAAAATAATCTGCAAAATGGCAAAATTAAAATGATAATAAAGAAGTTTCAGTGTGCAAAGGTACTTTAAAATATTTCATCTGTATTGGGGTCATTTATAACCTTTCTCCCAGGTCACCAGTGTACTGGGTAGCAAGATGGGTCTTGTGCCCATTGTTCCATACACCGAGTTTCTGACCTCCACTGTCCTATCAGGAGGCAGCACTAAGCAGTAATCATAGGGAATGCAGGGACTGGAAGTAAGACAACAATTAGAGGGAAGGCAGTGATCGCAGGGAAGGTAATGATTGAAATTAAAGAAATTGGCATTCAGTCACCCTAGACATCATTTATACATCTCTAACATTTTGCTGAGTATCAGTAGGAGATTCCTGCAAGTGTGTTGCCACCTAACTTTTGTATGGGAACTTTGGCATTGAGCTTGAGACGTGGAGTGTTGCGTGGGATACGGGGTGAGGTGTGGCTAAAAGAGGAAGGGGTAAATAAAAGAAACACGCTGCTTAAATGATTATTCTCTCTTTAAGGGATTATGCTGCATCCAAACAGTCAGTTTGGTGCAGATCATCACATTTTTAAAGCAACTTGTATCTGCAGCCTTTTCCAGCAGTTTCCCCATTCCTTAAGGGATCAATGTCAAACAAACTAAGATGTTTTTAAATGTTGATAACCTGAGGCAAAACTATTTTACAAAAATATAAAGTTAAAATATTTAAATAATTTTAATTGAAAGAATCCAAATTAAATAAGTGTTACTGCTGGAATCTCACCTGCAATAATTGTATCTATATGCTCTCCAACAGATAAAACATGTTAGTAAGTCATCAGAAAACTGAAAAATATAGAATATTAACAAATCTCTTGTAGCATTGTTCATGCAGCCCAGCCCACCACTTCTCTCGACCCCTCCTCTGCTTCTGACTTGTCACACTGTTTGTCCGACACCCAGTGCTGGATGAGCAGAAATTTCCTCCAATTAAATATTGGGAAGATCGAAGCCATTGTCGTTGGTCCCCGCCACATACGCCGTTCCCCAGCCACTGATTCCATCCCTCTCCCTGGCAACTGTCTGAGACTGAACCAGACCGTTCGCAACCTTGCCGTCATATTTGACCCTGAGTTGAGCTTCTGACTACATATCCGCACCATCACCAAGACCACCTACTTCCACCTCTGTAATAGCGCCTGTCTCCACACCTGCCTCAGCTCATCTGCTGCTGGAACCTTTATCCATGCCTTTGTTACCTCTAGACTCGACTATTCCAATGCTCTCCTGGCCAGCCTCCCACCTTGTACTTGCTTAAACTTGAGCTCATCCAAGTCTCTGCTGCCCATGTCCTAACTTGCACCAAGTCCTGTTTACCCATCATCCCTGTGCTTGTTGACCTATATTGGCTCTCGGTCTGGCAATGCCTCAATTTTTAAAATTCTCATCATTGCTTTCAAATCCCTCCATGATCTCGCCCCTCCCTAACTCTGTAATCTCCTCCAGCCCTACAAACCTCCAAGATCTCTGTGCTCCTCCATTTATGGCCTCTTACACATCGCCAATTTTAATCGCTCCACTATTGGCGGCTATGCCTGCCATTGCCTAGGCCCTAAACTCTGGAATTCTCTCCTTAAACTTCTCCACATCTCTACCTCTCTCTTCTCCTTTAAGATGCTCCTTAAAACCTATCTGTCAATTGTCTCAATATCTCCTTGTGTGGTTTGGTGTCAAATTTTGTTTGATTAAACTCCTGTGAAGGGCCTTCGAATGCTTTAATACATGAAAGGCACGATATAAATGTAAGTTGTTGTTGCAAATCAGATAATATTCTGTTTTATAAGCGCAGAAATATTATACTCTTGTAATGCACAATATGTTCTGCTAATGTGAAATGGTATCCCTTTAAGGCCACAAGCAAACACCGGGCAAGATCATTCAGAGTTTAATTGCTTTTCAGGTTGCTGGTCAGAACCTAGGATAAAGTGTCTGTCTTTGTTTCTCTTTTTACATATGATTGGCAGGTCAATAAAAGTGTTACACATTTCTGTGTCAAATTACATCCCAAATGACTGGCTTTCTTTCTTTGTTTTTAAGTGTGACACAGACGTTTATATGTGTGACACATGAAGTGTGACAGACAGATGCATAGATATAAGAACATAAGAACATAAAAAATAGGAACAGGAGTAGGCCATACGGCCCCTCGAGCCTGCTCCGCCATTCAATAAGATCATGGCTGATCCGATAATGGACTCAGATCCACTTCCCTGCCCGCTCCCCATAATCCCATATCTCTCTATCTTTTAAGAAATTGTCTATTTCTGTCTTAAATTTATTCAATGTCCAGCTTTCACAGCTCTCTGAGGCACGAATTCCACAGATTTACAACCCTTTGAGAGACAAAATTCCTCCTCATCTCTGTTTTAAATGGGCGGCCCCTTATTCTGAGATCATGCCCTCTAGTCCTAGTCTCCCTCATCAGTGGAAACATCCTCTCTGCATCCACCTCGTCAAGCCCCCTCATAATCTTTTACATTTCGATAAGATCACCTCTCATTCTTCTGAATTCCAATGAGTAGAGGCCCAACCTACTCAATCTCTCCTCATAAGTCAACCCCTTCATCTCCGGAATCAACCTAGTGAACCTTCTCTGAACTGCCTCCAAAGCAAGTATATCCTTTCGTAAATAAGGAAGCCAAAACTGCACGCAGTATTCCAGGTGTGGCCTCACCAATACCTTGTATAGCTGTAGCAAGACTTCCCTGCTTTTATACTCCATCTCCTTTGCAATAAAGGCCAAGATACCATTGGCTTTCCTGATCACTTGCTGTCTCTGCATGCCATCCTTTTGTGTTTCATGCACTAGTACCCCCAAGTCCCGCTGGACTGCGGCACTTTGCAATCTTTCTCCATTTAAATAATAACTTGCTCTTTGATTTTTTTCTGCCAAAGTGCATGACCTCACACTTTCCAACATTATATTCCATCTGCCAAATTTCTGCCCACTCACTTAGCCTGTCTATGCCCTTTTGCAGATTTTTTGTGTCCTCCTCACACATTGCTTTTCCTCCCACTTGGCTACGTTATACTCAGTCTCTTCTTCCAAGTTGTTAATGTAGATTGTAAATAGTTGGGGTGCCAGCACTGATCCCTGCAGCACCCCACTAGTAACTGGTTGCCAACCAGAGAATGAATCGTTAATCCCGACTCTCTGTTCTCTGTTAGTTAGCCAATCCTCTATCCATGATAATATATTACCTCCAACCCCGTGACCTATTATCTTGTGCAGTAACCTTTTATGTGGCACCTTGTCAAATGCCTTCTGGAAGTCCAAATACACAACATCCACTGGTTCCCCTTTATCCACCCTGTTTGTTACATCCTCAAAGAACTCCAGCAAATTTGTCAAATGTGACTTCCCCTTCATAAATCCATGCTGACTCTGCCTGATCTAATTTTGATTTTCCAAATGTCCTGCTACTGCTTCTTTAATAATGGACTCCAACATTTTCCCAACCACAGATGTTAGACTAACTGGTATATAGTTTCCAGCTTTTTGTCTGCCTCCTTTTTTAAATAGGGGCATTACATTTCCAGTTTTCCAATCTGCTGGGACCTCCCCAGAATCCAGGGAATTTTGGTAAATTACAACCAATGCATCCACAATCACTGCCGCTACTTCTCTTAAGACCCTAGGATGCAAGCCATCCGGTCCAGGGGATTTATCTGCCTTTAGTCCCATTATCTTACTGAGTGCCATCTCCTTAGTGATTGTGATTGTGTTAAGTTCCTCCACCCCCCCCCCCCCCCCACTTTTAGCCCTTTGACTATCCACTGTTGGAATATTGTTAAGTGTCCTCTACCATAAAGACTGATGCAAAATATTTGTTCAGAGTTTCTGCCATCTCCGTGTTCCCCATTACTAGTTCCCCGGTCTCGTCCTCTAGGCGACCAACATTTATTTTAGCTACTCGTTTCCTTTTTATATACCTATAGAAACTCTTGCTATCTGTTTTTATATTTTGTGCTAGTTTACTTTCACAGTCTATCTTCCCTTTCTTAATCAGTTTTTAAGTCATTCTTTGCTGGCTTTTAAAAGCTTCCCAGTCTTCTGTCCTCCCACTAGTTTTGGCCACTTTGTATGCCCTTGTTTTTAATTGGATACCGTTCTTTATTTCTTTAGTTAGCCATGGATGGCTATCTTTTCTCTTACACCCTTTCCTCCTCACTGGAATATGTTTTTCTTGAGAGTTATGAAAAATCTCCTTAAATGTACACCACTGTCCATCAACCGTCCTACACTTTAGTCTATTTTCCCAGTCCACTTTACCCAACTCTGCCCTCATACCTTCATAGTCTCCTTTATTTAAGCTTAGTACGCTGGTTAGGGATCCAACTTTCTCCATCTGAATTTGAAATTCAACCATGTTATGGTCACTCATTCCGAGGGGATCCTTTATTAGGAGATTGTTTATTAATCCTGTATCATTACAAAGGACCAGATCTAAGATAGCCTGTCCCCTGGTTGGTTCCTGTGGCCTTGCTCATGGACAGTCTGGCGTCTAGAGTATTCTGATGTTTAGGTGGTAATTATTCTGTATCAGTAATGATATTGCTTAAGTGTTCTTTGTGGGCAAGTTCTTTATGAAGTATTTTTGGGGTGTCTGTAAGCACTCAGTGCAGATGCAGTGTGGGAGGTTTGCGATTGGGAGAACTAGTGAGGGACTAGTTCCTGGAAGGACTTGTGGGATGGGAACATTTAGGGGTGTGGGAATATGATAATAAAAATAGATTTTTTCTGGGTTGAAATTTTTAACATGTATTTTGTATTGTCAGAAACAGCATGCAGTGGCAGAAGATAACAAATGGTCATTGAAGACAATGAGAGGCTGAGCTGGACAGAATTACATTTCTGGATCCCTAGCTCCTTATGCTCTTCGTTAATCTTGGTAAATTCATGACAATACAACCTGTCCACAGCCCTCCCTGTCACTGCTATATACAAGAGGCTGGCTTAAAATAATTGTAAGTAAAGTTTCTAACGAACTCACAGCTGAATATCAGTTCAACAGTGTGAATATAATTTTGCTTAAATATTAATTGCTTACATAGACAGCATTAGGTTGAACTGATCACAAATCAGGCTGAGTAGGTCAATAAGCTTTTATCTTAGAAGAAAACTACAACAACACAGTAGAGGAATTCATGCAGATCTGTACACTATGTAAAATATTTCACAGTCTGTGCTTGTTTGATAGAGTTTTGTATTAACATTGCACGAACCTAGTAGAAAATTCCAAAAGCGAAAGCTAAATAGCTAAATGTCAGCACAGGTCAGTGAAATCTCACCTCTGGGTGCATCTGGAACAAACTTTTAAGTGTTTGTAAATGTTAACAACGCACCGACTCACCTGCTCAGAGGCCTCAGATACCTGAAGTTAATTTGAGTCACTATCTATCTGTACAGAGTTGGGATGTGGCTGTGTCCTGGCACTTCACATCTTGTCTGCATGTACTCGACACAGTTGCTGATGTTTATTGCAGTTTCTCTGTTGATTTTTTGCTCTCACAACAACAGAAACAAATACCAACTATGAGACAATATTTACATTCAGATCTGTAACAGACTGCTGAGAGAGCCAACAGCCAATATATTAAAAAAGACAGCCTTGATATTTGGGAAGTTGTTTTCTTTGGTTTAAATGCAAGCAGCATTCCGTCTCAACAAGTGATAAACTTGATTAAAGAGCGCAGATTGTTTTGTGCGCCTACCTATCCAATTTTGACAACAAATGGAAGCAGAACCTTGCTGTGTCTCTCCATCATTGAGCCCTTGCTCACATGGAGATTTGTTTTGGCACAGTACGAAATAATTAATTTTCTAGGGACCACTGAAAAGCTCTCTGACAGTTATTGTTTATGTTGAAACACATTTATATAGACACATATTTCTCCCATATATTAGTGCATTTGGGGTATATCAAAATGGGGACATCAGCGTCCTCGTCCAGGCTAACATCCCCAGCATTAAAGCACTAACCACACTCGATCAGCTCCGCTGGGCAGGCCACATAGTTCGCATGTCAGACACAAGACTCCCAAAGTAAGTGCTCTATGCGGAGCTCCTTCACGACAAACAAGTCAACGGTGGGTAGCGGAAATGTTACAAGGACACCCTCAAAGCCTCCCTGACAAAGTGTGACATCCCCACTGACACCTGGGAGTCCCTGGCTAAAGACCGCTCTAAGTGGAGAAAGTGCATCCAGGAGGGCGCTGAGCACTTCGAGTCTCAATGCCGAGAGCATGCAGAAATCAAGCACAGGCAGCGGAAAGAGCATGCGACAAACCAGTCCCACCCACCCCTTCCCTCAATGACTATCTGTCCCACCTGTGACAGAGTCTGTGGCTCTCATATTGGATTGTTCAGCCACCAAAGAACTCACTTCAGGAGTGGAAGCAAGTCTTCCTCAATTCCGAAGGACTGGCTATGATGATGATACTTCTTTGTACTGATATCAGATAAGGCAGTTTCTGTCCCACTTAGGTGTTTAATGGTAAAAGGTGGAAATACTCTGCAGCTCTGGCAACATCTATGGAGATACAGAAATCAATGTTTCAGGCCAGACCCAAAAGGTTGCCTTCTGTTTCTCCACAGATGCTGCCTGAGCTGCTGAATATTTCCACCTTTTTTTTTGTTTACAGATTTCCAGCATCTGCAGTACTTTGTTTTTTACTTGGGTGTTTAATTTTTTTTATTCGTTCCTGGGATGTGTATATTGCTGGCAAGGTCAGCATTTATTGCCCATCCCAAATTGCCCTTGAGAAGGTGGTGGTGAGCCACCTTCTTGAACTGTTGCAGTCCTTGTGGTGAAGGTACTCCCACAGTGCTGTTCGAGAGGGAATTCCAGGATTTCGACCCAGCGACGATGAAGGATGGTGTGTAACTTGGACGAGAACTCCCATGCGCCTGCTGCCCTTGTCCTTCTAGGTGGTAGAGATTGCGCATTGAGGAGGTGCTGCCGAAGAAGCCATGGCAAGTTGCTGCAGTGCATCTTGCAGATGGTACACACTGCAGCCACGGTGCGCCGGTGGTGGAGGGAGTGAATGTTTAAGGTGGTGGATGGAGTGTCAATCAAGTGGGCTGCTTTGTCCTGGATGGTGTCGAGCTTCTTGAGTGTTGTTGGAGCTGCACTCATCCAGGTAAGTGGAGAATTCTCCATCACACTCTTGACTTGTGCCTTGTGGATGGTGGAAAGGCTTTGGGCAGTCAGGAGGTGAAACACTCGCCGCAGAATACCCAGCCTCTGACCTGCTCTTGTTGCAACAGTATTTATGTGGCTGGTCCAGTTAAGTTTCTGGTCAATGGTGACACCCAGGATGTTGATGGTGGGGGATTTGGCGATGGTAATGCCATATCAAGGGGAGGTGGTTAAACTCTCACTTGTTGGAGATGGTCATTGCCTGGCACTTGTGTGTCACAAATGTTACTTGCCATTTATCAGCTTGGACTTGGACCTAAATGTTGTCCAGGTCTTGCTGCATGCGGGCATAGACTGCTTCATTTTCTGAGGAGTTGTGATTGGAACTGAATATTGTGCAATCATCAGCGAACATCCCCACTTCTGACCTTATGATGGAGGAAAGGTCATTGATGAAGCAACTGAAGATGGCTGGACCTAGATCACTGCTCTGAGGATGTTAATGGTGAAGTTAAACTGAAACTGGTACCTACTTCAAACAATTATATTGGCAGCTTCAGATTGACAACATTCCTGCCCAATTATACCACATGTTTATACATTAATGCAACAGGGAAACTGCATACCATTAATGCAAAATCTACAGTAAAATTGGGACACTTATCTCAGGATCAGGAAAGCAATCTCTACTTCCCACTGTCTGTAATAAAGTTCTATCAAAGGGTGAACAGTCACTGTGTGGGACAAATCACATAGCACCTTTTATCTTCCTACTGAAAATAAATTCAAAATGTTAAAATATACATATTAATTTGATCAATAAATTTGTTGTAGAACTAGTATACATTATGAGGAAAGTGCAATATACCATTTTATTCCACGTGAGGAATAGGGAAGATAGAGTGACTAACACCAAAGTAATGAGGAGTAACCTGTATACACTAACAGTGTGTTACAGTAAGCAGATTGTGATGGGCAGGGTACTCATGTCTGATGGCTGCAGATTGGTATCATCAGAAATTGATGGAACAGATGCTGATTGAGGAAAAATCAGGTGAAAGACTATGGTTGAGATGGTTGGACTATAAATTACAAGAGTGATCATTCAATTGAACAGCATGGAGCAAGTATGTTAGTCACATTTAAAAACTAGATCAGTAAAGAAAGATATGGTAAGACATAGACATTGTATTACTTTTCACCTTGTTTTGAAGATATTGCACTCCATTATTCTACAAAGATTTTAATAGAGTATGGTAAATTCTGAAAATGAATATATTGTTCACTGCTTTGCAGTACCTCCTGCCAGGATTAGGGAGACACAGCAAACTGTAATGTTCGTTTCAGTTACAATTCTGGGAACAAAAATCTCACATTCCCAACACTCTTAGAACAACTGTCCCCATTTGACCTCTAAATTGATAAAATGATTAAAAGAGCTATTGATTCTGATCCGATGGTCTACATAAATTGTTGCACTCCTGTTTTTAATACATCACTCTTTTCTTGCGTGCATTTTCTCCTCTCCTCTCCTAACCTGAACACATCCAATCTTACTAGGATATGTTCCATGGGTGCCAGCTGTCTACTAGTACCATACCCAAGTAGCTATTCTTCATGTATGGGCTTAGATATTGAGTGTCGGTAAGCTGTTCAACCATGAAGATCCTCATAGCTGAGCCCGATCCTATTTTTCCTCAATGTCTGCACATGCATACTTTCCAGGGTTACCTAGGACTGACAAGGTGTGGTCATTGTCTTAAGAGGAAAAAATTGAACTGAATTTTGCGAAGATTTTCAAAAATCATTATTCAAAATCATCAGGAGAACACTTGAGTTAAAGGGAGGGTACTACCAAGGTGGGCGGGGTATGGGGGAATGAAGGGGAGTGGTGGCAAGAGGAAGGACTCATGGACCTGATGTCCATAGGCTTCTAATTACAGCCTTTAAAGCTAGCAACCTCGGAGTTTTCAAAATCCCTTTTATGTTCTTTTGTCCTTACCAGTTTTTAACTGGTCCAGCATCTGTTAAATGGATCCATTTTTAATGTTAAATTGTAAAGATTTCCACAAAGTAATTAATGAATATGGGATCCTCCCTAAGTTTACAAGAGAATATTTATGACTTAAGCAAATTAAATATTTACGTCATTGTTCCAGAGATTGTACAACAAGTTGTATAGTGCAGTGTGGAGGGTGAGGACACTGGATCCAGCTCATTAATATTTACTGAAAGGAACCAGAGATGGATCAAGTTACTAATTCAGACTACCAGTGAATTATTAATGTCACTATTAATTCTACAACCTTTGTGTGTTACTTCATATGTCGCTGTAAAGAATGATATAATTTTGCCTTTCCTGTCTTGGTTTTTAGTTTTCTTCATATGCCCAGCAATGCAAAATAGTGTAGGGCAGGTTGCCGTAGCAGTGTTATTGTGGATTGTCTGCAGAGTCACAGCCAGACCAGGTAAAACAGCAATCATTTGTGTGTTTTAACTGATACATATATATTGCATGGGTTTAAAAGGATAATATACTCTCTCTCTCTCTCTCTCTCTCTTTCTTTTCTTCCTTTGTTTTTAGGAAATTACTTTTCAATCTTGATAAGAGCATTGTGTGAACAATGTTAAGCTGATTTTTGTTAAACTCAGGGCCAATAGAAACAAAAGCACAAATTTCAGAGAATACTGTCCACAGGGTATGATATCAGCTCACTGTGTCAAAGACATCTTTGTTTTCAGGGTGAAACTGTGGTCAGGATTGAAAACCTGTAATTTTAATGAAAATGAAAGTCTGAAAGTCTGGTGCTGAAGATCACCCCGACAGTCTGTCCATTTTCTTCTCTCCCTTCCCACCCCCCTACCCCCACCCCCATTTTCTGCACGCCTTTCTTGATGGAACTGACTGTGTGTCAGCAGAATTTGGTATCTCACCCATGAAACCATTCTTCACCAGTAAGTCTAGACAGTGGTATTGTTGGGCTATTCTATCGTGAAGGTCATCGCAGCCGAGCCAAAACCTTATGTACACAAATAGTCATTGGGTCAATGGATAGTGATGAACTGTGCAAATCCTGGTTGATGTGTCTCATCCCAGGCGCATAGAATCCAATTGAGGAGATGATCTAGACTGATACTTCAGTACAGTACTGAGGAGATGCTGTACTGTCAGAGTTTCCATCTTTCTGATGATATATTAAACCGATAACCCTTCTTCCCTCGTGGATATAAAGATCCCATGACACTACTTGAAGAAGAGAAGGGGAGTTCTTCCAGTTTAATGGTCGATATTTATCCCTCAACTAACATAGATGGAAAGAAAGAAATAAAGAAAGACATTCAAATGGTGCCTTTCACGGCCACCGGACATCCCAAAGCGCTTTACAGCCAATGAAGTACTTTTGTAGTGTAGTCACTGTTGTAATGTGGGAAACATAACTTAAAAAAAAAACAGAATATCTGGTCATTAATCCCATTACTGTTTGCTGTGCTCAAATTGGCTGTTGCGTTTCCTTACATAACAACAGTGATTACACTTCAAAAGTACTTAATTTACTGTGAAGTGCTTTGAGATATCCTGAGGTTTGAAAGGTGCTATATAAAAATCCAAAAGTGTACTAGCTGAGATCAGCTGACTCAGCACAGACAAGGGGTGGAATCTGCAACCTTCCCAAGTGGCTCAGCACCACACTGGGTGCTACATCGCCCACTAGGCTGTTGAGAGAGCTTCTGGCCATTTTCTATATATAATTATTAACACACTTTGTAAGTATTGAAGTAAATCTTGTGCAGATGAATTATATATATTTTTTTCCCCATTAGGAATTAAATGTGGTGGCGTCCTGTCTGCGACAAATGGAAATTTCTCCAGCCCTAACTTCCCAGGATATTATCCATATGACACTGAATGTACATGGCTGATTGTTGTTACAGAGGGTTCCTCCATCCTGCTCACCTTCCAGTACTTTGACCTCGAATTTCACACTCACTGTGAATATGATTACATCAAGATCTATAACGGAGTGTCCGAGGATGAGGGAAATCTCCTGGGCAAATTTTGTGGGAAAGTCTTTCCTCCTCACTTCACCTCTTCCTGGCACGTGATGTCAATCATTTTCCGTTCTGATAAGCACGTGGTCAGCCATGGATTCTCTGCTTCATACAGCAAAGGTTTGATCAATTTGTAACATTATTTACAACATTTATTTTTTTAGATTTATTCAAATGCCCAATTGGTAAAGAATTGTTCAGTTTGAATCAATGTGACACAGTTTGAATTCTGACCCTGCTAGGCAGTGTTGTAACGGTGAGCATTAGAGCAATAATGGCCCTGAATTTACTGTCGTTATTAAATGTGTAAATCGGCCAGCAAATTGTGGCGAGGAAGAGATACCCCGTGAATTGCGAATCGTTACAAGTTGCTGGCCAATTTGCACCACTGTGCCAATGTTAATTCCTGGATTCTTTTACTTCAATCTGGTTTAGTAAAATTACTGAGTCGAATACCTCTTGTGCTTTGAACAAAGCAGTCTTTATTACCGGCCAGTAAGACCTATCAGACAGAAGATATACTCTCTGGATAGAGCGTACACACTCCCTACGGATAGGTGAAGTTACATCGTAAAGCGTTAACAGTTATACAGTTTTGAAATCAGATAACAAAATACAAATGGATTGACAGTCTAACTCAGTCACTCATTAGTCAATCTATATGAGATGTTCTTCTTGAAAGCTCAAGTATTGCCTCCAAATGTTTCAATCTAATGGTGTGACTATTTACTGAGACCTTGCAATTCTGCAGATGTATTTCATGTTACAATTATATATTATTGGCAGGATTAGTGACTTGAAACCTTGAGACAGACTGTTAGCTATGCTGATGTTGCACTATTTGCAATCTGACATTCTCCCAGCTATTCTTCCATGGCTTATACATTTTCATATATCCCGTTTACTTTACTGTCCTTAATTCCATATATTCCGTTCAGATATCCACATCCCCCCTTTTATCATTCTATGATAACATTTAGGATCATTCTATGAGTATTGCATTGTTGAGTAGTTCTCTAGTTTGTTGGATCATAACCCGGGAACCCTTGACCACAAGAGGGTCTGCTAACCTTGTCCTTACTTTACAGCAGAGGTTAAGGCAACCAACAATCAAACAGCAGGTAATTATTATGATGAGAACAATTGCCCCATGTATTAGATAGGATCTCCAAGATCCACCCAGAAACCAATCAAACCTGCTAAGTTCTTTTGCTGGTGTGGATAACTTTTTCACCTCCCTCCTTATGTGATCGGCAAGGTGGGTTATGTTTTCTGAACTATCAGGAATGTAAGTGCAACATTCAGATCCTATCAGGGCACACGTTCCCCCTTTCTCAGCTAACAGGTAATCGAGGGCCATTCGGTTTTGTAATGCTACGGTCCTTATCACTACCATTTCAGCTGTGATGCCCTCCAGAGCCTCAGCAGTGCGGTTAGCTACCTGTTCCAATATCGTTTCTTTGAATCCATCTAACAGTCTCAGTTAGGGTCAGGGGAACGGTGCGCAAAGGAATTCCCCCTTTGGAATGTATAGGGATATGTGAACACACCCAGCATCTAGTGAAGTGCCCTTTTTCCGCATAAACGTAAGACATAAATAAAAAGGTGTTTACATGGAGCTCTCGCCTTTGTCTTCCTTCCCGTGCACCAAAACTGTCATATATCAACACTATTATGCAGACAGTAGCATACAGACACAGTCTCATCTTATAAATAGTCCAATTATTTAGCTGATAAAAAGAGTTCTGTTTTCACGTTTCCCTTCAGGTCTCCGTCAGTGTATTTGGCTGTCTGACAGGTAAGAGTTCAAACTGATCCTCCTTCAACTGCCTTGTTCAGCTATAGGGAGGAGGAGATCTGGAACAGAAACAGGAATTAGACTAACCAGCAAAATTTGTTTAAATGGTGATGAGCTTGCAGTGGTGCAGGTGAACCCAGGCACTTTTCCCCTCAACCTTGGCTGCAGTGGGGGTAGTGAGTGACACCTAAAAAGGCCCCTCCTATTGTGGCTCTAATCCCTTCCGAATCCATACTTCCCTGGTGCCACGAGGGACAATTCGGGTAAAACTGGGAGGTCGAGGTGAGCATCTTGAACCTGGTTGTGAACTAGTCGCAGAGCCTGAGTCAGAGAAAGAACATAGGTGGTCATCAGTCTAGCTGAGATCTCATATCTAGGAACAATTTCCCTCATTAACACCTTAACAACAGTCTGAGTCTTATTGTCCAGGTTAGGGTCGGCTTCAATCCATCTGCTAAACACATCTACTATTACTAACACATATCTGTAACACTGAACTTTTTGCAACTCAATGTAGTCCAACTGAAATGTCTCAAAGGGACCTTCGGGTAGGGGCGTTTTACCCCAATCACAGGAGACTCCCTTCCCTGGATTATGTTGCTGGCCAACCAGGCAACGACTACTGATGTTCTGGGTGAGCGCCTGGAGTTTAGGGTGCCACCAAGTAGCCAAAAGTGTGTCACTCGTGGTCCTTGCTCCACAATGAGTAGCAATATGCAGACATTCTATAACCCATGAGGCCAACTCGTCAGACATGCAAGTCTGTTCCGCGGGAGTGGTCCAGAGTTTAGAAACATTGTCATAAGTACATGCATAATATTTCCACAACAGTTTATCTTTTTCAGGAGCGTCCTCCTGTGCTTTTATAACATCTTGGATGGTTGGCATTGGTTTTTCCGAGGCTAACTTATCCTTCGCAGGATTTTTAATCTGACTCATAATTTTGGGCACTACCATCTGTTGGTCACGAGAGGCCTGTTTGGCCTCTTGGTACAATGGCAATGCTTTTGGGGAACATGAGGGCTTGCAACAAATCAGATACTAGCTGTTTCTGAGATATCTCATTCCCCTGTGAGGTTAGGAATCCCCTATTTTTCCATAATTGTCCGAAATCATGCGCCACCCCAAAGGCATACCTAGAGTCGGTATAGATATTGACTTTGAGATCTTTGGCCAAGATACAGGCTTGGGTGAGGGCGAATAGTTCAGCTTGTTGAGCAGAATAGGCGGTTTCAAAGCAGCAGATTCCAAGACCTGATTCTCCTGGTTTACTATGGCGTATCCTGAGATTCGTGTATCTTCTGGATTAATAGAAGTACTTCCGTGAACAAACATAAACAATCATGACTGGGTTCTTCCTCATCTTGGGGTGGCTCAGTAAGAAAACAGGCCGGATTAATTGCAGTATAGTGCCAAAAAGTCAGTTCAGGATTGCCTGTGATTTCAGTGGGTTCTGTCGGATTGCCCTGCACTGAGATCTCAATCGGATCAATGGGAGTATAACCCACTTGGGAGGGGTTCTCTGCCCACACATGAGGATCCACATAGTCAGGTATGCCGGAGCCAGTATGATGCTGTAGAGTCGTTAAGACCTTCTCGGGGTCCCCATGAAATTGGACTGTTCGGCCATGTTTTACAATTTGCACATCCCGGCTGGTAGGGTCAGCCTCATCTATGGCCTTGCGTACCATAACTCCCAAATCTTTAGCATGGTGAGGGGCTAATACTTCACGAGCAATATACGGTGCCATTGTTAGGGGCTGTTTCCACAGATTCTTATCCACTTCCACAAAATCTGCCTCTCTTTCCAGTCCAGTCACTCTAGCCCTTAATAGAATTCCCTTCACTTCCCCTTCGTGATCCTGATAAAAGTTCTGCAGGTCCTGATTCTTTCCACTGGGATCGTATGCTAGGGTCACGTGATAGGGTGCCTGCGGCAGGTCCAGAGACCACCACTGAGGGGTTCTAGTGGTATAATACTGCCGCTTAAGGGTTTCCTGTTTTACAATAATCTCCATACTCCAAATGCAACTGGAATTTGCAAAGGAGGTCTCTAGTCATCAAGTTACAGTCCAAATTGGTAGTGATGACAAATCGATGTTCTACCAATTCTTTTTGGTAACCCACTTTAACTAGTTCTGACACCGGGAATGTCGAGATTTGTCCCAGGAATCCTGAAAGTTCCTGTGTTTCAGTAGAAGCAGGGAGTTTAAGCTTTGATTGTACAGAAGACATGAAGGCTCCCGTATCTATCGAAAAGGGTTGCCACTCATTCAGAATGGGTTCGTCGTCCGGGGAGGATCCCTGCACAATCAAGCTAGGGGGGATGTTTCAGAGCTGTCTGACTGCTTGACAGTTCTGCGTCTCGATCGGCGGGGGTGTTTGCTATGTCTTTCACAACTTGGCCTGGTAGGTTGACTAGAAGATTTACGGGACTGTTTGTGATGTTGAGATATAGTTCTGCCCTTTCGAGTGTGAGATCTGGTCCTTTCGGCTATATTGCCTGTGAACTGGGGATCCAAATCGCTATCAGAGGATGAGGAGTCAGTTTGGGTTTGTTGCTTTGGTGATATGTGGTTGTTCCTAACTCTTTTTTACCGGAGTGTTAGGTGGAGGGTGTTGGGAAGAGGACTGGAGCAAGAGGCCAGGGGGTGCAGGAGGCGCCGTTGGGCGGTGAGTCAGTGGCCACTCATCAATTTCATCATCAGCCTCGGTTAACACAAAGCCAGCCATTTTAACTTGTAGTTGATCAATACCTTTCTCAGAGGTCCCAGAGGATCTCTTAGCAAGTTTCTCGTGCGCACATTCATTCTTCTTTTTTTTTAAAGACGTCTACAGTTTTAACATGTGTTCCCTCTGTCAATGCAAGTCCTAATTTAATAGCATTTGTTTGCCAACTCGATAGAAGTGATGCATCTTTTAATTTCTGACAATAATGTCGCCAGGTTGCAATTAAATTTTTTTATCCCCTTTTCCTCGTCCCCTTCTCCAAATTAATCCCTGTGCTTTTTTTTTTACCTCTACGCTTCTAGTGTCACTTAGAGGCCACTGGTCATCCCCTAATAATTTGTTCAGGGCTCCTGATAATTTTCTAAAGTCTTCAGCTCTTTCAGGGAATTCCTCACATAGCTTTTGTAGCGGATTATCCGCATCCGTGGTTTTATCTAACTGATTACCCATTTTCACACTGCCCCTCGTATTACTGTGTCGCTACGCGTTCGTGTCGTCATGCAATTTAAATAAACTTAAAAATAGACACAGACTTTACAGAACTAACACGGACTTTAACTAACTCCAAATAACCAAACTTTACTAATGCTAACACTTACCCGCATCGCCGCACGGTCCGCGTTGCCGCGCGATCTCAATACTAAACTACCACGTTGCCTCGCAGTTCACGTCGCCGCGCAATCCGCGTTGCCTCGCAGTTCACGTCGCTGCGCAATCCGCGTCGACCCGTGGCTCGCGTCGCCGCGCGAGTTAAGATACTTTAACTTTAAAAGGTAAACAAGGACTTCTAACACTTACCCGCGTCGCCGCGCGGTTCGCGTCGCCGCGCGATTTACAAAATAGACAAAGACTTCTAACACTTACCCGCATCGCCGCACGGTCCACGTCGCCGCGCGATCTCAATACTTAAAACTTTACTTAAAACTCTAAACACTTTAAGACTTACAGACTTACTGCCATTAGCACTGACTTTCGCGATTCGCGTTGCTGCGCCTCTGCGTCACTACGCGTCGGCGTCACTGCGCGTTTACGTCACCGCGCGTCTACGTCACTGCGCGTTGACGTCACTGCGCGTTCGCTTCACTGCGCGTTTACGTCACTGCGCATTCGCTTCGGCCCTTCTCCTCTCGGCCGCGCGATCTCATCGGCCCTACCTTCCGAGTTGCTGCGTTTTTTTTTAAATTCAATCAGAGCCTAGACGGGCCAAGTGATATACAAGGTCGACGTCGTACCTGAGTTGAACACCTATCTTCTATTTAAATCCCCATTTTATTCCCTGTGAGCCTAATTTTCTAATTTTGATTTCTTATGAGCCTCAATTAATTTCTTTCAGTCTCCAAATTTCCCTATCCTTTCGCGTTACTGCGCAGTTTAAATTCAATCAGTCAATGAAAGCCCTAATTTAATGGAGTTTTTCTGCCAATTGGACAGGAGTGATTTTATATTTTTCATAATTTAAAATCTCAGAACATTTTTTTTCTTTCAGCACCTATTTAGTACGTTACTTTTTTTTATAACTAGAGAGAAGTCTGGCACGTATGCTGTGGACTGCTTTTCGTTATCTCAATTGTTCCAGCCTCAAGGTCGTGTTATTTAATATAATTTTTTTTTTTAAAATCCTTTTGAATCCATCTCAGTTGTTTTGCTGTGCCTTCTCTGAATGTTTGCTTTCAACAAGTTTTTCTTTTTTTTAACCACCGGGACCATGTAATTTTTTATTTTTTAACAAATCTATCCTTTGGGCATTTCCTGGCTCCGCAACTTATCATCCGAATATACGTAATTCAATAAGGTTCACACTCTTAAACTTCCCACATACAGGACAACACTACGAAGGGTTAAAACAAACTTTCATTCTGTTTGAGATAAAACAAACCACAACTCCCGGCTTTTTTTTTACAGTAAAAGTCACAGAAGCATTTCTCATTTAAACAGACATTCACAAGAGTCTCTTTTCTTTCCTATTAATTTTTTTTGGATCCATGATTGATCATCTATCCCTATCTAGCTCTAACTATCTTTCCAAGTCGCCGCTTGGTTTGAGTCATCGCGCAATTTCCCTATCTCTATCCCTATTCTAAGTTTGAAAGGTATTCACCAGATTGTCCTGGATCTCGTTCAGACACTACCTGAGAACCAGCGAGTGGCTAAACTTTCCTCAGACTTTTGAAACCGGGGGAAACTGGAGCAGTATTGAAATCATACTCACTCCAGTGGCCATTTTCCCCTCGTTTCGTCCAAGGCTAGTCTGGCTCTTAATTCGCAAGTTTTCGGCAGTCGTCCGTTGAGATCCCACTTCTGACACCAAATGTTAATTCCTGGATTCTTTTACTTCAATCTGGTTCAGTAAAATTACTGAGTCGAATACCTCTTGTGCTTTGAACAAAGCAGTCTTTATTACCGGCCAGTAAGACCTATCAGACAGAAGATATACTCTCTGGATAGAGCGTACACACTCCCTACGGATAGGTGAAGTTACATCGTAAAGCGTTAACAGTTATACAGTTTTGAAATCAGATAACAAAATACAAATGGATTGACAGTCTAACTCAATCACTCATTAGTCAATCTATATGAGATGTTCTTCTTGAAAGCTCAAGTATTGCCTCCAAATGTTTCAATCTAATGGTGTGACTATTTACTGAGACCTTGCAATTCTGCAGATGTATTTCATGTTACAATTATATATTATTGGCAGGATTAGTGACTTGAAACCTTGAGACAGACTGTTAGCTATGCTGATGTTGCACTATTTGCAATCTGACATTCTCCCAGCTATTCTTCCATGGCTTATACATTTTCATATATCCCGTTTACTTTACTGTCCTTAATTCCATATATTCCGTTCAGATATCCACACCGTTAGCTTTGCAAAAACGGCATCTCACCCTTAAGCTCCCCATGAGTTTCATAAAGTTGCTGTATTTGCACATTAATTTGCCATTAAACTCAGCACAGAAAGTGAAGTCTAGGAATTAATAGCGTAAGTACCCTTTCCACAAGATGACAATTGTTAATGACTGCCAATCAACCTCCCTTGCTAGAAAGTGAACAATTAAAAGTGTGGAGTCTTATTCCTTCAGGTTGTGAATTATTGGAAATTTTAAAAATGTCAAATTTTTATATTTAATATTCTTACTTTTCCTTTCTCTCTATTATCTCTCTTAATCTCATTGTTCTTTCCCTCTCTTTGGCCGGAATATTCTGTACCTGGGCGGGTCGAGTGCAGGCGGTCGCCATGGCGGGTTGCGACCCCGCCATTCATTCCTTACCACACCTGAGATGGACTTTCGGTTAATAGCACCTATTAAGGCAGCCTTGCGTGTTTACCCGGCCCTATTAAATGGTGCAGGTCTGATGACATCATAAATTACATGTTTTCAGCCGGGATACTTAAAGGAGCCATGGCCACATTGCATTTGAAGATTCATCTAGGATTCTTCAGGCACTGTACTGCACCAATGGATTGTTCCCCAACACTTGCAAATATGATTGCACAGAGGAAGATGGATGCACCCAGGTTCTTAGATGACTCCCTCCATATGCTTGTGGAAGAAATGACTGCACGCAGGAAGGCCCTCTTCCCTTCCCATGGGTGGAAGTAACCTCCCCACCAGACCAAAGGAGCCTGGCTCCAAATAACAGAGGAGGTTAATGTGCAGGGATATAGTCAGGAGGACCTGGGTGCAGTGCTGGAAATGCGTCAATCATCTCATTAGTTCAGCAAAGGTGAGTGCAAAGCCAAACTCAGCTTCATCACATCCCTATCACTCTGCCTTCCCAATCCTACTCCTGCACATCATTACTCACACCTACATACCTTGCACGTCCACCCATCACTCTCTCTCTATCTACATTATCACATCCCCATCTGACTAACCACCCCTCACACTTACCCTTATCCTATTGCAATCATACCAACTAACAATACACATGGAGGCCACTTGGCACTGGCACCCCACTCCATCATTGTCACCCTCTAAAGATGTTACCCATCCATTCCTTACATTCATTCCATCACTCTCACTCAAACTTCTCTTCTTTGCCTCCTTGCAGGAGAAGAGAGCCCACAACAAAAGGAAGAGGGAGAGAATCGGAGTTGGCCCTCTATCATTGGTCACCTTAACTGCAGCAGAGGGGGTCGCCCAGGAAATGTCAGCAGTTGCAGAGCAGCTGGAGGTGGGAGATGGAGAGAGGGGGACATCTTAGCAACCTGGTGACAGAATTACATATCTTATAACCACATGGCATACAGCAGTCACTCACATGAGGACTGATGTCAGCAGCCAGTGAATGTTCATCATGTGCATAATGGTATCGTTACCCATTCTTGATGTGACACTTCTAAATCGTCTCTTTACTCTCCCACAGGTCCATCAAGAGCCCCCCCCACCCCCGACTGTCCAAGAGGAAGACAACAACTCAGAGAAGCCTCCAGCCTCTGAGGGCGCACCGTCACCAGACATAAGCGCACTCAGCATCAACACTGATACACACGAGATAGAGTAGTGTTGTCACCTGGTGTCTCACAAGTCACAAGTGAGCAAGAGGAGTTGATGCAGACAGGGACAGCAGTGGAGACTCCTCACCAGAGGGCGCAGGATGCACCCAGCTCTGCTCAGCTGCATGCAGACGTTGAGCCTCGGGGGCCATCCAGAAAGAAGGGCGACCCTGCTGCAGCAAGAAGTGCAGGAGGCTTTGACAGGTTTGCGACTGCAATGTCTGCAAATTGGCATAGAATGGAGGAGTCCATCTCCAACATGAGTACCACTGTGACGCAACGATGGTGACTGTAGGTTCTTGCATGGAAAGGATGGCTACCTATGGAGAATAGATGGCAGAGGCTCATAGACATCCTCTCTAGATGGGTTTTAAACATGCATTTGGGTCCTCATGACCCCACTGCGGGTGGTCCATGAGAGGGAAGACCTTGAGAAGGGGACATGGAATTGGGGGCTCCTCTCAAAGCACTCACATCTCACCCATTGCCTCCCCGTCAGTCAGAACCCCAGATGCCTCCTGGGATTGCGATGGCCGAGTCTGCCCCTGCACAGTTGCAGGAGGAGCAGACTTTGGCGGGGCCATCACAGGCTCCAAAACCCAGAGGATGTCCGCCAAAAGTATCTACACAGTCGCAGCAGGGAAGTGAGCAGGCTGTCTCTACCTCTGCTGTAGCCACAGGGGTAACACCTCGTAGAAGCACGCATAAGAGATAGATGACATACAAGTAGATGCACAAGGGTAAGCACTTGGGTGTTTTAATAACAGTTTGCGTGAAGTTTCCATTAATGTGATGTGACAGATAAAAATTATTATTTTCACCACTTTCCGGTCATGCCAATTGTGTCAGCAACTTTGGAAGTGGCTTAGTAAGTTGGAGTGAATGGTGAGATATAAAGTTACCTCCAGCAATGGTGGTCAGTGTGAAAGGAATGGCTTGGCCATTGTAGGGATCCTTTATGGTGTTGCTGTGGATGGTGGGAGCCTGGTGCAGCATGTGGCAGCCATATGGGTGTAATGTCTGAAGTTAAGTAAATCTGGCCAAGGTGAGTCCATCCCTGGCCTCCCAGGCAGCAATGCGCTTGGCTGCTGGTGGGATCTGGAAGGCAGGTTCCACCTGCTCCTCCTCCTCCTCCTCTGAAGAGTCTGTGCGCTCAGAGCTTTGCTGCTCATGCAGCGCTAATCCTTGCTGCTGTGCTATGTTGTGCAGGGCGCAGCAGACCACAACGATTCTGGAGATCTTGGCTGGTGCGTACTGAAGGGCTGCTCCAGATTTGTCAAGGCATCTGAAGCGCCTATTGTCTGCTGTATGACACATCTGGTGTAAATGTGGTTTTCATTATATCTCTCCTCGGCCTCATTGCTTGGTCTCCCCAGGGGTATCATGAGCCACGTCTTCAGTGGATAGCTCTTGTCTCCAAGCAGCCAGCCAGAAAGTTTGTTTGGAGGAGCGAAGAGCTGATGGAGGGTGAACTGGCGCAGGATGAAAGTCATGGCAGCTGCCAGGGAATTTGGCACGCGCATACATGATGATCTGCCTATGACAAGCTGCACATTGAGGGAGTGGAATCCTTTGCAATTCACAAAGACTCCTGGGTGATGATGGGGTGCACGCCCTGCACCCGCGGGAAATCAGCCAGTGCGGCCCAGTGCCAGCTCAGTAACATCAGTGGCAAAATTGATAATATTGGCTGACGTATCAAACAAGGCATCGATGACCTGTGTAATGCTGTGGGCAGCCAACTGCGTGATGCCACAAATGTCCACTGCAGATCCCTGGAAGGAGCCTGGGTTGAAGAAGTTGAGGGCGTTGCTGACTTTGACAGCCATTATTAAGGCATCGCCACCCGCTCTTTTGGGCTGCAGGTCTTGTTCCAGCAATGTGCAAATGTCTGCAACAGCCTGGCGTAATAGCCTGAATCCTTTGGCACTGCTGCTCAGTCATGTAGATCGAGGAAGTTCATTCTCTGCCTGTATACCCTGCGTTGGGGGTATCTCCTCTATCGCTGTGCAGTCCTGCACTGATGCCCTCTGTCCTGTGCTGCATCAGGTTGGTGAGGAGAAGGTTGGTGGTGGTGTTGCTGCTGCTGCTGGTGTTTGGGCTCATCAAGGTCCAATTCTGAGGATCAAAGTGAGACAGTATAAATGGCAACCATGCTTATGTAATAGATGGCAGGTCAAGTAGAGATGACAGAAGAAACCTGTCAGTGGTGTGATAGGTAGTACCAATGAGGTGACAGTGGATCCTAACTTTGCTGAAAAGACTTGCAGCCTCTAGAAAGCTAAATCTGGGCTGACAATGCAGTTAGCAATAGCATCTGCCTTTGGAAAGTGACCAGGTGTCAGGTGGGAGTATTTATTGTGCTTTCCATGCTGTACACTAATGAGCTGGATCAATGGCCACTGAACTTACACCTCAGGTCCACAGACATGGTTCCCGAGCTGTGTGATTCCTGTGGTCATCCAAGGAAATTTGAAAGGTAGGGTTAAAAAGACGATCAAGGGTCTGACAAGAGCCTAATAATCTGAATTAGCTCAGCCACCTCTGCCATTCAGGTCGCTGCCCCGCTGGCAAACGTGCCCGATGACAGTGGGTTCCCGACCCGCTCCAAGTTTTTTCAAATTTCCCTCCCAACCCACCTCCATTCTTTCCCGCACGGACATCAGAAAATTCCGGTCTTTATTTCTCTTTCTGTACCTGATTTGACATTGAATTCAGCCACTCTAATTTAGCACCGTTCTTCCTGTTTATTTCTCAATCCTTAAATCTCATTGGTTAAGCCAATACCCTGTTGACAACGTTCTCTTTAAGCTGCGCGCATGCGCAATGCTCCAGGGGACCTGTACAGCCGGTGAGCCGACTTTTAAATAGAAAATCCGCGCATGCACGGAAATTATAATGGCCCACACAGCCCGTTAAAATTAGGGGGAACATTGCCTATTGGTCCATCATTTATCAAGGTCCCATCACTCATCAAGGTCTAAGGTGCCCTGTTTCCCTTGCTGTGCCATGATCAGCTCACACTTCCAGCAACTTTGTGGGTAAAAAATGTTCTGAGCTCAAAGGTGCAGAAACAAATCTAACTAACAAGGGCATGCCGTGATGTGCCCCGCTCCAGAAAATTCTGTGCCAATGTTTGGTACTGTGGAGTGGAAGGACCTAGCTTCAATCTATTGTCATGCCATTGATTTCTTGGTTGCAGCAGTGCTGAGCAGGGAGACAGAGTGGATGTGACAAAAAATACGTACTTTTGCCTAGTCTTAGCTTGGGTAATGGTCTATTTAACTCTATTAAATGACATATGAAGTTTAAAAATCAACTGTAGTCAGAATCATGTCCTGAGCCTAACTTGGTACAAAATGTGCAATGGTTTATTCAGAAGTCTCCAAAGCTATAGAAAGTTTGAGGAGAAAAGTCAAACCAAATTAGAAGAAAAACGTGTATGATTTGTTCAGTTATATGTATGACTGGAAGATCCTGTTGGATTGAGCTAACAGTTATTTATATCCAGCAAGCCCCAGAAACCATTTGAGGCGTATTTAAGTAGGCTGAACTGAGTAAGACGAACCTTTTGGTTAGCTACTCTCACCAAAACACGCAAGATTGCATTCCAGGAGTTAGAGTTCTAGTAATTTCCGAAGTTGGAAAGACTACAAGAAAAAAAACTCCGATACAAAGATGGACTACAAAATAATAACAACATATTGTGACCAAGAATAGTTTTGTTCAAACAGTTGGTTACTATAATATCTATCCCGCTTAAGCTTATCTACTGCTGAAACCCTCATTCATATCTTTGTTAACTCTAGACTCGACTATTCCAATGTTCTCCTGGCTGATCTCCCACCTTGCACCCTCTGTAAATTGAGCTCATCCAAAATTCTGCTGCCCGTGTCCTAACTCGCACCAAGTCCAGCTCACCCATCATCCCTGTGCTCGCTGACCGACATTGCCTCCCAGTCGAGCAACCCCTCTATTTCAAAATTCTCATCCTTGTTTTCAAATACCTCCGTGGCCTCAGCACTCCCTATCTCAGTAACCTCCTTCAGCCCGACAACCCTCCAAGATCTCTGCACTCCTCCAATTCTGGCTTCTTGGGCATTCCCAATTTTAATGACTACTCCTTCAGCTGCCAAGGCCCTAAGCTCTGCAATTCCCTCCCTAAACCTCTCTGCCTCTCTATGTCTCTTTTCTTTAATACACTCCTTAAAACCTACCTCGCACCTGTTCTAATATCTCCTTACATGGCTCGGTGTCAAATTCTGTTCGGTAATCGCACCTATGAAATGCTGTGGGATGTTTTACTACATTAAAGGTGCTATATAAATGCAATTTCTTGTTGTTGCTTGATTTCCCTTCCCTTCCCTCCCCCCAACACAGTATGGTTTCTGCAATTAAAGACTGCAAACTCTCCAGTACGATTGGTATTTTAGAATCTTTGCACTCTTGGAAATAAATCGGGGCATCAACTGTGCGTAGTGAGTGACACAGAGTAGGAGGACACAAGTTGAAGCATGCTTCCTCCTGTTCCCAGTCTGAACTGTGCCAAGCAGAGAGTAGCAGTGAAAATCAAACTTTCGGGGGGAGAAATTGGGTTGTTTAGCGCTACCATTAGCTACCATTAGCGCTAAACAACCCAGGGAAGTGCCAAGGGGCCGCGAAACACCTACCGCCTGAGTGCCGCGCTATGACAGCCTGCCATGAACTTTATTGGTGGTTTAACAGCGGCACTGTCACTTAGCGCTGGGCGCCACCCACTTGGTGACCCGTTTCCGAAATTGACTGCCTTCGCCTGCCGTAGCACCTGGCACTACTCCCGACAGGGGTAAGCAGACAGTGCACAGAGGGTCCCTGGGCGATATCACAGGGAATGAAGAGTTAACTGTTGAGAGTCAAATGTTTAACAATTACTTACCTCTCTTACCTTTGGTAGCCTCCCTTCCATTTTTTTTACAAGTTTCACATGGTCGACCTCACCTCCTTTAGGTACTAAGATGCCGGTTTCCTAGCGCCTCAAGTTGAGAAGCGCTCCCTCGCTGCCATCCCCCGATGGCTCTTTAGTGCCTGAAGAGGATTGTGCAACGCTTCCCTTAGTGCTCCACTCTCCTCTTGGGGCGATACAACTGTATATCCCACTTTGAGGCGGTAGATATTGCCCGGCGTTAAAGGTAGCGCCCTGGCGTTTTCGCCGCCACAAAGTGGGAGATGCCAAATTTCTAGCCCTTGGTGCCTTATACCTCTCAGCAAGCAGCCAGACGGGGCATTGGTCCAGGTTTGGGACATTGAAGTAATACTGGGGATGATTATGCATGTGGAAAAAAATACATTTATTAAATAAATAAAAAATGAGGGCATCAAACCCTCAGAGTCAAACCTTTCAAATTGTGTTATTTATTTTACAGATGTGTGCGGAGGAGTGTTAACGGGTCTGTCTGGGGTGCTGACTAGCCCTGAGTACCCAGATAATTACCCCAATAATGCAGAATGCCGCTGGTTTATTCATGTCTCCAATCACTCGGTGGTCAATCTGATTTTCTACGACTTTCACCTGGAAAACAATGAGGATTGTAGCTTTGACTACGTGGCTTTGTTTGACGGCTCCAGCCTGAACGCCAGACACTGGGGTCACTATTGTGGTGGGACAAAACCTCCAGATATCGTCTCCAGCACCAGTGAACTACTTGTTGTCTTTAAATCAGACTTCAATATTGGTGCAAAGGGCTTCAAAGCATTTTATTTTTCAGGTAAGATATGCAGTCAGATTTGAATGAAAGAAAATATTCTTTGATATATTCAGCCTTTTAATATTTTCCTTGTGTTCATCGAGTTCATTAAGAAGCCTAATAATGCTGCATTACACCGTAACCCACCGCTGCCTGTGAGGGCTGTAATTATTTTTTTGTTTAACTTTCCTTTTCTCCCTTTCCAATTCCACAGATGTCAACAATTCTTTGGTACCTTGCCCAATAGGCCATTCTTAATGTGTGGTCTAGACAATAACTGATGTAGAGTATTACAAAGATACTCGACACAAGTCTGTTTTGGAGAAAAGAATTGTTTATTAAGTACTCGATTGAGGGAGAGACAGCTTCTACATGAGTTCAGTAACTCGGTGACCCAAACCAGCCGTTCTCTCCAAACAATCGTCGGGTTACTGTTTTTATACAGTGAAAATACATTCAAAATCATGAACTTCCAGGCGGAGGCTTTCCATTTGTTGTTTCCCTGCCGCGTCACAAATTTTTCGCCTACCTACTATGATTAATTGGTTAATACAATTATATTGACAGCAAGCTTCGTTACCTCCTCTGTGCGCCTTTTATCTGATAAGTTACGTGCCACATCATTCTCAGGTCTGCGAACTCTTCTCCTCTTGGCCTAACCGCTTTCAACCAGTTGAGATGTTCTTCAATCGTCTTTTGTTTCCCGTAATCTCTTACCACCCCATGTGACCTAGCCTTGGAATGTATTTTTCCCAACTGTCTGGTTTATACTGTGATAAGATGATCTATCTTCCTAAGAGTTCTAATTTTATAATTTTCCCTGTGTTCGCAGCACGTATTTTTCTTTTTTCTCACAGCCTTGCTTTTGGTTTTTAACTTTACTTAATTAGGTCCCCTTTGATTAATTAGGTACCCTATACTTTAAAAAATTCTACAATAACCACAATATTATACAGTGTCTTTAATAAAGCAAAATCTCCCAACAGCGGGTGTCAGTGTGCTGCTTGACCAAGGGAGCATTGCAGCCAAGTTTGAGTCTGTCCTCACCTCATCAAGAATCACTGGATTCAGACCCAGAGTGGGATTTTTCCATCATTAGCCTAAAGACACTGAGGCTAATTTTAGCTACCTTAGTTGAAATTCACGAACTCAGTGGAAACCTGGTCTCCTAAATCTGTGCAGTTGAATAACCCATTGTACAATACACGTGCTACCAGTGCCACATGCTAGTCAGAGTAGGAATCGCAGAATAGCTCAGATGAATACGTGGCTTGAGCAGTGGTGCAGCAGAGAGGGATTCAAATTCCTGGGGCATTGGAACCGGTTCTGGGGGAGGTGGGACCAGTACAAACCGGACGGTCTGCACCAAGGCAGGACCGGAACCAATGTCCGAGGGGGAGTGTTTGCTAATGCTGTTGGGGAAGAGTTAAACTAATATGGCAGGGGGATGGGAACCAATGCAGGGAGACAGAGGGAAACAAAAAGGAGACAAAAGCAAAAGACAGAAAGGAAATGAGTAAAAGTGGAGGGCAGAGAAACCCAAGGCAAAAAACAAATAGGGCCACTGTACAGCAAAATTCTAAAGGGTCAAAGTGTAATAAAAAGGCAAGCATGAAAGCTCGGTGCCTCAATGCAAGGAGTATTCAGAACACAGGAGAGGGCTCTGAGCTAGATAGAATGGGTGAGAGCTCAGATGAACAGGATCACAAGAAAGAATGCAAATGGCAGGAGGCAACAGAGCAGAGTAGCACTGGGGTAAGTGTAAACCACAAGGTGATAGGAAGGGACAATATGTATGAATATAAAGGGGCTGCAGGAGGGGTCAAAACTAAAAATCATGGTTTAAAAACTAGTATTAAAACACTCTACCTAAACGCACGCAGCATTCAAAATAAAGTAAATGAGTTGACAGCACAAATCATTACAAATGGGTATGATTTGGTGGCCATTACAGAAATGTGGTTGCAGGGTGGCCAAGACTGGGAATTAAACATACAGGGGTATCTGACAATTCGGAAAGATAGACAAGAAGGGAAAGGAGGTGGGGTAGCTCTGTTAATAAAGGAAGCTATCAGGGCAGTTGTGAGAGACGATATTGGCTCTAATGATCAAAATGTTGAATCATTGTGGGTTGAGATTAGAGATAGTAAGGGGAAAAAGTCACTGGTGGGCGTAGTTTATAGGCCCCCAAATAATAACTTCACGGTGGGGCGGGCAATAATCAAGGGAATAATGGAGGCATGTGACAAAGGAACGGCAGTAATTATGGGTGATTTTAACCTACACATCAATTGGTCAAATCAAATTGCACGGGGTAGCCTTGAGGAGGAATTCATAGAATGCATACGGGATTGTTTCTTAGAACAATATGTTACAGAACCTACAAGGGAGCAAGCGATCTTAGATCTGGTCCTGTGTAATGAGACAGGAATAATAAATGATCTCCTGGTAAAAGATCCTCTCGAAATGAGTGATCACAGTATAGTTGAATTTGTAATACAGATTGAGGGTGAGGAAGTAGTGTCTCAAACGAGCGTACTATGCTTAAACAAAGGGGACTACAGTGGGATGAGGGCAAAGTTGGCTAAAGTAGACTGGAAACACAGACTAAACGGTGACTCAATTGAGGAACAGTGGATAACCTTTAAGGAGTTCTTTCATAGTGCTCAACAAAAATATATTCCAGTGAAAAAGAAGGGCGGTAAGAGAAGGGATAACCAGCCGTGGATAACCAAGGAGATAAAGGAGAGTATCAAATTAAAAACCAATGCGTATCAGGTGGCCAAGGTTAGTGGGAAACTAGAAAATTGGGAAAATTTAAAACGACAGTAAAGAATGACGAAGAAAGCAAAAAAGAAAGGAAAGATAGATTACGAAAGTAAACTTGCGCAAAACATAAAAACAGATAGTAAAAGCTTTTACCGATATATAAAACGGAAAAGAGTGACTAAAGTAAATATTAGTCCCTTAGAAGATGAGACGGGGGATTTAATAAGGGGTAATGTGGAAATGGCTGAGACCTTAAACAATTATTTTGCTTCGGTCTTCACAGTGGAAGACACAAAAACCATGCCAAAAATTGCTGGTCACAGGAATGTGGGAAGGGAGGACCTTGAGACAATCACTATCACTCGGGGGGTAGTGCTGGACAGGCTAATGGGACTCAAGGTAGACAAGTCCCCTGGTCCTGATGAAATGCATCCCAGGGTATTAAAAGAGATGGCAGAAGTTATAGCAGATGCATTCGTTATAATCTACCAACATTCTCTGGACTCTGGGGAGGTACCAGCGGATTGGAAAGCAGCTAATGTAACGTCTCTGTTTAAAAAAGGGGGCAGACAAAAGGCAGGTAACTATAGGCCGGTTAGTTTAACATCTAGTGGGGAAAATGCTTGAAGCTATCATTACGGAAGAAATAGCGGGACATCTAGATAGGAATAGTGCAATCAAGCAGACGCAACATGGATTCATGAAGGGGAAATCATGTTTAACTAATTTACTGGAATTCTTTGAGGATATAACGAGCATGGTGGATAGAGGTGTACCGATGGATGTGGTATATTTAGATTTCCAAAAGGCATTCAATAAGGTGCCACACAAAAGGTTACTGCAGAAGATAAAGGTACGCGGAGTCAGAGGAAATGTATTAACATGGATAGATAGATGGATAGAGGGGCTAGATGGCCTACTCCTGTTCCTAATTCTTATGTTCTTCTGTTCTTATGTTCTTATTAATGTTGGGGAGGTCCAGAACCAGGGGTCACAGTCTGGGAATGGGGGGTGGGCCATTTGGGACCGAGATGAGGAGAAGCTTCTTCACCCAGAGAGTGGTGAACCTGTGGAATTCTCTACCGCAGAAAGTTGTTGAGGCCAATTCACTGGATGTGTTTGGCGGGGGTGGGGGGAGGGGGGATAGTTAGATGTGTTCCTTGCTACTGGGGGGATTGTGGGGTATGGCAAGAAAGCAGTAATGTGGTACTGAGGTTGCATGTTCAGCCATGAACTCATTGAATGGCGGTGCAGGCTCGAAGGGCCGAATAGCCTACTCCTGCACCTATTTTCTATGTTTCTATGTTTCTCGAGAATTGGCTGGCTAACAGAAAGCAGAGAGTCGGGATAAATGGGTCCTTTTCGGGTTGGAAATCGGTGGTTAGTGGTGTGCCACAGGGATCGGTGCTGGGACCACAACTGTTTACAATATACATAGATGACCTGGAAGAGGGGACAGAATGTCGTGTAACAAAATTTGCAGATGACACAAAGATTAGTGGGAAAGCGAGTTGTGTAGAGGACACAGAGAGGCTGCAAAGATAGGTTAAGCGAATGGGCTAAGGTTTGGCAGATGTAATACAATGTTGGAAAGTGTGAGGTCATCCACCTTGGGAAAAAAACAGTAAAAGGGAATATTATTTGAATGGGGAGAAATTACAACATGCTGCAGTGCAGAGGGACCTAGGGGTCTTGTGCATGAATCCCAAAAAGTTAGTTTGGGTGCAACAGGTAATCAGGAAGGCGAATGGAATATTGGCCTTCATTGCAAGAGGGATGGAGTACAAAAGCAGGGAGGTCCTGCTGCAACTGTATAGGGTATTGGTGAGGCCGCACCTGGAGTACTGCGTGCAGTTTTGGTCACCTTACTTAAGGAAGGATATACTAGCTTTGGAGGGGGTACAGAGACGATTCACTTGGCTGATTCCGGAGATGAGGGGGTTACCTTATGATGATAGATTGAGTAGACTGGGTCTTTACTCGTTGGAGTTCAGAAGGATGAGGGGTGATCTTATAGAAACATTTAAAATAATGAAAGGGATAGACAAGATAGAGGCAGAGAGGTTGTTTCCACTGGTCGGGGAGACTAGAACTAGGGGGCACAGCCTCAAAATACGGGGGAGCCAATTTAAAACCGAGTTGAGAAGGAATTTCTTCTCGCAGAGGGTTGTGAATCTGTGGAATTCTCTGCCCAAGGAAGCAGTTGAGGCTAGCTCATTGAATGTATTCAAATCACAGATAGATAGATTTTTAACCAATAAGGGAATTAAGGGTTACGGGGAGCGGGCGGGTAAGTGGAGCTGAGTCCACAGCCAGATCAGCCATGTTCTTGTTGAATGGCGGAGCAGGCTCGAGGGGCTAGATGGCTTACTCCTGTTCCTCATTCTTATGTTCTTACGTTCTTACGTTCTTACAACAGGAGATTGATAGAAATGGACTGAGGAGTAGGTAAAATAGCAAACCTTTGGATAGTACAGTCATAGAATCATAGAAATTTACAGCACGGAAGGAGGCCATTTCAGCCCGTCATGCCCGTGCCTACCGACAAAGAGTTATCCAGCCTAATCCCACTTTCCAGCTCTTGGTCCGTAGCCTTGTAGGTTACGGCATTTCAAGTGTATATCCAAGTACTTTTTAAATGTGATGAAGATTTCTGCCTCTACCACCCTTTCAGGCAGTAAGTTCCAGACCCCCACCACCCTCTGGGTGAAAATATTTCCTCTCAAATCCCCTCTCAACCCCCTACCAATTACTTTAAATCTATGTCCCCTGGTTGTTGACCCCTTTGCCAAGGGAAATACTCCTTCCTATCCACTGCATCTAGGCCCCTCATACAGTCAATACACGCCAGTGAGCTGAGTGGAGCTGATCTAGTTCCAGACTGAGTCGCTGCTGTCACTGTTCTTTCTATTTAAGTTTGCTCCCACTGAGTATGAGCTGACAGTAAGGTTGTCTGCTTTACTGATGAAACCGATGTTTCCTTTGGTCTGCAGAGAATCAAGTATTAATTTTCCCAGAAGTAATTTAGAAAGAACGAATTGGGTGGGGGTGTTGGCAATAGTGTGTGATAGGGCAGATTAGATACTGTCCTTTCATCTCTGAAGCCAGGGCTAGGGTCATGGTGTAGGAAGTCTTCCGCCCTGTCTTCATCCCTAGGCCGTCGTGTGCCCCTTGCAAGAGGTGGAAAGAGAGAAAACTCGGACTGATGAGAGGAAAGACCCTTCTCTCTGTTGGGTTGAATATCCTATATGAAATGAGCTTGGGCATCTCAACTAAGTTGCTCTCTGATGTGGATGCACTGTATAATATTACCCATAATTTGCCACTAATTTGACATTCTCTGGGGCAGCAAAAATTTTGTTTTTTTCAATTATTCAGAGATACTACGACTACGATTTTTACTGGAGGTCGTGGTGGGGGTGTAGATGGGAGAGAAACCCCCAGGCGGATCACAGCGTGAGGCCTGGGTCATTTTAACTCCCGTGCCTCATTTAAATATTGCAGGATCATCTCCAGAAACCGGCAGGACTGACCTCCGGGCTAGAGCAGGAAATCAGGTCAGGAGCCTCAGGAAGGCGGGGACCCAAAGGAACTGTCCTCGGCATGAGGTTAGCACTGGACAAGAGCTTTGGCAACCGATGCCAGCGTGCAGAGGGAGAGGCAAAATCAGGGCTAGGGATCTCAAATGAAACTCTTGAATGTCTTCTTTTCTAAAAACTGCCTTCACGGAAGGTTTCTTCTTCGTTTCTTCCCAAACATTTTTGCTCCCTTCAAGATTTCTTAACTCTCTACAAAGTTCATGGGCTAGATTTTACACTTTTGTGCAGATCATCCAAAAATAGACATGATTTCCGGTGTGGGTGGTTAAAATGTGATTTTCAGATCGCCGGCTTGTCGCCCATTCTCAAAGCCCCTAGTCTCCATTATTGAAATTGGGCATTACTGCGAGCAATATGAAATGCGCGTTAGCGTAAAATCTCTCTGACCTTCTGCCGTAAAGTGTTGCCATCCTTAGCAATGGCATGGCAACGCTCGATTCCCACGATTCAGGAGGTTAAGGGTCATCATGACATGCACTTAAGAGGAGACAGAGAGAGAGGGAGCTGAGAGAGAGTCAAGGCGTGTGTGGGTGCGGTGTGGCTGCTTTGGAAGGAAGGAGGGATAGTTTTGAGCTTTATAGCAAATTGGGGAAAAAAAATTAGCTGTTACCAGCAAGATATTTGCCTGAATTTGGTACCTATAATGGAGGGAGAGGAGGAGGCGACATAGCACGTTGTGGAGACTGACGCTGGCGAGAGCAGTGAGCTCGGAGAGGAGCACATTGGAGGGCGCAAAAGAGCAAGGAGATTCTCAGACGAGGCAAATGTCTCCCTCCTGCAGGAGGTCGAGTTACGCTGGGGTGATTTGACCCAGGGAGGGCGTGGGAAGCCCACCCCAAAGGCCTATCAGAAGATATGGGCCGAGATAGCACAGGTGGTCTCGTCGGCGACCAACGAGGTGCGTGAGGGCAACCAATGCCGCAAATGATGGAACGACCTTGTTGGACCCGCAAGAGTAAGTATTACATTTATTTACATGTACTTATATATTTATATAATTTGATTTGTAAGAGCCATGAGTGGCTATAATCAGATACGAGGTCTTTCACTTTAACCGGGAATGTTCTACTCAAAGCCTGCGTTCATTGTGTACATCTTTAGGTAAAGAATGATAATTATCATAATAATCATGATTACATCTGTCGGTTATGTGTTGTATCAGTCTCTGTGACAATACCTAGCAATGATATTATGCGATGATCTCATGCCATGTCGTCCTGTCACCTTTTACAGAAGAAGCTATCGACGATTAGGTCCACACAGAGGCCACCAGTCCCCAGCGACATCACTGACATGAAGGAGCGGGTGCTCGCACTCGTGGGGAAGCATACCCAGAGGGCCACGCAAGCAGCTGCAGACCCTGAAGTGATGCCACGTGAGTAAAGTATACACCATTGCATGATGTAAGGTCAATTGATGCCACACCCATTCCTATCCGAACAATAATATATGATAGATGGGTTCTAAAATTGTCCTATCAATAATGCTGGCCTAATGAAAATCATTGCAATGCACAATGTGTTGATGATCATAAAATGTGATGTCTGTGATGATTTTGATAGCGGTGGTGCTTTTGTCGTGCATATGCTGTGTGTAGCGCTGGACTCACCTTGTGACTATAACACCTCCTTCTACTCTAATAACCTAATTTATGTTTTGCAGCTCAGCCAGCAGCGCGGCCCCAGGCAAGACCACAGAGGCCAGAAGGTGGGGGCGCGGGGCCAGACTCGGCGGACAATCCCACATCTGGGTGCTGAGGAGCTCTGATTCTCGTTTGTCAATCCGCTGGGTCTGTTCTCTACGGATGAGAGCACCAACTTCGAGGAACCTGCATTGTCAGGATCCAGAAGGCATTCCACCCCAAGGCCATCTAGTGCTCCTCCAGCCATTCCCACCTCCTCTCTGGAGGTACCGGGCCCAAGCATCTCGTCACAGGGCACCCCATTTGTCCCCAGGATGGCGCCGACCCCGCGGAGGTTTTGTGGACGTGGCAGGTCTGGTCCACGAGCGCCAGATGAGAGCGGAGAGATGGTTAAGTTGTCCAGGAGAACTGTAGACATTGGTGACCAGGTCCTCAATGCATTGGGGGCATATCCCAACAGCTGGCCACCATTTCCGGCACCATGACGGAGTACGTTCCGCGGATGGCGGAGGCCCTAGAGGCGATAGCCAGGAACACTGCTGGCACAGGCCTCCCAGTGGTCCCGGAGCGCAGCACTCCACCCCTAAATTCCGCACCACCAGTGCCAACATGAGAGGCAGGACCAAGATCCTGCTTCTGGATCCGAGAATGTTCCCACCTCGGCACCTCCCACTCCATACCCGTGCAACCACCGCCTGTGCCTTCATCCCCCCGCCCCCCCCCCCTAAATGAGGCGCTGCCTGAGGAGCTCTTTGGCCAGGCGGCGTGGAGTAAGAAGGGGAAGGGGTAGAGGTGGGGAGAAGAAGGGGAGGGGGGAAGGAAAGTGAGGTGCATGTCCGGAGGTGATGGCTGTGTTACATCTCCATCTCAGTTTATGCAATTTGTTGTAATGTATGGGGGGAGGGGGCCACCCTCCTGCTTTGCATTTGTGTTCTGTGTTTCTGGACATGTTGACCATTTGATTGATGTCAATGGTCGAAAAAGTGCGGTGGGGGATGGGATGTTTTTGCCCGTGATGCTTATGATTTCAGACCAATGGTTGTATTAAATGTTTTTTATTCAACTTAACCTTGTTGCGCATTGTCTCAGATAGCTGGACCGTTACACACTGGTGATTCCTTGACATGAAAGGGTTAAATAAAACTTAACTTGAATCAACTTAAACTTTAGCTGGCACAAGGTGATGCCCACCATTGATGTCTGAGCTGCACACACACAGCAAGAGTCTTGCAGTTATGTAGCCACCACGAGCCCTTTCCTATGGTCTGGAGGTGGGCATGGTTGCATGGTCAGTCTGATTGTCTGGCCCTAGCTCAGTGTCCAGCCCCTCATCCTCCTCTTCCTCTCTCTTCTGAGGTGGACCATCAGTCCCTTCTGGCAATTCTTGTCCCCTCCTGATAGCCAGGTTGTACAGCATGGAGCACACGAATTTAGCTACTTGCTCAGTGTTGTATTGTAGCTCTGTCCCTGAGTGCTCCAGGCATCTAAAATGCTGCGTAAGCACAGTAATTATTTTCTGGACCACATTGCATGTGCCTCTGTGGCCCTCGTTGTATCGCTTCTCGGCCTCGGTGTGGGTGTCACACAGGAGGGTCAGCAGCCAGGTGGCTTGGCCATATCGGTTGTCACCAAGCATCCAGCATTGTCCTTGTGGCTGACTCTTAAACATGTCAGAGACAGCACTCTCACCGCAGGATGTGAGCCTCATCGAAGCTGCCCAGACACTTGGCATAGACTGCCATTATTATCTGGTTGTGGTTGATAACTAGTTGGACCTTCAGGGAGTGAAATCCTTTTCTGTTGCGAAAAAGCTCTGGGTCCGAGAAGGTGCCCGCATGGCGATGTGAATACACTGTATTGTTCCCTGCACCTTGGGGAACTTAGCAATGCGGTAGAATGCTCCAGCCTTGTCAGTCTGAGCCTCTGTGGTCTTCAGGAAGCTGATAAAGTCCATCCTTCTCGCGTACAGGGCCTCTGTGACCTGTCTAATGCAGCGATGTGTGGCATGGTGAGACAGAGGGGAAATTTCTATCACAGAGGCCCAAAAGGAACCGGACGCGTAGAACGACAGTGCCGCAGTGACCTTGACCTCGACAGACACTGATGTCCTGATGGCAGGCTGCATATCTGGCCTGATGAGCTCACATATTTCATTGATCACACTTTGTGGAAGCACAGTCTCCGAAGGGAGGTGTTCTCGGACACATCGAGGTAAGACCTCTTCTCCCTGTAAGTGCGGGGTGTGTGTGGTCTGGACCTCTTCCTCATTCTGACATGTCTTAGATCAGGCACATAATGCTGTGCAATAGATGTTGTGCCATCTGCATTCTGCAGCATCTGCGTATTAATCGATGCAGGCTGAGAAATGGCTGGCCCCATTCCAATGAAAGTATAATACCGATTGATCAGAAGCAATAATTTCCACACTAAAAGACACCTACAGTAAAACCCAATCGTCCAGTCTGAAAAGATGTCTGTTGAGATAGTCACTTCACCGGAGAAGAACTCCAGGGTCAATCCAAACTCCCCCCAAATTGCAGCAGTCTTTTCAATGAAGCGACCTGCGATTTGAAAAATGACTCCCACACCGCTGTGATTAGTTCAGAACAGTTCCACTTTTTCAGAGTGGTGTTTTGGGCGAGCGATATTGTGGCCGAGATGTGTGCGAGGTGCTGAAAGTGAAGCTGGGCGATATACTGGGCGTTAGTGTCATGTATCTCACACTACTGTATATAACTGTATCTTACCATGCTATACATGACTGTAACTAGATATGACCTGTAACCACAAGCATACTTTACCACCTGGGGTGCACTTGCAGGAGACACTGCATACCTGTTCCACACAGGTATATAAAGGCAGGTCTCAGGCAAGTGTGGCACTCGAGAGCTGTGAAATAAAGGTGCAGGTCCAGAGTGACCTTGACTTCAGCATGTGCCTCGTGTAAGTCTGTACTGCAGGGTCAGGACTTTATAGTGGCGACGAGTTACGGGATCACAGAATCCACAGAATGGCTACCAACGGCTCAGATGAGAAATACAATGCTGGAGACAATTGGGAGAACTTTATAGAAAGGCTCCAGCAAAGCTTTGTAACCAAAGACTGGTTGGGCGACGATAAGGCAGACAAGAGAAGAGCCCATCTCTTGACCAGCTGTGGCTCGAAAACATACGCCTTAATGAAGGACCTGCTGGCACCCGAGAAACCAGCAAGCAAGTCGTTTGAGGAGATGAGCACACTGGTGAGAGCCCACCTGAAGCCAGCGAGCAGCCTACACATGGCCAGACACAGGTTCTACAATTGCAGACGCTGTGTGGGCCAGAGCATACTCGACTTTGTGGTGGAACTTCGGAGGCTGGCTAGTTTATGTGAGTTCTCGGATGAACTAAGGAGAGAAGTACTGAGAGACTTTTTTATTGAAGGAATAGGCCACGCAGGCATATTCCGAAAGCTTATAGAGACCAAGAACAGACATTCTTGGCAGGAGAAGAAGAAACAAGGTTGATCTATACTGCGGGTACGACAACTAACGAAACATCAGAACAAGGGGTTCACAGCGTGAAACAAGCCGCTACCCCCACACACAGACAAAGGCAGGAGAGCAGGCCTTCAACAGCAGGCAGTGGCGCCAGAAGCCATCAAGGGCCACATGAACGGCCGTTCACACATCATCAACCCACAATGCAAGCAATCAACTACTGACTGAGAGAAGCTCAAGAGAGATCAGCCAGACGCAGCTCATCCTTCGGAAACAATGGAAGCGGTCTGTGCTGGAGATGTGGGGGAAGGCACTCAACAAGGGGGTGTCGATTTCAGCATGCTGTTTGCAGAAACTGCTACTATACAGGACATCTGGCTCGCATGTGCAGAAAAACAGCAGCTTGGCTTGTCTACAAATTGGAAGGGTCGGAAAGCGGACCAGAAGACGGTGGGGACAGTGCCCGGGCCACCGAGGTACAGTGGATCAACACGATCAATGTCCACTGTTCTTACAACAAGACGCCTTCAATAATGATGAGGGTCCTACTCAATGGGATAACCATCAACATGGAACTGGACACGAGAGCTAGTCAATCTCTCATGAGTGTCCAAAAATTTGAACAGCTGTGGCCGCACAAAAGCAACAGACCAAAACTCACAAGGATCGACACCAAACTAAGGACCTATACCAAAGAAATCATCCCAGTCCTTGGCAGTGCCATGCTCTCAGTCACACACAAAGGAACGGTGAACCGACTTCCCCTGTGGATTGTCCCCGGAGATCTCCCAGCACTGTTGGGGAGAAGCTGGCTGGCAAAACTAAATTGGAAATGGGATGATGTTCACGCCATGTCGTCAGAGGAACGGACCTCCTGCTCAACAGTTCTAAGTCGTTTTGAACATCTCTTTCAGCCAGGTGTGGGCACCTTCAAAGGGGCTCAAGTTAAAATCTACATCACACAGGATGCCAGACCAGTCCATCAATAGGCTAGAGCTATGCCTTATGTGATGAGGGACAAGATTGAACACGAACTGGACAGGCTTCTGCGGGAAGGCATTATCTCACCCGTGGAATTTAGCGACTGGGCAAGTCCCATCGTCCCCATCATAAAGCCTGATGGATCCGTACGAATCTGTGGGGTTTACAAGTCTACCATAAACAGAGTCTCCCTACAGGACCAATACCCACTGCCCAGAGTGGAGGACCTATTTGCCACATTGGCTGGAGGAAAACTTTTCTCAAAACTAGATCTCACATCTGCGTATATGACGCAAGAACTGACCGAAGAGTCTAAGCTACTCACCACCATCAACACACATCGAGGCCTTTTTATGTACAATCGATGTCCATTCGGCATCAGGTCGGCAGCTGCTATATTCCAGCGCAACATGGAGAGTCTGCTCAAGTCCATCCCGGGGACGGTTGTGTTTCAAGATGACATGCTCATCACGGGCAGGGACACCGACTCCCATCTCCGTAATTTGGAGGAAGTACTAAGTCAATTGGATCGGGTAGGCCGAAGAGTTAAGAAATCCAAGTGTTTGTTTCTCGCACCCAAGGTTGAATTTTTGGCCAGAAGGATTGCCGCTGATGGAATCCGCCCAACAGAATCCAAAACCGAAGCAATTCGTCTGGCACCCAGGCCCCGGAATATCTCGGAACTGCGTGCCTTTCTCAGGCTACTCAGTTACTTTGGGAACTTTATGCAGAACTTGAGCACGCTGCTGGAGCCTCTCCACGTGCTACTCGGAAAGGGTTGCGATTGGTTTTGGGGGGACGCCCAAGAACGTGCCTTCAATAAGGCACGCAACCTTCTGTGTTCCAACAGTGTTTTAGCCTTTTTCGACCCAGGTAAAAAGCTAGTTCTTACATGTGATGCGTCAGCATACGGAGTCGGGTGCATTTTACAGCATGTCAATGATGCGGGTAAATTACAACCCATTGCTTATGCCTCCAGGTCACTTTCGCGGGTGGAGCGCGGGTACGGTATGGTTGAGAAGGAGGCGCTCGCGTGCGTGTACGGTGTCAAAAAGATGCACCAATACCTTTTCGGGGCCAAGTTCACGTTAGAAACTGACCACAAACCCCTCACATCCCTCCTATCCGAGAGCAAGGCAATAAACGCCAACGCCTCGGCACGCATTCAGCGGTGGACACTCATGCTGGCGTCTTACGACTACACGATAAGGCACAGACCTGGCACAGACAACTGTGCCGACGCGCTTAGCAGGCTACCCCTGGCGACCACGGAAGGGTCCGACGAACAGGACTGTGAGATGGTCATGGCAATCAATGCCTTTGAATCCATAGGTTCGTCCATGACGGCTCGCCAAATCAGAGCCTGGACGACCAGCGACCCCACGTTGTCCTTAGTCAAAAGATGTGTTTTAACTGGTGACTGAGCAGAGGCTCGCAATGCCTGCCCCGAGGAGATCAAACCTTTCAATAGGCGCATGCATGAGCTATCACTACAAGCAGACTGCCTGATATGGGGCAGCCAAGTAGTTATGCACTTGCGAGGCAGAGAGGCTTTTGTCCGGGAGCTCCACCGCGAGCACCCTGGGATCGTCCTTATGAAGGCCATAGCCAGATCCCACATCTGGTGGCCTGGCATTGATGTGGACTTGGAGCTCTGCGTCCGGCGGTGCACCATTTGTGCCCAACTCAATAATGCCCTCAGGGAGGCCCCCCTAAGTCCCTGGCCCTGGCCCACCAAACCGTGGTCGCGGGTGCATGTAGACTATGCGGGCCCATTCATGGGCAAAATGTTCCTCGAAGTCGTCGATGCATTTTCAAAGTGGATCGAGTGCACCATTTTAAACTCGAGCACCATCTCCACCACTGTGGAGAGCCTTGGAACCATGTTTGCAATGCACGGAATTCCTGACATATTGGTCAGTGATAATGGTCCGTGCTTCACCAGCGCAGAATTTCAAGATTTTTCAGTTGACCACGGCATAAATCACGTTAAGATGGCACTGTTCAAGCCGGCCTCCAATGGCCAGGCGGAGTGAGCAGTGCAAATTGTTAAACAAGGCATGCTAAAAATCCAAGGTCCCACGCTGCAGAGCCGCCTGTCGTAACTGCTGCTGGCATACAGATCACGTCCACATTCGTTGACTGGGGTTCCCCCCCGTGCAACTATTGATGAAACGGACCTTAAAGACTAGGCTCTCGTTAATTCTTCCAGACATGCATGAAATTGTTGAGGCAAAGCGCCGGAAGCTAACTGAGTACCATGACCGAAATTCGAGGGGGAGGTGGAATGAGATAGGAGACAAAGTGTTTGTGCTAAACTATGGCAGGGGTCCCAAATGGCTTGCAGGGACAGTAACAGGCAAGGAAGGAAACAGGCTACTGGTTGTACAAATGGACAATGGCCAAACCTGCCGGAGGCATGTAGACCAAGTAAAAAGTAGATTCACCAACAACACTGCAGAACCAGAGGCAGACTACAATGTGGAACTCACATCACACCTGGTAGACAGACAGAGGGAACAACCTGAGGAAAGGGCAGTCTCAACAGACAGCTCAGGCGAGATACCGGCAATCATACTGAACAAAACAGACAGCCCACACCGAAGGAAACACAGGCACCAAGGCAAACAACTGAACCACAACTAAGACGCTCCACGCGAGAGCGTAGACCACCTGAGAGACTGAATCTATAAAGGCAATAAGACCTTGGGGGAGGGTGATGTCATGTATCTCACACTACTGTATATAACTATCTTACCATGCTATGCATGACTGTAACTAGATATGACCTGTAACCACAAGCTTACTTTACCATCAGGGGTGCACTTGCAGGAGACAGTGCATACCTGTTCCACACAGGTATATAAAGGCAGGTCTCAGGCAAGTGTGGCACTCGAGAGCTGTGAAATAAAGGTGCAGGTCCAGAGTGACCTTGACTTCAGCATGTGTCTGTACTGCAGGGTCAGGACTTTACAGTTAGTTTCGGCAAATTTGATCTTTACGACAAAAAAAAGTAGGCGGTCGGTATTAATTGAATCTCGACGTTAATTGCGTGCCCAATGTAACGCTGGCCAATATTATGGGAGTTAGTTTCGCCCATTCTGATGATTCTGCCCCAATAGAGTGGGTGATATTTTTTCCCGTCATTACGTACATGGCGAAAGTAACTGTTGTATATGCAATAACTGTTAGACTGAGTACTGTTTAATTCCAAGAGGTATGACCTTAGCTCTGCTTTATTAAGGCCCAATGTGCTAAATATACAAAAAGGCTGGACTTTTATACTTGGGCTGCACACACGTGCGTGCAGCCCAATGGCCTCCAACAGTGATGTCATCTCGTGGCTAGTGATCCCAAAAGTACATACATGACAATACCCCCCTTTGTTATATTAACAGTCCTTTACAAATTGAGACGGTCCGGTGTTTTACGCTCCCGGATTGACCTTCTCAGCTCAATCTCCAGCCTTGGGTGAGTGTTCACAGAATCTGTTGTGACTGTTGGCTGGATGGCTGACCTGGTGGAAGTGGCAATGACCATGTCAGGGATTGAAAGTCCATTTTCATTAAACATGTCAGTGATTGAAAGTCCCGATTCACTGATGACCACTGAGTCCTCTGATGACTGGGGGTAGGTTGGTTGGTCGTCGATTGTCTCTTCCTCTGACTGTTCCGGTTCGTCTGTGTGCCGCAGCTTTGTCTGATCCATATGTTTCCTGCAGGTTTGCCCATTTTTGAGCTTGACAATAAATATTCTGTTGCCCTCCTTGGCCATGACAGTACCAGCGATCCACTTGTGACCCTGACCATAATTCAGAACATATATAGGATCATTTACAGAAATATCGCGTGACACAGCTGCACGATCGTGATACCCTTGCTAACTTTGTCTTATATATTCAACACGATTATTCAAGTCAGGGTGTACAAGAGATAGCTTGGTCTTAAGACCTCTCTTCATCATTAGTTCAGCAGGCGAGACCTTGGTAAACGTGTGTGGTCTTGTCCTGTAACTAAGCAGTATGCATGACAGGCAGGTCTGCAGTGACCCTTGGGTTACTCGCTTCATACTCTGCTTTATGATTCGGACAGCACGTTCTGCTTGCCCATTGGATGCAGGTTTGAACGGTGCTGACCTTACATGTTTGATACCATTGCGTTTCATGAATTCTTGAAACTCCTGACTGGCGAAGCATGATCCGTTGTCACTAACAACGTTGTCAGGCAGACCATGTGTCGCGAACGTGACACTGAGATTCTCAATGGTAGCTGTGGATTTGCTGGATGACAGGTTTCGCGTACGCAATTGGGTAGGCCCTGCCATGTGCCGCTCTGCCAAACGCCGAATCAATAATATTTACAGTACTTGCCGAGTTCCAATATTTCACTGATATCTGCTTTAGACTTCGATCCGTCGTCATGCATGACTGAGTGATCATGATGGCCCTGCTCAAGTTCAATGTCTCCACCGCCAGTAGTTTACGCAGGATCACCTCGTGGTTGATGCCAATTACAAACAAGTCCCGCAGCACATCTGCCAACACAGCCCCGAACTTACATGATCCCGCTCGACTTCTCAGGTCGGCAACGAACTCTGCTGCATTCTGGCCCTTTGAGCGAACGTGCATGTAAAATCTGTATCTCGAAATTATGATGCCTTAGTCTAGCTTAAGGTGGTCCTGAACCAGTGTACACAATTCTTCATACGTCTTCTCTGTTGGACTCACAGGCAGGAGTAGATTCTTTATCAGACCGTAAATTTTTGGACCGCAAACTGTGAGGAACACCACCCGGTGCCGATCTGCAGCGCCAAACTCCTCCATTTTGTTGGCCACGAAGAACTGGCTCAAACGGCTCACAAAGTCTGCCTAATCCTCTCCTGCCACAAGTCGCTCCAACAATCCGATTGTGCTCATTTTTGTATGCAAAGGTCCTTGTTGCCTCATCGCCAAACGTTGTGTATGCAATAACTGTTAGACTGAGTACTGTTTAACTCCAAGAGGTATGACCTTGGCTCTGCTTTATTAAGGCCCAAAGTGCTTAATATACAAAATGGCTGGCCTTTTATACTTGGGCTGCACAAACATGCGTGCAGCCCAATGGCCTCCAACAGTGATGCCATCTAGTGACTAGTAATCCCAAAAGTACATACATGACAGTAACGCTTGGCGATATGTGTCCGGAAAATGGGCGTCAGTTTCCATTTTGTGGCTAAATGAGCGATATCTGGGTGTTACACCTCATTTCAGCGGTAAAATGGACATTAAGTGAGAGTTATGCATGCAAAAATAATGAAAAATCTAGCCCCATGCCTCTCCAAGACTTGAATACTGTTCCTATATCTGAGGAAACTCTTCTAACAACTTCCATAGAATATACGGCACAGAAACAGGCCATTTGGCCCAACCAGTCCATGCCGGCGTTTATGCTCCACTTGAGCCGCCTCCTGTCTTTCCTCATCTAACTCTATCAGCATAACCCTCTATTCCCTTCTCCCTCATATGCTTGTGTAACCTCCCCTTAAATGCATCGATACTATTCGCTTCAACCACTCCCTGTGGTCGTGAGTTCCACATTCTCACCACTCTTTGGGTAAAGAAGTTTCTTCTGAATTCCCTCTTGGATTTCTTGGTGATTATCTTATATTGATGGCCTCTAGCTATGCTTTCCCCACAAGTAGAAACATTCTCTTTCTATCCACTCTATCAAAACCTTTCATAATTTTAAAGACCTCTATTAGGTCACCCCCCCTGCCTTCTTTTTTCAAGAGAAAAGAGATCCAGCCTGTTCATCTTTCCTGATGTGTATACCCTTGCATTTCTGGTATCAGCCTTGTAAATCTTCTCTGCACCCTCTCCAGTGCCTCTATATCCATTTTATAATATGGCGACCAGAACTGTACGCAGTACTCTGTGATGTAATCAAGGTTCGACATGGGTTTAGCATTACTTCCCTACTTTTCAATTCTACGCCTCTAGAAATAAACCCTAGTGCTTGGTTTGATTTTTTTATGGCCTAGCTAACCTGTGTTGCAACTTTTAGTGATTTGTGTATTTGTACTCCGAGATCGCTTTGTTCCCCTATCCCACCCAGACTCGCTCCCTCCCAGTAATCAGTGACCTCCCTATTCTTCCTACCAAAATGCAGTACCTCACATTTATCTGCTTTGAACTTCATTTGCCAATTATATGCCCATTCTGCAAGTGTATTAATGTCCTCCTGTAATTTGTTGCAGTCCTCTTCAGTATTGACTACCCCCCCACCCCAATTTGGTGTCATCCGCAAATTTATAAATTGTATTTTTGATTCCAAAGTCTAAATCGTTAATATAAATTGTGAACAACAGTGGTCCCAGCACTGATCCTTGTGGAACACCACTACCCACCTTCTGCCACTGTGAATAGCTACCTTTTACCCCTACTCTCTGCTTTTTGTCTTGAAGCCAGCTCACTATCCATTCTGCAACTTGTTCTCTGACCTTGTTCATCAGTCTATTATGGGGTACCTTATAGAAGCCCTTTTGAAAATCTCGATAAATTACATCTATTGCATTACCATTGTCTACTCTCTCACACTACGAAACAGGATACAAGAGAAATCTCATCTGTTTGGCAATCCTTCTCCAACCACTCTTTCGCTCTGTTACAAATTCTCTTGTAACTTTCCATGTTTGGAATTTCTGGCCTCATGAGGTAGTTGGACTCCAGAGGCTTGTGCGAGGTGTGCTTGTGCCTGCGGGGGGTGGGGGGGGGGGGGCGGTGCAATCCCAGGATCTGAGGAATTTTACGCCCATTGTTGGGACAGTATAGAAGATATTTTACTCTGCACCTAACTATGGTATGCTAGATGTGGGACTACCTGACATTGGGAGCTCTAATTGGAAAAGTGTTCCATTTCCTACCTTCAACATTCCCTTGCCCTGATGAGCACAGAAGTTTACCAACCGTAACTAGCTCGTCAAAGGCCAATTCCTTCACGTTCACAGATCCACAAAGAATCATTGCCAATGCTAGGTAGCAGCCACGTTGTGGTTTTTGTTTTGTAGCTAACTGTACTAACAATTATTTATTTGAAAATTATATTTTTAAGGATTAATATTTATATTTTGTGTCTCATTTCCTCCAGGTGAATGTCAGCAAGTATTCACAGCCATTAAAGGGAATTTCTCCAGCCCTCGATACCCAAATAGTTACCCCAATAATATCAACTGCCATTGGACAGTCCAGCAGCCTCTCAGTTACAGGGTGAAAGTTCATTTCATTGATTTTGAGCTGGAGAACAGGGACAGCCTCAGTGACGCCTGCGACTATGACTTTCTGGCAATCTTTGATGGAGACAGTGAGACTGATACACTGCTGGGGAAATGGTGCGGTCGGAACTCACCTCCTTCACTGCTGTCCAATGGGAACAGACTTTTATTTGTGTTGTCTGCTGACAGGGATACAGCTTCTCGTGGCTTCCGTGTATCGTACACCGGTGGTAAGTGGAGGGGTCATCATGGCAAGGAATCATTAACTGTGTGGTATTTGGGTGGGGCTTTATCTAATGTTGTACCTGATAGACAAAGAAAGCATTATTGTGGGAATGACAGTTTCAGTTAAGAAACTTTTTGCTGATGGCGTGGCTCAGTGGGTAGCACTCCCACCTCTGAGTCATAAGGTTGTGGGTTCAAGTTCCACTCCAGAGACTTGAGCACAAAAATCTAGGCTGACACTCCAGTGCAGCACTAATGTGACATGTGAAAGTCCATCATTTAAATGCTCTTCTGCCGAGTGCCCCCATTTAATCATCACTGTCATCAGTATTGTGTCTGTAAGCACTCTAGTAATGACTCCATGAGGTAAGGTATTGCACTTGAACTGTTGTGACCTTAGTCCATTTATTGCAGCTCCTGAATGAGGGTACAGCAAGGTGAGCTCCCTTTTATACCTGGTTACCTGCAGTGTACAGGTGACCCCTAGGTCTCCACCAGTTGCACCCTCTGGTGGTACAGGCATAGTATATACAGTGTGAAGATACAGTCAGTGGTCTTATGTAACTGTACATTGAGTGTATAGGGTATATACTTGTTATACATACACAACATCACCTCCCCCCCCCCAGGTCTTGTGCCACTGCCTTTGCATTGTGTGCTCTGGCCCTCGACTTGAGTGCTCAAAGCCCTTGCACCTTGTCTGTGCTTGAGAATGGCTCTCTCCCTGCAGACCCCCAAGTCTTTATTGCCACAACATTGGGAAATGGTCAGCAGTCGATGGTTGGAGGTTGCAGTGGGGTTTGTGTGGATTCTGGGTGTGATCCATGTGTGTCCATGGCTACATACGTCCATTTCGCCACCCCCCCCCCCCCCATACATAGACCATGTGTGTAGCTCAATACCTGCATTTGCATACATATACATAGAAAATAAAAAGGATTAGTTACATCACTGTTTGGGTTTAGCAGTAGTGGAACAAGTACATTTTACAGGTAAGGTACATATGTGGTATTACAGTCTTGCCCCTGGGGTGTAGGTGCAGGTGGGTGAGGACGCTAGTTCCAGAGTGACCGGACTGTGTCCAGGTTGTCTGATGGCGGCGCTGTGCCCCCTGCCAGCTGGGTGGGCTCGGATCGCTTACCTGGCTGAGTCTCAGGGCCTTTGCCATTGCCTAGTGGTGGGCAGAGCCACAGGAATGTGTGGCCTCCCTGTCTTCCTTTGAGGGCTGCAGTGTCTCCCTGCTGCCCTTCAGCGGTAGTGGGAGCCTGGTCATCCCAGGTACCGTCGGGTGGGCTGGAGGGTGCTAGCCTCTTGCTCCCAGTACTGGCCCTGGTGGCCAGAGAGGTAGAGCTGATCTGGGGCAGGGTGCCAGTGGTGGTGCCTTTGCCGTCTGCTGATCGCTGGCTCTGCAGTGGGTGTGCTCCCTCTGTGTGTGCCCACACTCCCTGGGGCATCACATTCGTCTTGGAGGCGCAGGTTACGTGATCAGGTAGCCTACTGGACCTGGGTGCTTCCGATGGGAGGTTGCCCTTGATTTTGTCAGCGTACATCGCACATCATTTCACCATTTACAGTCATGATACATTGGCTCCGGCCGCAATCACCAAATTCGACATTGTCTTTACATATTCGCATTTGTCTCTTACATCTTCGCATTTGTCAATTACATCTTTTCCCTGTGTACTACCGGCATCGATGTACAATGTTACATTTAGATACTTGCATTTGTCAATTACATCTTTTCCATGTATACTACCGGCATCACTGTACAATGTTACATTTAGATACTTGCATTTGTTAATTACATCTTTTACATGTGTATCACCGGCATCGCTGTACAAAGAGTGGAACTGTCCCTTTAATTGTGCCGGGTTGCCCGTTTCCATTAAGAGGGCCTTGCAATCTTTACCCCAATCCGGTTCACCTCGGCATCACATGTTGCTCCCTCGACGTTGCCCCTCGTGGTCTGGTCACGGCCATCTTGATTTCAGGCGCTTCACCTCGTGGTGCGGACGCAATCTTCTTTCTCTCCACGAAGTAGGCTGCGGTGATCCTTTTCTCCCCAGGTTCTGCCACGGAAACAGGGAAGTTACCTTCTGCGCCAATCTTCTTCCTCCGGAGTCCTGCCACTGGAGCCTGGAAGGTGAGGTTTGGTCATTTGGGTTGGATCATCTCACTGTTGGGTTGTGCGGTCTGTGTCGTCGCCACGCAATCGAGTTGGACGGCTTGATATTCAGGTGCTGTGATGGATCCAAATTTGGGGTCACACAAGATGTCGATCGCCGGGGTCTGTAGGCTTTCCAAGCTCCAACAGATTTGGACTTGTTTCATCCATCTTCTTCCTAGCAACGTTGGACCATCACCAGTGGCGATCCACAAAAGTAGCTTGTGCATCGCGCCGCCATGGGACACCTGGACACCCACGCTGCCAACGACTGGGATGGTGTCGTTTGTGTAGGTGAGCAGCTTCACCTGGATCTGGATCATTTTAGGTTGCTCGATTGGATTGTCCCAGAGTTTCTCGAAGGCCGCCTGATTCATCAGCGATTGGCTTGCCCCTGTATCGACCTCCATTGATTTCAACTTCCATTTTCAACGGAGAACTCTCGGTGGAGCAGGTAAACACTCCGTACACCTCTTCCTGGGGCTGAGCTGCCTCATAGACTTTCTCTTCATTTTCATCAGCGCTGGAGCCTGGGTGATCGGCCAACTCTTCAGCGACTCAGTGAGTAAAATTTCCCTTACACATTCGCTGTAGATGGCCTTTCGCGTTGCAGCCTTTGCAAGTATAGTTTTTGTAGCTGCACTGGTGGGCCCTGTGATTTCCTCCACAGCGCCAGCATGGGGCTGGCCGGTTGGCCCCATGTGGCGGACTCACGGTTGCGGGACTCGGGCTAGCAGTCTCGCCTCTAAAGGGCGCCAGTCGGTTCACTGTACTTGCCGGGTTAGAGTCCTGGGGGTGAGTCATCATCCTCTTGAAATTGCAGGCCGAGGCCATGAACACCTGGCTGACGTTAATTGCCTTCTGCAGGGTGACCGTGGTGTCTGCAGAGAGCAGCTTGTGGAGGAGGCCCTCGTGGCCGATTCCAATAACAAAGATGTCCCTCAGTGCTTCGGTGAGGTGGTCGCCAAAATCACACGGTGCAGCCAATCGTCTCAGGTCTGCAGCATATTTTGCAATTTCTTGGCCTTTGGGCCGCCAGTGGGTGTAGAACCGATGTCTGGCTGTGTAGATGCTTTCTTTAGGTTTGAGCTGTTCCTGTATCATCGTTCCGAGCTCCGCGTACGTTTTAGTTGTCGTCTTCTCTGGGGCTAGCAAGTCCCTGACAAGGCCATAAACGGTGGGCCCACAACTGCTGAGCAGGATAGCTCGGCGCTTATCAGCCAGCGAGGTCGGTGTGTCTCCAGCCAGGTCATTTGTGATGAAAAAATGTTCAAGCCTTTCCACAAAGGCATCCCAATTTTCCCCATCAGCGAATTGTTGAAAGTTGCCAAGGTTAGCCATTTTTCGCGTGGAAGTTTGTAATCTTGTCGCCAGTTATTGTGTCTGTAAGCACTCTAGTAATGACTCCACGAGGTAAGTATTGCACTTGAACTGTTGTGACCTTAGTCCATTTATTGCAGCTCCTGAATGAGGGTACAGTAAGGTGAGCTCCCTTTTATATTTGGTTACCTGCAGTGTACAGGTGACCCCTAGGTCTCCACCAGTTGCACACTCTGGTGGTACAGGCATAGTGTATACAGTGTGAATATACAGTCAGTGGTCTTACGTAACTGTACATTGAGTGTACAGTATATACTTACTTTATACATACACAAAAATCAGCATTGTGTATCTCTGGGAGTTAATCCTTTGCAACTACAATCTGACCTTATGAATTATGCCAGAATCCCTTCTAGGTCAAATAGTTAGATGTCCCAAATCTTAGAAACAGTAAAAGTATAACAACATAATAGCAGACGAACAGATGCAACAAGGCCTCGTGGAAACATTGGTAACATGCACATTGACCAGAAATTCCAGATTCTGTTGGTTCCAGGATTCTCGACTCCCCTTATATGTGATATCACAGCGATCTTTCATATTGTACTCTATTGATTGATTTTCTGAGGCTACGATGTTAAATAAGTTTTTTTTTAAAGTTAGTATTTCATTTTTCCTCTGATTTTCTTCCTAACCATGCTGTGGTAAGGTTCCACAAGCACAGGTCACTCTCCGTTATTTTACCCAAATGCTCTTTGTGTGTGAACCTATGGAGTTGGCAAGCTGTTCAACTGTGGGGCTCTCATAGCCAAGGTCAGTCCTGTCCTTTCACCTACACTTAGTCCACACGTGTACACTTTCTAGCAGAGAAAACTAGATAATGATCCGGAGAGGGAGCACAGGCTGATTATTTCCCTACCTCACCCGGTAGATGAAGGACCTTGAGGTCAATTGTAGCACCCCTACTGCTGCCCCAGCTGAGATATACTAACTTAACACAATTCAGGGATTGAACTAGGGATCTTCCTGCTCTGTGTAGCTCAGTGCCACATCGTTTACCAACTGAGTCACCTGGCCCAGCGACACACAAGTCAACCGACCTACGGACCGAGTACCACACTGGGCGGTGTATTCACCAACTGAGTCACTGAGCTCAGTACCACACTGGGCGGTGTATTCACCAACTGAGTCACTGAGCTCAGTACCACACTGGGCAGTGTATTCACCAACTGAGTCACTGAGCTCAGTACCACACTGGGCGGTGTATTCACCAACTGAGTCACTGAGCTCAGTACCACACTGGGCAGTGTATTCACCAACTGAGTCATCAAGCCCACTAACCATTATTCTGAAGATTATTCGGTGTAACAGATGCAGCCAGAGCTACTGACTATTAATTGAGTTTTGCTTCTTTTATTTGTTTCAGTCGTTCCCATGAACATCAGCTGCACTAGAACAGATTTCCAGATTCAGATTGCTAAGAAGGCTCTTCCGTCACTCAGTCGAAGCAACATTTATCTAGGAAGGCAGGGATGTATGGCCCAGGTATTTGGCTCAGCATACAAGATAATCTCACGGTTTGATGCCTGCGGAACGAAAACCCAGGTAATTGACTGTCAAAGTTGGCCTTTCAATGGAATAATCTAGTCAAGCACCAAGACTAAAAAGACCACAAAAAAACGTGTGTGTATTTTGAAAAATTAAAATGAATGGGGGATGAATGCTGGTCATGCCGCTTCCAGTATGACTGCAGCACTCATCCTTCGCCATACTGTTGAGGCAAATGTTTTGTTTCAGAGATCTATATATTGGCCGAAGGGCTAGAAATAAAGTGAAAGAGAGGGCGGGAAGGAGGGGAGAGGGAGGGAAGCAGAATTAGCTTTGAAAATATCAGAAGGTAGCCAGTAACTGCATAAAAAAATCAGGTCATGAATTGAATTAGCCTGCGATCATTTCACGTCTGAGGCTGACACCGATAGGATGAAAGTCTTCTCTGCTAGTTGGTTGGGTCTCACATAAAATGAGTTTGAGGCAGTTTCAGCCCAGTTAAAAGTGGGCATTGGTCTACAGTGCAAGCCATCCAGAATTTGACACAAATTTGGCAATCTTTCTCAAAGGCTGTAAGGATATTTGGTGTGGAAAATGAAAATGCAAACATACTGGTGTGATAGGAGGTGCTCTTTTGAGATTTAAGTTAAGGGACATTGCTGCACCAGAATAGAAATTTACAATGGACTTGTGTTGTATCTGACCTGGGATTGTTTGATGTTGACTTTGGGTGCCTTAAATGGGAACGTGTTCTATTCCTTAAGAGACATCGCTCATCTCGAGGAGCACAAAAATTCAGCACATGAAACTTACATTTTGAAAAATACGCATTCACACCCAGTGGTGGGTGGGGCTGGTTCATGATCCCCCGAGCATTTTGAGGTCAGCCAAAGTGGCTTTGGAGGACCACTTCCATTTTGCTCCCAGGAACCAATGTCACCCATCTTCAGCCTCCAGGTTCGGCCTGAAAGTCTGCGCAGTTCCTGACTTGGCCTTCAGACTGGCTATGTCGGCATTCTCCAGTCCGCAGCTCGGTTCCCTTCCTGAACTCGAGTTCGATCCCCCTTCCCAGTAGGGAAAACCTAGCCTCGCAACAGTTCACACCCCAATCTTGACTGGCCTCTGAGTGAGGGTTGCCAGTTATTTGCTTTGTTTAATTGTGCACCTTGTTTGGAAAATGCCCAATCTTAGTTGAGGGAAGAGTGGATTTGTGGGGAATGCTGGCTCAGGGATCTATTCCACCCTGCTGTGAGTGCCTCTTGTCAACCAATATCAGTGATGAAATGAAAGTATGGTCCAGACTGTCCTTGTTTTTGGCTGAATGAGTGCACCATGGAAGCAGAAACTCAGTTAATCTGTACAAATTGATCTTGAACTTGTAACTTAAGGTAAATTGCAGATTTGTTTAACGTTGATGTTTAATGTAGAGTACGTTGTCTGTGAAATGAACAGCTTTAAAGGCTGAATTTCCTTTTCCATTTGTTTCTTACATTCTTAAGAAGATGGTGTTGCTCTGCCTTTATGAGCTCTATTATGTCTTTCAGAGTTAGTCCACATGCAATTGAAAACTAGGTCACTGTTTTATTTTTGGCTTTTCAGCGAAGAAGGAACATCACCATCTTTGTGAATATTTTGTACATAAACTTTTCTGATGGAACATGGGAAGACACCCAGGAATATGAAGTGCAGTGTGACCTCAAGAGAAAAGCAGCTTCTTACAACATCATTACGGACACAGAACTGTACCAGCTCCAGCAGCTGGCTGTGAGTCTGGTGGATTCAAACCCTGAAGAGTCGAAGCTGGTAGATGGGTCAGAGGTTTCCAGAATGCAAGATACCAGCGACATTGTCTTCATCGGTATTTGTGTTTTGGCTGGAATTCTCATGTTGATTGCTATCATAGGTCTGGTCCTGCTGTGAAGATATGAGACGATCACAGGTTTAGATTTGTAATGGTGTGTTAATCAGTCTGTTGGAATGTCTTTAAGAGCAACCATTTTGAAAAACATATTTCAATCCCCTTTCTTCACGAAACTCTCAGGCCAGTCGCAGATCCCGGTTTCTGTAAAATTCTTCCCTTTTGTTCTTCCTAAAATTCATAGAATCATAGAATAGTACAGCACAGAATGAGGCTGTTCGGTCCATCGACTCGGCGCCTGTTTTTTCAACGAGCAATCCAGTTAGTCTACCCTCCCGGCTCTTTTCCTAGATCCCTGCAATTATTTTGCCTTCAAAAATTTATCCAATTCCTTTTTGAAAGCTACTCTGTTTCCACCACCCTATCAGGCAGTACATTCCAAGTCCTAACTACTTGTTTTTTTAAAAAAGTTTTTCCTCATGTTGCCTCTGTTTCTTTTGCCCATCACCTTAAATCTGTGCCCTCTGGTTATCGACCCTTCAGCCATTGGAAACCGTTTCCCTTTATTTTCTCTATCTACTAAACCTTTCATGATTTTAAACACCTCTATCAAATCTGCTCATTGCCTTCTCTGCTGTGAGGAGAACAACCCCAACTTAATTCTTATTGAATTGGGTCCTTTTCATCAACAAATGGTACAAGTGAAATCCTACTGCTTAGATAAATTGCTCGCCCAATGGCTGAGTGGGTAAATGTGCTGTACAGTGTGATCCTGAAAGCAGGCAGGTCTTGGGATTCATCCCTGGTCTGCGCTTAGTTAGCTGATCGCAGCTGGGGTAACAGATAAGATGCTACAATTGGCCTCAGCCCACCATAACAGGGAGGGAAAAATTCAACCAGGCTTTCTACTCCTTGTCGTTACTGAGTGACCCCCTACTGGGAACTGCACATGTGTGGATGTCAGGTAAAGGCCAAATCAGGCTTAGCTGTGACGCTCTCCATGGTTGCATAGCTTTTTGACAAACACTGTCTAGGCTTAAAAATGAAGAATGGCTATTTTAGTGAGTTAGGAGGGGGCACAAGTGGTTCTTGAACCATATTCCAACATATGTCACTGCAGGAGAAGAGAGAAGAGAAGAAACACTGGATGCAGCCCCTCTTAAACAAACCTATCAATGACAAACATACACTATCAAAGAAACTGCAGTAATGTTACTTTGGGGGTATATTTTCTGAACAGCACTGTCCCCATACAAACACTTACAGGATAATGTTGCAATCCTGCACTCCCAGTGGGGCCAACACACTCAATGAGATTGTGAGCCGGAGTTAGGACTATAATAGCGGGAGCATGGTCACAGTAAATCACTCTGCATTAAATGGGTAAATAACTGCATTGCAGAAGGACCCAGAGAGATTTGGTACAGATGCAGTAATTGTTTGAACATAGATAGTGCTGGTTTGACAATATACCCCCTCGAAACCACATGAGACTGCAGCAAATTCATTGTGCTGATACCCTTCACCTTGTATGTCTGTTTCACTGAGGGAAAGTGGGCCAACAGGCTTTTGTACTAGGTTTTGTTACTGACAATCACTAACTTGAAAGCATCTTGTTGCATTTCATGGCAGACGGTTTTAATCACAACTATGGATGGATAGATGGAAATATTGTATCTGACACAGGGGTCAGTCACAACCTCTCTTTCTGGCCTTCGCAACATCCAATGTTTTTTTCTCAGTTTAACTCCATCTGTTATATTAAAAAGGATCACTTCTTACTGGTGATTCACACCTTCAGTGTCTTTGCAATAGTTTGATTCTTGTTGCTGTATTTATAAATGTGTTTATTTGCTTTGGTATGATCCACTGGAAGAACAAAAGCTGGCTTTTGTGAAACTTGTGAACTTATTCAATGCAAAAGAAACAGACCCTGTCTGCCTCCTGTAGGTTAGGTAGCCTCAATGAAACACCCAACCGTTCTATAGCCAAGGGGCAAGAATACAAAGGGAAAATAACCTCAATTCAAATAATAGATCAACCCTTAAAATACTTTTATGCAAATGCAAGGAGTATTAGAAATAAATTGATGGAATTACAGTCCTGTGCATCATTCGAGAATTTAAACATCATAGGTATTCCAGAAACGTGGCTAGTTACAGATGAAAGAAAACTGACAAGAAAATAGAGATAAGTATCTCACACAATTAAGGGTAACAAAAGTAACTATTAGAGCAGCTAAAAAATTTAATGGGAAAGAAGATTGTTGATAATTGCAGGAGTATTGGCAAAGGCAGTTTTAGTTAATTTATAGTCAGCGGACCATTAAGGACTGCTTAGGACCACTAAGCGACACCTTGGGACAGATTGAAATAGAATCTCAGGCATGGCAAGGGTGTTCATTGATTGCTTCAGTCTCCACTCCATGGACAATGCCCAACTACTAGACATAAGTTGTGCTACAATAGGAAAATTGAAAATATTACAATAAAAGGATAAGATGTCTTAATTAGAATAAAACAGCTTAAATTCGATCACGCTGAGGGTCGGATGGCATCCACCTGAACTGGAATGTGTGAATTGCAAGCCCTTTCCCTTCTCCAGCAGCTTACTGGGGGCTGGAAATGTGCCCTTGGATTGGAAAGATGTTTATAGGAGCAGGAGTAGGCCATTCGGCTCCTCGAGCTGAATTCAGTAAGATCATGGCTGATCTTCTACCTCAACTCCAATTTCCTGCACTATCTCCCCCCCCGCGCCCCCCCCCCCCCCCACATCCCTTGATTCCCTTAATATCCAAAAATCTCTATTGATCTCTGTCTTGAATATACTCAACAACTGAGTCTTCACAGCCCTCCGGGGTAGAGAATTCCAAAGATTCACCACCCTCTGAATGAAGAAGTTTCTCCTCATCTCTGTCCTAAATGGCCGACCCCTTATTCTGAGACTGTGACCCCATGGTTCCAGGCTCCCCAGCCAGGGACAGCATCCTCCCTGCATGTACTCTGTCAAGCCCTGTAAGAACTTTATATGTTTCTATGAGATCACTTCTCATTCTTCTAAACTGTAGAGAATATAGGCTTGGCTATTCAATCTCCCCATAGGACAATTCCCCCCATCCCAAGAATCAGTCTGTGAACCTTTGTTGCACTCCCTCCATGGCAAGTATATCCTTCCTTAGGTAAGGAGACCAAAACTGTACACAATACTCCAGGTGCAGTATATAAATGAGTATTCTTATACTCAAATCCTCTTGTAATAAAGACCAACATACCATTTGCTTTCTTAATTGCTTGCTGTATCTGCATGTTAAATTTCATTGATTCATGTACAAGGACACGCAGGTCCCTCTGAACACCAACATTTCCCAATCTCTCACCATTTTACTAATACTAATTTCTTTCAGTTCCTCATTCTCACTAGATCCCTGGTTCTCCACTTTTTCCGGAAGGTTTATTGTGTCTTCTTCTGTGAAGAAAGACACAAAGGGGCCAAACTTCAGTTCCGCTGGAAAGCTGGAGCACCTACTTTTTAATAAAAGAGTTTTTACCGCCGTTTCAGAAGAGGTCCCCTCTTTCACGAAATTCACCTCTTTGTCTGTTTTTTTGAATTGGCCAGCAAGTCGGTCATAAAGGGGATGGAAGTGCGGCGGTAAATGCTGGTGAGGGGCGGAAGTGGAGGCAGGACAGATTGCTCACTCACAGTGGAGCGGTGGTGACATCATTGCGTGTCTGCGTCACCACGTACCTTGCCTCCGTTAAAGGGGAGAGAATCGGCCATCAGTCGCGATCGGACACTGGACCACCAGGGAGGGTTTCGGCTGGGCCAGCGGCCTGGCACCCAAGAGGCTGAACCCGGGGGCACAATAGTCCGGCCAAAATGGAAGTCGGCCGGCGAAAAAAATGAAATGCCGGCCACGGCATTGGGCCCTCGCCTTTAACGGCCGCCGCATAGCCAGGGCAGAGAGAGCATACAAGGTGCACTGACAGAAAAAGCTGTCGGAGGCACCGCTCGGTGACAATGAGATTTTGCGAGAGGTGGGGGGTCCCGACGGTGCGCACACTGGTGCACACAGGGCCGGTTAGGGACCACCAGAAAAACCTCTGAGCTGAATTTAGCTTGTAGCGGCCATTCAACCAGAAACCGGTGACCGCTTGACTCTGCCGCATGGCCGCCACAAACAGGCGGTAACAGGCCTTATTGGAGAGCTGAATTTCGGCCCCAAAGTATTTGTTTAATTTCTCTGCCGTTTCCTTATTCCCCATTATAATTTCTCCAGTCTCAGCTAATATTTTCCTTTATACACACCCATATAAACTTTTAGAGTCTGTTTTTATGCCTCTCACTAGTTTACTGTCATTCTATTTTCCCTTTCTTTATCAATTTCTTGGTCTTCCTTTGCTGAATTCTAAAATCCTCCCAATCCTCAGGCTTACTGCTCTTTTTGGCAACATTATAAGCCTCTTCCTTTGATCTAATATTATCTTTAACTTCTCTTGTTAGCCATGTTTGGACCACATTTCATGTGGAGTTTTTGTGCCTTAGAGGAATATATGTTTGTTGTAAATTACGTATTAATTCTTTAAATGCTAGTCATTGCGTGTCTACCGTCATACCTTTTAATGTAGTTTCCCAATCTACCTTAGCCAACTCACTCCTCACACCTATGTAGTTTGCTTTATTTAGATTTAAGACCCCAGTTTTGGATTTAACTAAATCATTTTCAAAAATGTTAGCATATTATGGTCATTCTTCCCCAAAGGCCTTTTTACTAAAAGGTTATTAATGAACCCTTTCTCATTGCACAATACTAGATCTAAAATAGTCTGTTCCCTAGTTGGTTCCTCAACATACTGATCTGGAAAAACATCTTGTATACATTCCATGAATTCGTCCTCCACACTATTACTGCAAATTTGGTTTGCCCAGTCCAAATGCAGATTAAAGTTCCCCATGATTACTGTATTGCCCTTGTTACATGCGCCTCTAATTTCCTGATTTATATTGTGCTCTACATTACCACTACTGTTTGGGGGCCTATCATCATCATAGGCAGTCCCTCGAAATCAAGGAACACTTCCTTCCACTCTAAAAGTGAGTTCTCAGATGACTGTACAGTCCAATTTGAAAATTACAGTCTCTGTCACAGGTGGTACAGTCGTTGAAGGAAAGGGTGGGTTGGGAATCTGGTTTGCCACATGCTCCTTCCACTGCCTGCGCTTGCTTTCTGCATGCTCTCAGCGACGAGACTCGAGTGCTCGAGGGGCCTATAAGAGAGAGAGAAGCGAGGCAGCGGGGAGAGAGAGAAGCGGGGCAGCCAGGAGCAGTTTGTTTCTCATTCAGTGCCAGTTTGAGTAAAGAGTCAAGCAGCACTGTAAAGTGCTCCGTGAGGAGACAGTCACGGGGTGGAGAATGAGAGAGCCTGGGGGTGGGCGGGGGGGGTGGGGGGAAAGAGAGAGAGAGAGAGAGAGAGCCTGGGGGAAGGGGGAGAAAGAGAGAGCCTAGGGGTGGGCGGCGGGGGGGGGGAAAGAGAGAGAGAGAGCCTGGGGGAAGGGGGAGAAAGAGAGAGCCTTTGGTGAGGGGGAGGTGGCGGGGAGAGAGAAAAAAAACATGGGGCGGGAGAGAAAAGAGAGACACAGGTGGGGGGGATCAGAGGGGAGAGAGGGAACTCAGGGAAGACGGATCACGTTCTTCCAACTCCCTGGTGCGTGCAAGCTCGGTGCGTGTGTTACAAGGGTTATCGTTGGGGTGGATGAAATCCAGAAGTCACGACACTATCACTATTCACTTCATATCCAATAAATCTGTTAACAATCCGCACACAACACCCCATCTATGGTGGGCGGTGGGGGGGGTAAGATCATGCACTTACGCTGGTGTAAGGGACGTCGGCTGGGGGAGGTATGCACTTACATTGGGATAAGAGTCTTTAGCTGGCGGAGGCAGCACTTGTGCTGTTATAAGGGTCTTCAGCTGGGGGAGGGATGCACATGTGCTGGGGTAAGGGACTTTAGTTGGAAATTGGTGGCTTTTGGGGAGATCTATCCTCTGTGGCTTCTGAAGTCAAAATGGATCGAATTACAAATTGGAAAGTCAGTCAAAACTTGAGCTGGGCGGTTCCAGTTACACATTCCAGAGGAACTTCAGGGTGTGGCTTAACCTCCAAGGGGACCAATCAGCAGTAGGTCATGTGATAATGGAGAGCCAATCAGAGAAATGGCTGCCATTCAGTTAGTACAAATAAACACATCCATAAAACACTGGTTCGGCCCCAACTAGAGTACAGTGTCCAATACTGGGCATCACACTTTAGGAAGGATGTGAAGGCCTTGGATTAGATGCAGAAAAGATTTACAAGGGTGGTTCCAGGGACGAGGGACTTTAGTTACGTTGATAGACTAAGAAGCTGGGGTTGTTCTCCTTGGAGCAGAAAAGATTGAGAGGAGATTTGATAGAGGTGTTCAAAATCATGAGGGGTCTGGACAGAATAGATAGAGAGAAACTGTTCCCATTGGCAGAAGATTTGAGAACCAGAGGACACAGATTTAAGGTGATTGGCAAAAGAACCAAAGACGACATAAGAAGAAACGTTTTTACGCAGCAAGTGGTTAAGATCTGGAATGCACTGCCTGAAAGGATGGCGGAGATAGACTCAATTGTATCTTTCAAAAGGGAGTTGGATAAGTATCCGAAGGAAAACAATTTGCAGGGCTATGGGGAACGGGCAGGGGAGTAGGATGAGCTGAGAGTTGGCATGGGCTCGACGGACCAAATGGCCTTCATTGCTGTAACCATTCTATGATTCTACTCTACATTGTACCGAATTGAATGAGTTGCCGATCATGGCATTATTGTTCAAAACACTCTAAAGGTTCATAACCAATATTGAGAAGCTGTAGCCAAAGCAAACAGGGTATTATGCTGCATAGAATGAACTATTAAATATAAAACAAACTATCTTGACTTTGTACAAGACCCCCCTGGTTAGATTGTATTGTGTTCCTAACACAGATGAGACTGCACACAAGGAGGTTAAAGTAACAGTGACCTCAGTCTTTACTAAGACACTCCAGAGTGAGGAACAGGCCTTAGGGGCCGGCTTATATACAGTGGTGCATGCTTTACAGATACACAACATAACTCCCCCCTACCAAAGTCAAAGTGAAAACTATTTACAAGGTGAGGCGGTCGGGAGCCTTTCTTTCCCTTGTGGACCGCCTCGGTACAAATGTCTGTTCTGGTGTGTTGGCTGTGCCCTCGCTGGGCTGGCATCTTGTTGGCCCTGCAGGGCTGCTGGGTGAGTCTGGCCTTGCTGGGCTGTTGGGCGTGATGGGTTCGATTTCCTGGTCCGGCGTGGTGTCGTTGATCCTTTGGGTGTGTGTTGTGGGCTCGAAAAAGGTGGTGTCTGCTGTGGGTTGTTCAGGGCAGTCTGTGAACCGCAGCCTTGTTTCATCCAGGTGCTTTCTGAAAATTTGTCCATTGTCTACTTTGACTTACTCCCTTCTTTAGCTATCACCGTGCCCGCGATCCACTTGGGACCATGTCCATAGTTTAGCACATGCACAGGGTCATTCAGATCAATTTCCCGTGACACGGTGGCACGACCATCGTTTACATTTTGTTGCTGCCGCCTGCTCTCTACCTGATCATGCAGGTTGGGGTGAACCAACGAGAGTCTGGTTTGAAGTGTTCTTTTCATGAGTAGCTCAGCCGGGGGCCCCCCTGTGAGCGAGTGGGGTCTCGTGCGGTAGCTGAGCAGTACTCGGGACAGGCGGGTTTGGAGTGAGCCTTCTGTGACTCGTTTGAGGCTCTGTTTGATTGTTTGTACTGCCCGCTCTGCCTGCCCATTGGAGGCTGGTTTAAACGGGGCCGAGGTGACATGTTTGATCCCATTGCGGGTCATGAATTCTTTAAATTCGGCACTGGTGAAACATGGCCCGTTGTCACTGACCAGTATGTCAGGCAGGCCGTGGGTGGCAAACATGGCCCTCAGGCTTTCAATGGTGGCGGTGATGGTGCTTCCCGACATTATTTCACATTCAATCCATTTTGAAAAAGCATCCACCACCACCAGGAACATTTTACCGAGAAACGGGCCCGCATAGCCGACATGGATCCTTGACCATGCTCTGGAGGGCCAGGACCACAAACTTAATGGTGCCTTTCTGGGCACGTTGCTCAACTGAGCACACACGCTGCATTGCCATACACATGACTCTAAGTCTGAGTCGATACCGGGCCACCACACGTGTGATCTGGCTATCGCTTTCATCATTACTATACCCGGGTGTGTGCTGTGGAGATCCGAGATGAACGTCTCCCGGCCCTTTTTGGGTAACACTACGCTGTTACCCCACAACAGGCAGTCTGCCTGAATGAACAGCTCATCCTTTCGCCACTGGAACAGCTTGACTGGCTCTTGCATTTCAATGGGAATGCTGGCCCAGCTCCCATGCAGTACAGTTTTTTACTAGGGACAGCAGAGGATCTTGGCTGGTCCAAGTCCTAATCTGGCGGGCCGTGACAGGTGATTTATCATTTTTAAACGCTTCCATGACCATCAACAAGTCTGCAGGCTGCGCCACCATCAACAAGTTTGCAGTACTTATTGGTCCCTTAGAAGATGAGAAGGGGGATTTAGTAATGGGAAATGTGGAAATGGCTGAGACCTTAAACAATTATTTTGCTTCCGTCTTCATAGTGGAAGACACAAAAACCATGCCAAAAATTGCTGGTCACAGGAATGTGGGAAGGGAGGACCTTGAGACAATCACTATCACTAGGGGGGGTAGTGCTGGACAGGCTAATGGGACTCAAGGTAGACAAGTCCCCTGGTCCTGATGAAATGCATCCCAGGGTATTAAAAGAGATGGCGGAAGTTATAGCAAATGCATTCGTTATAATCTACCAAAATTCTCTGGACTCTGGGGAGTTACCAGCGGATTGGAAAGTAGCTAATGTAGCGCCTCTGTTTAAAAAAGGGGGCAGACAAAAGGCAGGTAACTATAGGCCAGTTAGTTTAACATCTGTAGTGGGGAAAATGCTTGAAGCTATCATTAAGGAAGAAATAGCGGGACATCGAGATAGGAATAGTGCAATCAAGCAGGCGCAACATGGATTCATGAAGGGGAAATCATGTTTAACTAATTTACTAGAATTCTTTGAGGATATAACGAGCATGGTGATAGAGGTGTACCGATGGATGTGGTGTATTTAGATTTCCAAAAGGCATTCGATAAGGTGCCACACAAAAGGTTACTGCAGAAGATAAAGGTATGCGAAGTCAGGGGAAATGTATTAGCATGGATAGATAGATGGATAGAGGGGCTAGATGGCCTACTCCTGTTCCTAATTCTTATGTTCTTCTGTTCTTATGTTCTTATTAATGTTGTGGAGGTCCAGAACCAGGGGTCACAGTCTGGGAATGGGGGGGTGGGCCATTTGGGACCAAGATGAGGAGAAGCTTCTTCACCCAGAGAGTGGTGAACCTGTGGAATTCTCTGCCGCAGAAAGTTGTTGAGACCAATTCACTGGATGTGTTCATCTGGGGGTAGAGGGGGGGGGGGGGCCTGGGAGTTAGATGTGGTCCTTGCTACTGGGGGGATCGAGGGGTATGGCGAGAAAGCAGGAATGGGGTACTGAGGTTGCATGTTCAGCCATGAACTCATTGAATAGCGGTGCAGGCTCGAAGGGCCGAATGGCCTACTCCTGCACCTATTTTCTATGTTTCTATGTTTCTCGAGAATTGGCTGGCTAACAGAAAGCAGAGAGTCGGGATAAATGGGTCCTTTTCGGGTTGGAAATCGGTGGTTAGTGGTGTGCCACAGGGATCGGTGCTGGGAACACAACTGTTTACAATATACATAGATGACCTGGAGGAGAGGACAGAGTATAGTGTAACAAAATTTGCAGATGACACAAAGATTAGTGGGAAAGCGGGTTGTGTAGAGGACACAGAAAGGCTGCAAAGAGATTGAGATAGGTTAAGCGAATGGGCTAAGGTTTGGCAGATGGAATACAATGTCGGAAAGTGTGAGGTCATCCACCTTGGGGGGAAAAAAACAGTAAAAGGGAATATTATTTGAATGGGGAGAAATTACAACATGCTGCGGTGCAGAGGGACCTGGGGGTCCTTGTGCATGAATCCCAAAAAGTTAGTTTGCAGGTGCAGCAGGTAATCAGGAAGGCGAATGGAATGTTGGCCTTCATTGCCAGAGGGATGGAGTACAAAAGCAGGGAGGTCCTTCTGCAACTGTATAGGGTATTGGTGAGGCCGCACCTGGAGTACTGCGTGCAGTTTTGGTCACCTTACTTAAGGAAGGATATACTAGCTTTGGAGGGGGTACAGAGACGATTCACTTGGCTGATTCCGGAGATGAGGGCGTTACCTTATGATTATAGATTGAGTAGACTGGGTCTTTACTCGTTGGAGTTCAGAAGGATGAGGGGTGATCTTATAGAAACATTTAAAATAATGAAAGGGATAGACAAGATAGAGGCAGAGAGGTTGTTTCCATTGGTCGGGGAGACTAGAACTAGGGGGCACAGCCTCAAAATACTGGGGAGCCAATTTAAAACCGAGTTGAGAAGGAATTTCTTCTCCCAGAGGGTTGTGAATCTGTGGAATTCTCTGCCCAAGGAAGCAGTTGAGGCTAGCTCATTGAATGTATTCAAGTCACAGATAGATAGATTTTTAAGCAATAAGGGAATTGAGGGTTACGGGGAGCGGGCGGGTAAGTGGAGCTGAGTCCACGGCCAGATCAGCCATGATCTTGTTAAATGGCGGAGCAGGCTCGAGGGGCTAGATGGTCTACTCCTGTTCCTAATTCTTATGTTCTTATGTTCTTATGTAGGCTGCGCCATTTCCACCCCCGTGGTGGGCAATGGTAGCCGACTGAGAGCATCCGCACAGTTCTCGGTGCCTGGTCTGTGGCGGATGGTATAGTTATACGCTGATAGCGCGAGTGCTCACCTTTGTATGCGGGCTGAGGCATTAGTATTTATCCCCTTGTTTTCAGCGAACAGGGATATGAAGGGCTTGTGATCAGTTTCCAGCTCAAATTTGAGGCCAAACAGGTACTGATGCATTTTCTTTACCCCGAACACACACGCTAATGCCTCTTTCTCAATCATGCTGTAGGCCCTCTCGGCCTTGGACAAGCTCCTGGAGGCATAGGCGACAAGTTGCAACTTCCCCGCAACGTTAGCTTGTTGTAATACACACCCGACTCCGTACAACGACGCATCACATGCTAGCACAAGTCTTTTACACGCGTTATACAATACAAGCAGCTTGTTGGAGCAATTACTTGTTTTTTTCCCCATACCCAGTTCTCACCTTTACGCAATAACACATGTAGGGGCTCTAAGAGGGTGCTTAACCCCGGTAGAAAGTTACCAAAATAGTTGAGGAGTCCCAGGAATGACCGCAGCTCCGTGACGTTCTGTGGCCTGGGTGCGTTCCTGATCGCCTCTGTCTTGGTATCTGTGGACCTGCTGTCCGCCGCGATCTTTCTCCCCAAAAACTCCACTTCTGTTGCCATGAAGACGCATTTCGACCTCTTCAGCCGCAGCCCTACGCGATCAGGTTGATGGTGGGCCTCCTCCAGGTTTTGTAGGTGCTCGACGGTGTCCCGACCCGCGACTAATATGTCGTCCTGAAAAACCACTGTGCGTTGTACCGACTTGAGTAGGCTCTCCATGTTTCTCTGGAAGATTGCTGCAGTCGACCGAATTCCAAACGGGTATCTGTTGTAGATGAACAGTCCCTTGTGCGTGTTGATGCAGGTGAGGCTCCTCCAGCTCCTGCGTCATGTAGGTCGAAGTCAGGTCGAGCTTGGTGAACATCTTGCCTCCTGCCAGCGTCGCAAATAGGTCGTCTGCCTTAGGTAGCGGGTATTGGTCCTGTAGCGAGAAACGATTAATAGTTACTTTATAATCGCCGCAAATCCTGACCATGCCATCACTTTTGAGTACTGGAACAATCGGGCTGGCCCACTCATTGAATTCCACTGGGGAGATGATGCCCTCGCGTTGCAGCCTGTCCAGCTCGATTTCCACTCTCTCCCTCAAAGTGTGAGGTACCGCTCGCGCCTTGTGATGAATGGGTCGTGCCTCTGGGACCAAATGGATCCGCACCTTTGCTCCGGAAAAGTTTCCAATGCCTGGCTCAAAAAGGGAAGGAAGTTGTTTAAGAACCTCGGTACATGAGGCCTCATCAACATGTGATAGCGCTCGGATGTCATCCCAGTTCCAGCGGATTTTGCCCAGCCAGCTCCTTCCAAGCAGTGTGGGACCATCGCCCGGGACAATCCAGAGTGGCAGTTCATGCACCGTGCCCTCGTAGGTGACCTTGACCATGGCGCTGCCCAGGACAGTGATAAGCTCGTTGGTGTACATTCTCAGTTTCGTGTGGATGGGGTTCAGGGCTGGTCTGAGTGCCTTGTTGCACCACAGTCTCTCAAACATCTTTTTACTCATGGTGGATTGGCTAGCGCCAGTGTCCAGTTCCATGGCTATGGGTAAGCCATTCAATTTTACATTTAGCATTTTGTCAAAAATGTATGCACCCCGTGTACTTCAGCATCTGCCTCCTCTCTCTGAGGCTCGAAATTGCTTTGATCCACTATGGACCAATCTTCCTCTGCCAACAAGGTGTGAATTGCCTTGCATTCATCCTTTGTTGCGGACTCTGAGTCATCTGGGTCACCTGAGGCCTGTTGGCAGTCGCAGACTCGTGGTTTCTGCCCTGTACATTTCTACTCGCAAACACAGTTCCAGTTAATTTATGAACATTGCTAGCACTTGTGTGCTGAGAGATTTGTTTGGTGTTATCACTGGTGGACATAAACGCCTGTGCTATCGCAATGGCCTTACTGAGGGTCGGTGTCTCTACAGTCAAAGGTTTTCGTAGGATGGTCTTGTGGCCAATGCCCAGTACAAAAAAGTCTCTGAGCATTTTCTCCAGGTAGCCATCAAACTCACATTGTCCTGCAAGTCGCCTTAGCTCGGCGACGTAGCTCACCACTTCCTGACCTTCAGATCGCTGGCACGTGTAGAACCGATACCTCGCCATCAGCACGCTCTCCCTCGGATTAAGATGCTCCTGAACCAGTGTACACAGCTCCTCATATGACTTATCTGTGGGTTTCACCGGAGCCAGAAGATTCTTCGTGAGGCTGTAGGTCGGTGCCCCACAGACTGTGAGGAGGACCGCTCTCCTTTTTGCAGCGCTTCCTTCTCCGTCCAGCTCGTTGGTTACAAAGTACTGGTCTAGCCGTTCGACATAGGCTTCCCAGTCCTCACCCTCCGTGAACTTCTCCAGGATGCCCACAGTTTGCTGCATCTTTGCGTTGGATTCGTATCCTCGTAGCCAGTTATTGTGTTCCTAACACAGATGAGACTGCACACAGGGAGGTTAAAGTAAGAGTGACCTCAGTCTTTATTAAGACACTCCAGAGTCAGGAACAGGCCTTAGGGGCCGGCTTATATACAGTGCTCCCAAGGGATGCTGGGATCCCTTGGGACTTCAGGGGATGCACTTCCTGGTGGCGGAACATGGGAGTGCATGCTTTACAGATACACAACAGATTGCATTTGTAATGCTGCATCCAATTTTGGTCCCCTCTTTGGTGGGCGATATAGAAGCTTTGGAAAAAGTCCAAAGGAGGGTGAAGAGGATTATCACTAGTTTAAAAGATCATAGTTATTCAGAAAAGCTTAAAAGACAGGGGGGCTGAAATTCAGGATCCGTATAAGGCCCATTACCGCCGTTTTGCAGTGATCATGCAGCGGAATCGAGTGGCTGCTGCGTTGCAGCCTATTAGCCACCCTGACCCAAATTTAGCTTGTGGATTTTTCAACCTGTCCCCACTTCCACCCCGCTGCTGCTGACTGCGGTAAGCGCTATTTCGCATCTCCATTTCAATCCACCCAAATTTACTGTAAAACATCCACGCGCCACTGCACGGTGCCCCCGACAGCTTTTTCTGTCAGTGTACCTTGTTTGCTCTCTCTGCCCTGGCGGTGCGGCGGCCATTAAAGGCGAGGGCCGAATGTCACGGCCGCCATCTTTTTTTTTTGCCGGCTGATTTCTATGTCGGCCGGACTTTTGTTCCCCCAAGTTAGGCCGGGCCACCAACAGGTGGGGTGCCCGATTGAAACCCTCCCTGGTGGCCCAGTGGCCAAAGTTTACAAATCCCCGATTCGCTCACCATTAATGGAGGGGAGAGAGCATGGTGATGCACACGTGCAGTGACGTCACCACCGCAGCAGCGGAGACTCGATCCCACCCCAACTTCTGCCCCTCAGCATAACTTACCGCCGCACTTCCAACCCCATTATGACAGACTTCCGGTCCAATGTTAAAAACATTTCTAAGTCCTGAAAATCGATCAGAAGGCCGCCTCATTGCTCCCGGTGGAAAAACCAGGTAAAAAATCATAGTTGCACCAGCTATCTGGCATGCCTGAATTTTGGCCCCTGGGTCTATTCCCTTTAGAAATGCATAGACTTCTGGATGATTTGAAAGTGGTAAACAAAATTATTAAAGAGCTTGATCGTATTCCTCTTGAGGGACTATTTCAACTAGATAGGTTGGGGAAGACCAGAGGTCATGCGCATAAGTTATGTACGGGTAGGGCTAGTTTAGATGTTAGATGGTTCTTTCCCCAGAGAATAATAGACCTATGGAACAAGTTATCAGCTCGCATGATGAGTGCAGATTCTCCTGCGTGCCTTCAAGAAAGCGTTTCTACAGTTCCTGATTGGGAAGAAGGTCTCATCATAAAAGGTAGGTAAAATGCCAAGCAGTATAAGCATGGTCTATATGGTCTCCTGAACTTGTTTCGATCGCCTAAGGGAGTTGGAGTGGAACTTCCCACATTTTCTTTTTCTCTGATTGGCACTGGCTTTTTTTTTTAACCTCTCCCAGAAGATTACATGATTGGTGAGCAGGTGGGTATGTGTGCTGGTGAGTATCATAATCATAGAATCATAGAAATTTACAGCACGGAAGAAGGCCATTTCAGCCCATCGTGTCCGCGCCGGCCGACCAGGAGCAATGCAGCCAAACCAGCTCTTGGTCCGTAGCCCTGTAGGTTACAGCGCTTTAAGTGCACATCCAAGTATTTTTAAATGTTGTGAGGCTTTCTGCCTCTACCACCCTTTCAGGCAGTGAGTTCCACACCCCACCGCCCTCTGGGTAAATAAATTTCCCCTCTTACCTCCCCCCAATTACTTTAAATCTATGCCCCCTGGTTGTTGACTCCTCTGCCAAGGGAAACAAGTCCTTCCTATCCACTCTATCCAGACCCCTCATAATTTTATACACCTCAATCAGGTCTCCCCTCAGTCTCCTCTGCTCCAAATAAAACAGACCCAGCATCTCCAATCTTTCCTCATAGCCAAAATTCTCCAGTCCAGGCAACATTCTTGTCAATCACTTCTGCACCCTTTCCAGTGCAAACACATCTTTCTTGTTAAATCATGATGCACCAGGCATTGTGGTTGTGTGGGATGGGTTCCATGGACCAGCTGGTCTTTTCCAGCATGTCGATTTTCGTACATTTGTTTGTTCGCTTTTGTCTGCAGTGTCCAGCCTCAGTGAAGTGCCAGGTGACAGTGTGACTGTTACTGTTACTGCAGCTGTGCAAAGTAGATGTGGGCTGCAGGAAATCAATAACAATGTGGAATGAAGGAGTCCGCGATCAGCGGTACATAGAATTACATAGGATATACGGCACGGAAACAGGCCATTTACATTTGTTTTACGGTTTTTATGTAAAACTATTTTGTTTAATATTTCATTGAATATCACGCAGAGATTACATATACAAGATCTACAGGTTCCCCAGGGACTCAGTTGGTAAGTGTTCTGCCCTGTGTGGTACTGAGCTATACAGATCAGGTTTGATCCCTGCTGAGCTGTGTGATCTCAGTCAGGGCGATGCCGTCAGAAGATGGTGGTATAACTCATACAGAGACCAGGTCTTGGTTATAGAGTAAAATGTGTTCAATAATAGAGACACGAATAGCAGCAGTGGCAACAAAAATAAATGCCTCAGTGCTTTAACTGAACTCAGTATATTTATTTGGCATCATCATGTTGTCTTCTGACACATCAAAACAAGTCTAACTCTGTCTGTTAGACTTCAACTCCATTACATGCCTTTTTACCATGTCTACTATCTATGACATTATACTTCAGTCATTATAAATCAGCATATCCTTCAACTTACCAGAAGCAATGTGATAGGACATCCAAAACAATGCGAATTAACTTAAAATTCATTCTATAATGAAGCATTTTAATTTGACTCTCCATTTATTTCCTTTTTTTCCTGAAGCCACTGACTTATGTTGGGGTACGCCTGCACAGACACTGGCAGCCTTCTGGTACATTGCCCATGTAGCTATTCTTCCTGTGTGTACCTGGACTGTGGTTGTTATCCAGTGCCCCCTGCTGGAGAATGTATGTGTGTGGATAGGCTGGCAACAAATATCTATTTCCAAGGAAATACCAAGAGGACTCCCAATCCACCCCCTCCCCCCCCCCACCCCCCCCCCCCCGCCCCCCTCCCCTCTCCACTCTCTCCCCCAAAAATTGAAAATGACATGCCTGACATGTAGATACAGTTCACAGGCATCAGCAGTTCTCCAATACCTCACTTAAGTGGCCATTCTTCATGTATAAATCAAAGTATTAGCAAGCTATTTGACCGTGTGGAGCATTACACTCCAAAATTAAACCTGCCGTGACCTGATGTTCACACACGTGCACTTTCCAGCAAGAGTCACTGGATAGTGATCAGGAACAAGAATCTCGGCCAATTTTGGTTTAAATAGCCGATGGATGTTGACCAATTCAGCATGGAACAGAAACCCCCTTGGTCTATATAGCTCAGTTTCACACCAAGCAGTCCATGTAGCCATTAACTGAGGAAAAGGAGATGTTTTAAAATTACCATCTGGAAAAATGCTCTGTATTACAAGTACTTCTCTGGGTAGCTACCGTTTCCTCAAATTGGTGATCCTTGTTTTTTTTCAGTCTTACTAGTGCGATCTTTTGAGCTCCCAAACATTATTGCAAGATCTATGGTAGTACACTCCAGTTATTATAAAACAGAATAATGTAATTGCTTTTCTCTCCAAGACAGGAGAACAGATCAGTGTCGGATGAGGGCATGGTTTTCTAGCAGGGATCACTGTGGAAGTCCTAATTTTCCCGTTCTCTGGGCCAGGCCACAGGGATCCAGTTGTAGAACAAGTAACAACCACTGCCCTGGCTGAGGGGAGTACTTCAAATTCAGGTCTCCGTGGAGAAGGTAAGTACATTACAGTGAAAACAGTCCACTCTGCAAGATACTTTTTTAATCAATTATTTGTGCAATGCATAGCTGAATCTATGTTCCACTACTCAATGGCACAGCTTACTGGAGAGCCAGTGCACTGCACCAGCATCACTTGCTCTATCAGACATCGCATTATTGTCATCAGTACTGCACTGTCCTACCAATGCCTGAAGCTCAGTTAATATTGATTAGTTAAAAATTATGATAAGCCAAAAGTAAAGATTCTTGGCACTGCAAATCAGACCCAGCATCTCCAATCTCTCCTCATAGCCAAAATTCTCCAGTCCAGGCAACATTCCTGTAAATCTCCTCTGCACCCTTTCCAGTGCAATCATGTCTTTCCTGTAATATGGTGACCAGAACTGCACACAGTACAACTGCGGCCTAACCAGTCTTTTATACAATTCAAGCATAATGTCCTTGCTCTCGTATTCCATGCCTCGACTAATAAAAGCAAGTATTCCATATGCCTTCTTAACCACCTTATCTACCTGGCCTGCTACCTTCAGGGATTTGTGGACCTGCACTCCAAGGTCCCTTTGTTCCTCTACGTTTTTCAGTGTCGTACCATTTAATATGTACTTCCTTGCCTTGTTAGACCTCCCCAAATGCCAGATCCCATGGTACTATTTCGAGGAAGAGCAGGGGAGTTATCCCTGGTGTTCTGGACAATTTTTATTCCTCATCAACATCACTAAAAAACAGATTATCTGGCCATCATCACATTGTTGTTTGTGGGAGCTTGCTGTGCACAAATTAGCTACTGCGTTTCCTACATTACAAAAGTGACTACGCTTCAAAAGTACTTCATTGGCTATAAATTGCTTTGGGATGTCCTGAGATCATGAAAGGTGATATAAATGCAAGTATTTATTTTTATTATTTACCATTCCATCAACCAATATTAAATGTCCCTGTATGTTTTACCAATCCCTCCACTAATCTAGAGAAACACACATTTATGAGTCCAACATTGCGATGAGTCTTGCGGCAATTGCTTGCAATATTTATATTATAACAATAACCATTTTGGAGACATTTTGCATTTAGCTTTAAGAAATGTATTTATTCTAATAAACATTGAATGTTGACATACATTCAGCTGAGTTCAGGCAGTCAGTCTTCATGGATTTAAAGTTGGTAGCAAAAGATTGTTGCTGGGACAATGTTGGATTTATAGCAAGAAACAAAAAAAAAGACTTGCATTTATATCATGCCATTCATGATCTTAGGCTGTCCCAAAGTGCTTTATATCCTATTGGGAGACAACATTTCCAATGAGCAAGATTGAAAGTTATACTAAAAAAATGCAAAGAATGCCATTCATATTCAAGGAGTGGATTTTCTGTTTATAGAACACTGCAGAAACCTATGTTGTATTATTTTAGTCAGTGTTTCACTTTGACCTAGCGAATTACAGGAAAGTGAGTTATCAGAAGAAAATTGTTGCAGCAGCTGAACCATGTGGCAATCTGCTGGGATTGGGCTGTCAGTGTAGGTGAAACATTTGGATATTTCTGCTAAATACCACTAATGTACCTACAGGCAAAATAAAGCATGCTAGCCCTTTTGTTCACAGTGAAAGTTTGTGTTTCAGTTGTGGTCAAATTGTACACAAAACTGTTGAGATCTATTAAAACCTGGGTTCAGCCCCGTATATTCTATTCTATTCTATTGTGGTTCTGTTCACACTTTGAAGTTTACCTACACAACAATCATGGTCTTTCCAAGTAATTTATTGTATGTGATGTCCTTTGGAACATTTCTGAGAGATGTGATAAGGTAGGCTGATCAGACTCCCAGATTAGGTACTGTGTCCCTGGACAAATGTGGCTCAGTAGCACCCTTGCCCCTGAGTCAGAAGGAAGTGGGTTTAAGTCCCACTCCAGAGACTTGAACACAAAAATCTAGGCTGACACGCCAGTGCAGTTCTGAGGGAGTGCTGCACTGTCGGAGGTGCTGTCGTTTGGATGAGATGTTAAACCGAGTCTGCGTCAGCTCTCTCAGGTGGATGGAAAAGATCCCACAGCACTATTTTGAAGAAGAGTAGGGGAGTTATCCCATACCCTGGCCAATATTTATCCCACAATCAACATCACTAAAACAGATTATCTGGTCATTATCACATTGCTGTTTGTGGACGTTTGCTGTGCGTAAATAGGCTGCTACATTTCGTACATTACAACAGTGACTACACTTCAAGTGCTTTGGGATGTCCGATGGTCGTGAAAGGTGCTATATAAATGCAAGTATTTCTTTTTTTCTTCTTTCAATGTCCCCGGTTTAGAAAACTTGTCCTGTAGAGAGTCATTTTTTAAAACGCAAATGTACAGAAACCCCAGTGGGAGTTTCTCAGCTCATTCCCGCCCGGTTTGAGCTCAGAAATGGATTCCAGGAGCTGGTTGAATAGAGACGACGATGGCGGTCCTGCCTTCCCACAATGCAGCATGGCAGAAAAAAGGCTCTATCGATACCTCGGGTGGGGAGGGGGGTATTGAGCCACCTGACCCTGTGTTTCAGCCAATAGTGATTGACCAGAGGGTGGAACCTTTAAAATGCGCAGGAGAAGCCAAAGACTCAATGAGAGTTGGTGGGTGAGTGGATTTACTTTACCTTAGATTAGTATGATTCATCGTGTTTTTTTAACTGAATAACGCAAGCTCTAAATTCTCCCACTTGAAAGAGGTTTCTGAAACTTCTGAGACATAGGATATTTCATACCTTATATGGAAAATCTCAGTCTGTTTGGAACAGATTTTAAATTGAGAAATTAAAAGTTAGGGTATTCGGGAACGAGTACAGATGGTACAGCACTATTGCCAGAACACATGCAAGATTCGAGATGTGGTGTAAAGTGAAATTGCTGTTGTGTCTACATATATTCCACTAGCAGAAGCAACAAAGTTATCATGCCGGTTTTCTTAACCATGCCCTGGCTACTTTGCTGTGTGTCCCCGGATTCAGTTTAGAAAATATGGTCACCCTATGATAAGATGGCGTACAAATGCAAATTCCATTCTTTGATTTTTGGACCTTGGCTCCTGACCAGCCAAGTTACATTCTATCCTGCATCATATAAATTTATTCTTAGTAGATTAAATGAAAGTGATCTGACAAAGCAAGAAGGTTGACATTAACGTCTAGTGAAAACCTGCATTTATAAAATAAATTACGAATTAATAATGGTAATAATGAATTTGGGGCAGGAATTCAGAGATGGGTTTGGGATTTTAAAGAAATACATTTTCCACACAGAAACTGTACATGAGGAAGAGCTCACAGCCAAAGAACTTTATGTGTGGAGAATATTTATTTCATTGCATGTTATTCAAGATATAACCATTTGACTGCGTTTGATACCTCATTCATTTAGAATGTATTTACAGAGACTTTTAAAACCAATTTTCACCAATGAGTTCTGGGATTTTTCTGATCTAAAGGAATTCTCTCTGGGCTTAGTAGATCCTGAGATATGGCAGTTGAGTCTGTGATGTCATCATGCGCGCTGTATGATGATATACATATGCAACGTGCGCACATGACATCACTCATGTGCTTTATAGGACCTTCAGTGCCAAAGGCTGGAAGGGAGGTAACTTGAGGTAAGTTCTTTAAGCACTTATGTAGAAGAGTTTGAAAGAGAGTTTAAGTGTCGTCACATGCCTATCACACCTGACCTGTGGTCTCAAAAGGAAAATGAAGATGTTAACCAAGGAGGCATTGTGACAAAATTTAATAGGTTTGCACACTTAATGGGCATTCTGATAATTGGCCACCCAAGCATCAACCTGAAGTACACCACAGACCAGCATCCAAGACTGAATTAAGCAAAGTAAGAGTATTTATGGTTTATAATGGATGTGGAACAAGAAAAAAATGGAAATGGATATCAAGATGTATGGCCATTAAAAGCTATTATAATGTGAAATAATGAAGCAGAATTTACAAACTGAAATCTATGTGAAGAGTGTTGATAACGACCAAATACTATGTTACTAGCAAAATAATTGTAATTTACCATTCATAGTTCATAGTTCAAATGATTGCATTCAACGATTACAATTTACCATTGTACATATTTCAAAATTAAATTTCAGTATCAACTATTTTATATTGGCCAAACTTTGAAAATGATTGTGCTACACGATGATACAGTGGTGATTTGCTACTTTAAACATACATTTTAGCAGTAAGCTATGCAGCTCACAGTCTATTCACAAGTATTATAAATGTATTTTACTGCTAAAATAACTTGAAATATTTTGTGATCATGGAAATAGATATTACGTTGGAGCACATATACCTCTATTATACTGCCTTTCAGTGATGTTCAAAATAAAAACTCATTTTTACAGGTTTTCTCTGACTTTATCCTGGTTTTAGAGCTCTAACATTTCTCTCCATATTCTCCATTTTTGATAACAAAAATAAAAACAACACAGCCAAAAAAACGAGGTTTTTAAAATGGCAATAGAAAATGTTTTTAAAGGTCCTTACATATTTAATGCTCCTTTGTTAAATTCTTTTCTACCTCACCAACAATTAAAATGAACAAAATAGACATTTATCTTTTAACTTACCCTTATTCTCTGCATACTTCTGTCACCACGACAGCCAAACACTGTACATGCATGATATGTTGTTTTATACTGATGCAACAATTGCCAGATCGGTCAAAGATGCTCAAAGTAAAGCAAGCTTGCGTGACAGATTGGTAGGTAATGCATCATCCGTTGCTGAGCCACGACCAAGTAGGACCCAAGTCTGAAATAAATTTACTGATCTCAGCTCGGGCTACATTTAGGGGCACAACAAAACTGGCCACACCTGTTTCATGGAGGGAAGTGGGAGGGAGAGGACAGAGGGAATATAATCATCCAAAGCTCTTGGGCTGGATTTTCGGCTTTGCTGTTTTCGGGGTGAAAACGGAGGTAGGGCGGGAAAATTACCGCCCAGGTAACGTTTGCGCTGTGTGGAGAAATCTTTACCCTCTGAGCCCTGTGCCAAAGGGAGGCGTTGTATGATTTTCGTGGCGCAAAAATGGGAACCTCGCCAACTAAAGTGCGGGGCCGGGAGTGTTCTGAGAGATGCCTTGGGAGGGGAAAAAACTCCCCCCCCAAATTTCACAGAAACATTGCCCACAACTCAAATCGTTACAAAAAAATAAAAGAATAAACACTGGAGCTGACCTTTTTTGCAGTTTATCTACCTCACCGCTGCCGCCAGGGCTGGACCGCTGTGTTTTCCCTGGTGGTCACTGCGGGGCACGTTTCGGGGTGTATGGGTCGGGTGCGAGTCAAAATGACTGCTGGTGCCGCAAGGAGAGCCGTTGCACACCCAGTGCAGCTCTTCCCGCCGGTGCTTCTCAGCTCTGCCGCGAAACCCAACCGGAGGATCGGACCGGACGCAAAAGACCTTATCGTCCCATTTTTTGCCACGGAGGGTCAAAACCCGGCAAAAGCCAGAGCGCAAACGACCCAAAAATCCAGCCCTATGTTCCTGATTTCTATCCAGTGATTCTTGCTGGAAAATGTATGTATGTGGACAGACACAGACTGAGAATGCCCATAGCCTACCAATACTTACTGGTCTTAGATATGAAGAACAGCCACTTGAATGAAACACCAGAAGTGTAAATAAAAGCATATCAAACTAAAGAGGACAAAAATATTAGCAGTAGTAGTGTATCTGTTTGGAGAAGGTCAGGGAGGAGGAAATTTTGTCTCATAAGAAATAGGAGCAGGAGGGGGCCATTTGGCCCCTTGAGCTTGCTCCGCCATTCAGTAAGATCATGGCTGATCTGATCATGGACTCAATTCCACTTCCCTACCCGTTCCCTATAACCTTTTACTCCCTTATCATTCAAAAATCTGTCTATCTCCACCTTAAAATCATTCAATGACCCAGCCTCCACCGCTCTCTAGGGTAGATATTCCAAAGATTCACGACCCTCTGAGAGAAGAAATTCCTCCCCATTTCCATTTCCCTTATTCTGAAACTATAGTCCCTAGTTCTAGATTCCCCACGAGGGGAGACATCCTCTCTGCATCTACCCTGTCAAGCCCCTTTAGAATCTAATAAGTTTCAATAAGATCACCTCTCAGTCTTCTAAACTCCAATGAGTATAGGCCCAACCTGCTTAACCTTTCTTCACAAGACAACCCCTTCATCTCAGGAATCAACCTTGTGAAGCTTCTCTCAACTGCCTCCAATGCAAATATATCCTTCCTTAAATAAGGAGACCAAAACTGTACGTAGTACTCCAGGTGTGGTATTAGTTGTAGCAGGACTTTCCTATTTTTATACTCCATCCCTCTTGCAACAAAGGCCAAGATTCCATTTGCCTTCCTAATTACTTGCTGTACCTGCATGCTAACCTTTTGTGTTTCATGTAAAGGACCCCTCTGTACCTCAGCATTTTGTAATCTCTCCCCATTTAAATAATAATTTGCTTTTTTACTTTTCCTACCCAAGTGTATAACCTCACATTTTTCCACATTATACTCCATCTGCCAAATTTTTATCCATTCACTTAGCCTACCTATATCCCTTTGCAGATTATTTACGTCCTTCTCACAACTTGCTTTCCCACCTATCATTGTATCATCAGCAAATTTAGCTACATTACACTTAGTTCCCCCTCATCTAAGTCATTAATATAGATTGTGAATAGTTAAGGTCCCAGCACTGATCCCTATGGCACCCCACTAGTTAATTTGCCAACCTGAAAATGACTCATTTATCCCGACTCTGTTTTCTGTTAGCCAATCCTCTATCCATGCTAATATATTACCCCCAACCCCGTAAGCTATTATCTTGTGCAGTAACCTTTTATGTGGCACCTTATCGAATGTCTTCTGGAAATCCAAATACACGACATCTACTGGTTCCTCTTTATCCACCTTGCTCGTTACATCCTAAAATAACTTCAGCAAATTTGTCAAACATGATTTCCCTTTCATAAAACCATACTGACTCTGCTTCACTGTATTATGATTTCTGCTACTACTTCCTTAATAATTGACGTCAACATTTTCTCAATGATGTTAGGCTAACTGGCCTATAGTTTCCTGCTTTCTGTGTCCCTCTTTTCTTAAATAGGGGCATTACATTTGCGGTTTTCCAATCCATACATTATGGAACCACATCAACCTCAACAAAATCATGTGGAATCACACCTGACATACTGTCCGGATTTTTTTGCAGGTAGGCGAGTTGGGGGCAGGAGGCTTCCGAGGCAGATGGGAAACCCGGGAGGCCAGGTTTCCCACAGGCCCTGTCGGGTTTAACGGCGGGGCCTGATTTGCATGCGAGGCCTTGGATTCCCATCCGCAGCCAGCCAGATTGAGAGGTTGGCTTGCTGCGACGGGTAGGCTTGCAGCTGCAGAGAGGGAGCGAGGGGTCAGTCCAGGGGAGGGATCGTGGGGCCGGCCAGAAATCGGGGATCGACCGAGGGGTGCGGGGTCAACCGGAGTATCGGTCTTGTGGGGAGGTCTCCGATTGTGAAGGGTGGGTTAGGTAGGGGCCTTGGACCCAGGAGATAGGCATAAAGTCACTTGCTTCCTGGATGCAGCAGTCCCCACCTCAGTTTAACTGCCGGGTTTCACGAGGAAATTAATGCAATAGTAAGGAAGGACATTAGCTTGGATGATGTGGAATCGATATGGGTGGAGTTATGGAATACCAGGGGGCAGAAAACGCTAGTGGGAGTTGTGTACAGACCACTAAACAGTAGTAGTAAGGTTGGGGACAGCATCAAACAAGAAATTAGGGATGCATGCAATAAAGGTACAGCAGTTATCATGGGTGACTTTAATCTACATATTGATTGGGCTAACCAAACTGGTAGCAATGCAGTGGAGGAGGATTTCCTGGAGTGTATTAGGGATGGTTTTCCAGACCAATATGTCGAGGAACCAACTAAGGAGCTGGCCATCCTAGACTGGGTGATGTGTAATGAGAAAGGACTAATTAACAATCTTGTTGTGCGAGGCCCCTTGGGGAAGAGTGGCCATAACATGGTAGAATTCTTTATTAGGATGGAGAGTGACACAGTTAATTCAGGAACTAGGGCCCTGAACTTAAGGAAAGGTAACTTCAATGGTTTGACTTGGCTAGAATGGACTGGCAAATGATACTTAAAGGGTTGACAGTGGATAGGCAATGACAAACAGTTAAAGATCATATGGATGAACTTCAACAATTGTACATCCCTGTCTGGAGTAAAAATAAAACGGGGAAGGTGGCTCAACCGTGGCTAACAAGGGAAATTAAGGATAGTGCTAAATCCAAGGAAGAGGCATATAAATTGGCCAGAAAAAGCAGCAAACCTGAGGACTGGGAGAAATTTAGAATTCAGCAGAGGAGGACAAAGGGTTTAATTAAGAGGGGGAAAATAGAGTACCAGAAGAAGCTTGCCGGGAACATAAAAACTGACTGCAAAAGCTTCTATAGATATGTGAAGAGAAAAAGATTAGTGAAGACAAACGTAGGTCCCTTGCAGTCAGACTCAGGTAAATCTATAATGGGGAACAAAGAAATGGCAGACCAACTGAACAAATACTTTGGTTCTGTCTTCACGAAGGAAGACACAAATAACCTTCCGGAAGTACTAGGGGACCGAGGGTCTAGTGAGAAGGAGGAACTGAAGTAAATCCTGATTAGGCGGGAAATTGTGTTAGGGAAATTGATGGGATTGAAGGCCGATAAATCCCCGGGGCCTGATAGTCTGCATCCCAGAGTACTTAAAGAAGTGGCCCAAGAAATAGTGGATGCATTGGTGATCATTTTCCAACAGTCTATCGACTCTGGATCAGTTCCTATGGTAGCTAATGTAACACTACTCTTTAAAAAGGGAGGGAGAAAGAAAGTGGGTAATTATAGACCAGTTAGCCTGACATCAATAGTGGGGAAAATGTTGGAATCAATTATTAAGGATGAAATAGCAGCGCATTTGGAAAGCAGTGACACGATCGGTCTAAGTCAGCATGGATTTATGAAAAGGAAATCATGCTTGACAAATCTTCTAGAATTTTTTGAGGATGTAACTAGTAGAGTGGACAAGGGAGAACCAGTGGATTTGGACTTTCAAAAGGCTTTTGATAAGGTCCCACACAAGAGATTGGTGTGAAAATAAAAGCACATGGTTTTGGGGGTAATATACTGACGTGGATAGAGAACTGGTTGGCAGACAGAAAGCAGAGAGTCGGGATAAACGGGTCCTTTTCAGAATGGCAGGCAGTGACTAGTGGAGTGCCACAGGGCTCAGTGCTGGGACCCCAGCTCTTTACAATATACATCAATGATTTGGATGAAGGAATTGAGTGTAATATCTCCAAGTTTGCAGATGACACTAAACTGGGTGGCGGTGTGAACTGTGAGAGGGATGCTAAGAGGCTGAAGGGTGACTTGGACAGGTTAGGTGAGTGGGCAAATGCAGGGCAGATGCAGTATAATGTGGATAAATTTGAGGTTATCCACTTTGGGGGCAAAAAGGCGAAGACAGAATATTATCTGAATGGTGGCAGATTAGGAAAAGGAGAGGTACAACGAGACCTGGGTGGCATGGTTCATCAGTCATTGAAAGTTGGCATACAGGTACAGCATGCAGTAAAGAAGGCAAATAGTAGGTTGGCCTTCATAACTAGGGGATTTGAGTATAGGAGCAGGGAGGTCTTACTGCAGTTGTACAGGGCCTTGGTGAGGCCTCACTTGGAATATTGTGTTCAGTTTAGGTCTCCTAATCTGAGGAAGGACATTCTTGCTATTGAGGGAGTGCAGCGAAGGTTCACCAGACTGATTCCCAGGATGGCTGGACTGATATATGAGGAGAGAATGGATCAACTTGGCATTTATACATTGGAGTTTAGAAGGATGAGAGGGGATCTCATAGAAACATACAAGATTCTGACGGGACAGGACAGGTTAAATGCGGTGATAAGATTGTTCCCGATGTTGGGGAAGTCCAGAACCAGGGGACATAGTCTTAGGATAAGGGGTAGGCCATTTAGGACTGAGATGAGGAGAAACTTCTTCACTCAGAGAGTTGTTAACCTGTGGAATTCCCTGCCGCAGAGAGTTGTTGATGCCAGTTCATTGGATATATTCAAGAGGGAGTTAGATATGGCCCTTACGGTTAAGGGGATCAAGGGGTATGGAGAGAAAGCAGGAAAGGGGTACTGAGGGAATGATCAGCCATGAACTTATTGAACGGTGGTGCAGCTCGAAGGGCCAAATGGCCTACTCCTGCACTATTTTCTATGTTTCTATGAATTGTGTGAAATCTGTCCATGTGCAGTTAAATTAAAAATGGAGGTCAAAAAAGAGGCTTCCAGCCTCATTATAACATTTATATTGATGGTGTTGTGTATAGAAGAACTCCACGAGGCTGAGTACTGTGAGCTAAACTTATTGTGACCTTAGTCTTCTTTATTACAACTCCAGAGTGCCTAAACAACATGGCAGCCAACCTTTTATACTTGTCCTGCATGTGTGTGCAGGTGACCATTAGGACTCCAACAGTCGCGCCCTCTGGTGGCAAGTATTACATAGTTACATACATAACATCCCGCCCCCCGCAAAGTCTTCGGTACAAGTTATTTATAAGTTGAGGCGATCCAGAGCCCTTCGCTCCTTGGTTGATCGTCTAAGTTCAAACCCTGGCGTGTGTGAGTTGGCCGGACTATTGCTGCACTGCACCACGGCTGGTCTGACCAGACTGTCAGGAATGGTGGGTTCATCCTCGTGATTGACAGCGAGGTTGATTGCTGGTTGGGTGTGTGTTGGTGAATTGTTGATGGTGATGTCCTCTTCAAGTCGTTTCTGGTTGTCAGTAAATCGCAAATTGGTCTGATCTAAATGCTTTCTGCATGTTTGGCCATTTAACTGTTTGATTATAAACACCCTATTCCCTTCCTTGGCCAAAACAGTGCCAGCAACCCACTTGGGACCGACCGTAATTCAGGACAAACAGAGGGTCGTTAACATCAATGTCATGTGAAACAGCCACGCGATCATGGTACATGTTCTGCCGGTGTTGCCGGGTTTCCAGTTGAGCACACAAGGTGTAATTCACTGAAGATAGTGCTTTGATGTCGTTCCAATTCCATCTAATCTTTTCTAGCCAGCTTCTGCCGAACAGCGTTGGGCCAATGCCAGGAACAATCCACAATGATAGGTCATGCACAGCTCCATCATACGATACCTTCACTGCCACGCTTCCAATGACTGGTATGAGCTCTTTGGTGTAGGTACGCAGTGTTGCATTAATCAGGCTCAGTTTGGCCTTTGTGCTTTATTGCCCCAGTTTCTCAAAAGCCTTTTGGCTCATTATTGACTGACTCACACCCGTGTCCAACTCCATGGATACTGGAACTCCATTCAATTTGACTTTCAGCATTATAGGAGGGCTTTTGGTGGTGAAGGTATGTACCCCATACACTTCTTCCTTGGGTTGAGTTGCCTGTGCTGTGTGATCTGCACCGGATCGATCATCCTCTGCTACGTGGTATGTCGCAGCACGTTTGCACATTCGCTGGAGGTGCCCCATCGTTGTGCAGCCTTTGCACACGTAGTGCTTGAATCGACATTGATGGGCTCGATGATTACCCCCGCAGCGCCAACACAGTGCTAATGGATTCACATTCACCCCCGATGGCGGGCTCTGAGTCATCACAGGTCTTGCAGCCGCAGATGTATAGGCCCTACCATATGCAGTTCAGCCTGCTAGCCACGTCATTTTATGCACAGTACTTGTCGGTGAGCTTCGATGTTGAGAAGATATCTGTTTGGTTTTATCGTCCGTGGCCATGCATGCCTGGGCGATCGCGATGGCCCCGCTCAGGTCTACGGTTTCGGCAGCCAGCAGCTTTCGAAGAATGACCTCGTGGCTGATGCCCAGCATGAAAAAGTCCTGCAGCATTTGCCCCAACACAGCTCCAAAATCGCAAGGTCCCGCGAGGCATCTCAGGTCAGCGACATAATCCGCCACATCCTGGCCCCCGGAGCGATGGTGCGTGTAAAAACAATATCTGGCCATGAGGATACTCTCCTTCGGCTTGAGGTGGTCCCGAAACCAGCATGCACAACTCTATATATTCCTTCTCCGTTGGTTTTGTCAGTGCGAACAGAGTCTGGCTGTATATTTTAGACCCACAGACGGTGAGGAGAACCGCCCTGCGCTTGGCCGTGTTGGTGTCTCCTTCCAGCTCGTTGGCCACGAAGTACTGGTCGAGACGCTCGACGAAGGCTTCCCAATCATCATCCTTTACAAATCTCTCTAATATTCCAACAGCACTCATGATTGTGAGAAGGTTCGTATTCTGTTACTCGTCACCAATTGTTGTGTATAGAAGAACACTACGAGGCTGTGTACTGTGAGCTAAACTTAGTGTGACCTTAGTCTTCTTTATTACAACTCCAGAGTGCCTAAACAACATGGCAGCAACCTTTTATACTGGCCCTGCACGTGTGTGCAGGTGACCATTAGGACTCCAACAGTCGAACCCTCTGGTGGCAAGTATTACATAGTTACATACATAACAGATGGTCCGCCCACCCCCCCCCCCCCACCCATCCCGTCTCCGTTAAAACCAGAAGTGGGTGGGTTGGAGGTGGGATCAGGTTGGGAATCTCATTTTTAACAATTTAACTGTCCACGCTCCAAACCCACCTTTTTTTTAGGGAAAAATTCCAGCCACTGTTAGAATATTTTAAAGTAGTTTAAATGGTCAAATATCCCAGCGAGCTTTGCATTAACATTTTAGCCAGAGAGCAATATGAAGGAAGTGGGTGGAGATTGAATCTTGTTCTTGTTGCTTGCGAACAATGGAAGTTTAGAGATCGAGAATGCTGATGTTTGCTTAGCTGTAACTCCTAAGTTGATGGGCAATGGCAGACATTTAGAGACCGCATGGATGAACTACAACAATTGTACATTCCTGTCTGGCATAGAAATAAAAAAGGGAAGGTGGCTCAACCGTGGCTATCAAGGGAAATCAGGGATAGTATTAAAGCCAAGGAAGTGGCATACAAATTGGCCAGAAATAGCAGCGAACCTGGGGACTGGGAGAAATTTAGAACTCAGCAGAGGAGGACAAAGGGTTTGATTAGGGCAGGGAAAATGGAGTATGAGAAGAAGCTTGCAGGGAACATTAAGACGGATTGCAAAAGTTTCTATAGATATGTAAAGAGAAAAAGGTTAGTAAAGACAAATGTAGGTCCCCTGCAGTCAGAATCAGGAGAAGTCATAACGGGGAACAAAGAAATGGCGGACCAATTGAACAAGTACTTTGGTTCGGTATTCACGAAGGAGGACACGAACAACCTTCCGGTTATAAAAGGGGTCGGGGGGTCTAGTAAGGAGGAGGAACTGAGGGAAATCCTTATTAGCCGGGAAATTGTGTTGGGGAAATTGATGGGATTGAAGGCCGATAAATCCCCAGGGCCTGATGGACTGCATCCCAGAGTACTTAAGGAGGTGGCCTTGGAAATAGTGGATGCGTTGACAGTCATTTTCCAACATTCCATTGACTCTGGATCAGTTCCTATGGAGTGGAGGGTAGCCAATGTAACCCCACTTTTTAAAAAAGGAGGGAGAGAGAAAACAGGGAATTATAGACCGGTCAGCCTGACATCGGTAGTGGGTAAAATGATGGAATCAATTATTAAGGATGTCATAGCAGTGCATTTGGAAAGAGGTGACATGATAGGTCCAAGTCAGCATGGATTTGTGAAAGGGAAATCATGCTTGACAAATCTTCTGGAATTTTTTGAGGATGTTTCCAGTAGAGTGGATAAGGGAGAACCAGTTGATGTGGTATATTTGGACTTTCAGAAGGCGTTCGACAAGGTCCCACACAAGAGATTGATGTGCAAAGTTAGAGCACATGGGATTGGGGGTAGTGTACTGACATGGATTGAGAACTGGTTGTCAGACAGGAAGCAAAGAGTAGGAGTAAATGGGTACTTTTCAGAATGGCAGGCAGTGACTAGTGGGGTACCGCAAGGTTCTGTGCTGGGGCCCCAGCTGTTTACACTGTACATTAATGATTTAGATGAGGGGATTAAATGTAGTATCTCCAAATTTGCGGATGACACTAAGTTGGGTGGCAGTGTGAGCTGCGAGGAGGATGCTGTGAGGCTGCAGAGCGACTTGGATAGGTTAGGTGAGTGGGCAAATGCATGGCAGATGAAGTATAATGTGGATAAATGTGAGGTTATCCACTTTGGTGGTAAAAACAGAGAGACAGACTATTATCTGAATGGTGACAGATTAGGAAAAGGGGAGGTGCAAAGAGACCTGGGTGTCATGGTACATCAGTCATTGAAGGTTGGCATGCAGGTGCAGCAGGCGGTTAAGAAAGCAAATGGCATGTTGGCCTTCATAGCAAGGGGATTTGAGTACAGGGGCAGGGAGGTGTTGCTACAGTTGTACAGGGCATTGGTGAGGCCACACCTGGAGTATTGTGTACAGTTTTGGTCTCCTAACCTGAGGAAGGACATTCTTGCTATTGAGGGAGTGCAGCGAAGGTTCACCAGACTGATTCCCGGGATGGCGGGACTGACCTATCAAGAAAGACTGGATCAACTGGGCTTGTATTCACTGGAGTTCAGAAGAATGAGAGGGGACCTCATAGAAACATATAAAATTCTGACGGGGTTAGACAGGTTAGATGCAGGAAGAATGTTCCCAATGTTGGGGAAGTCCAGAACCAGGGGTCACAGTCTAAGGATAAGGGGTAAGCCATTTAGGACCGAGATGCGGAGGAACTTCTTCACCCAGAGAGTGGTGAACCTGTGGAATTCTCTACCAGAGAAAGTTGTTGAGGCCAATTCACTAAATATATTCAAAAAGGAGTTAGATGAGGTCCTTACTGCTAGGGGGATCAAGGGGTATGGCGAGAAAGCAGGAATGGGGTACTGAAGTTGAATGTTCAGCCATGAACTCATTGAATGGCGGTGCAGGCTAGAAGGGCCGAATGGCCTACTCCTGCACCAATTTCTATGTTTCTATGTTTCTAAGTCAAGAGGTGACCCTTCTCTCAATAAGAAAGTAGGTTGCTTAGAGATCCACATACCCAACATGGGAAACTGCTCTTGCTTGTAGGACTTGATGGCCATAAAATAACTCTTGCTTTGATAACATAGTCGTGCATGCATTCCTGATTAAGAGTTGGGGCTATGACATCAGCAGTCAGCTGAAACAGAGCTAGAATAATGGGATAATTTATGATTAGAAGATAAGGACAGGGATGTGTACATGCGGCCTAAGGCAGCTCAGGCTTCCCTCCTTTGAAAGTTAGAATTCTCAGGACAGTCGGAAGTCCACAGCCACGCAAGCAGCCTAGAAAGCCATAACCGATCACTTCAGGCCTAGGAACCAGATTGTATTACTTGCTTGTCATTTAATAGAATACTGTAGAACAGTTGTATAAGAATATTAGTTATTAGTCAATATATATTAAAGCTTCTTGTTTCAAACCACTCGAGCCAGAATCATGCAAAACTTATTGTTGCAAGACTAAGAATCCTTTGGTGCGACAGGAACCATGGGAGAATTTAATGGTCTTAAACATACTATGGGAATAGTGTAGTTAGTTTGCAGTCTATATAAGTTTTACAACATCTAAGAATATATTAAAAATCCTGTGTATGGTGTGCTCTTCCTATCCATGTTACCCTTACTTCCTGTTGTCATGATTTCTGTGTCATATCTTTTATTGATAATGGAAGAAATATGACCCTGAAATCCTTTGGTTCGGAAGGGATGTTAAGTCCCATTTCTATTGGGGGGGGGGGGGGTGGCGGCGGGGAGATTGCAGAATATGGCCTCCGCTGGGTTCCATCCCATTTATCCATAGCCTTTACATTGAATAATATACAAGGAATAATTCAGCAGGTGATGAACAACAAATGGATCCTGCAAAAAAAGAACATGCAAAATGATGCAAACGCATGGATGTACTGGGAAGCTGAAGTGGTGCAAGAGTAACATTTAGCATCACCTGGTGTACAGGTTAATTCCACAGAATAGACTTTAATTTTAATAAGTCGGGAAGGTAAAAATGAGTTCCAGTTACACAGCTATCAAAATGTGCAATAAATTGGACTCTCACTGGAGACAAGGGGGTCATTTGAAACGTTAGTGTCTGAACGGTAACCTGGCATGGCACATCACCCGCCCATTGTAGAACCCGCCCAATGAAAGTCAGGTGGATTCTTGAACGGGTGGTGATCTGCTCTATCAATGACAGCAACCTTTGGAATCCTTCACTTTTGTACAATAATGTTTGCTGATTGAATAACACAAGATTTTTAGTGCCCCACAATATATACAGCATTCAGGCCTTCATCCAAACTGAATTAACATATGGCAATAGCGCAGCACGCTTGTTAGTGTTCCCAAAATGAAGCTGGAAAAAAAACAATCATGTTACTGCACTCAACATGTGGCACACAGGAGAGGGCAGGAGTTGTCACCTTACTTTTTTTTTTAAAAACAGCATCAGGTCATTCATCAGATATCACTCATTTTCTGGTAAACCAGTGTGCTTCAGTGTTTCCTTTATGTACTCCTCTTTCCTCATCCAATCCATCCTGGAACAGAATTTATCCCTGGTATGGTAGGCAATAACAGGCACTGTAAAGCATCACTAGTTAATTTGTAATGAATAAAAAAAGGTTGAAAATTTTAAATAAGTTCAAAGTCAAAAAGAAACATTTTTTAAAACGTAGTCTTCTTACATTTTTAGCATCCAAAATGTAAAGTAAGTTCCATCGAAGTAGGAAAACCATTGCCTTCAAGTTCCTATGAGGAAAGATTGGATAGGCAGGGTTTATTTTCTTTGGAACAGAGGAGGCTGAGGGGAAACATAAGAGAAGTAGCGGCAGGGATTGTGGCTGCATTGGTTGTAATTTTCCAAAATTCCCTAGATTTTGGGGAGGTCCCAGCAGATTGGAAAACTGCAAATGTAACACCCCTATTTAAAGAAGAGCAGACAAAAAGCAGGAAACTATAAACCAGTTGGCCTAACATTTGTGGTTGGGAAAATGTTGGAGTCCATTATTAAAGAAGCAGTAGCAGGATATTTGGAAAAGCAAAATTCAGTCAGGCAGAGTCAGCATGGATTTATAAAGGGGAAGTCATGTTTGACAAATTTGCTGGAATTCTTTGAGAATGTAGTGAACAGGGGGGATAAAGGGGAACCAGTGGATGTGGTGTATTTGGACTTCCAGAAGGCATTTGACAAGGTGCCACATAAAGGCTCCAAGTTTCCACACGATAAAAAACAGGCGCCCCTCCGAGCAGGGCGCCCGTTTTTCGCGCCGAAAAAAAACCGCGCGATTCTGGAGCACCCTGCAGCTCCATGTCTGCTTGGCGCGGCGCCCAGGGGGCGGAGCCTACCACTCGCGCCGATTTTGTAAGTGGGAGGGGGTGGGTACCATTTAAATTAGTTTTTTTCCTGCCGGCAACCCTGCGCGTGCGCGTTGGAGCGTTCGCGCACGCGCAGTGTGAAGGAAACATTGGCACTCGGCCATTTTTGTAGTTCTTTGTAGCTGTTTAATTTTTGAACATTTTTTAATAAAAGCACATTGCCATCAGCACATCAGCACTGAGGCTTCTTGCAGCAGTGAGAAGGCTGCAGAAAGCCTCAGAAAGTTGAGGTAGTCATTTCCCGACAGCCTCCCCCCCTGCCATCGGGAAATGGCTGCTGAACTTGTGAGGCTTCCTGCAGCCTTCTCACTGTCTCCTCCCCCCCCCGACCGTCGTCGGGAACGGCTTCCTCCTCCCCCCCGCGGGAACGAACGGCTGCCTCCTTCCACCCCCCCCCCCGCGGGAACAAACGGCTGCCTCCTTCCACCCCCCCCCCCGCGGGAACAAACGGCTGCCTCCCTCCCCCCCCCCCCCGCGGGAACGAACGGCTGCCTCAACTTGTGAGGCTTCCTGCAGCATGCTCCCTGGCTGAAGCACTTTCACACGGGTAGGAAGATGGTTTATTTAATCTTTTCTTCGCTTTTAAATTTTTATTCAGGTTGGATTTATTTATATAATATTTGTAGAAGTATAAATAAGGATTTATTATAGAATTTAATGGCTTCCCTCCCCCCCCCCCCCCACCTCGTTCTGGACGCCTAATTTGTAACCTGCGCCTGATTTTTTAATGTGTAGACAAGGTTTTTTCAGTTCTACAAAAATCTTCACTTGCTCCATTCTAAGTTAGTTTGGAGTACGTTTTCACTGTGGAAACTTTGAAATCAGGCGTCAGTGGCCGGACACGCCCCCTTTTGAAGAAAAAATTCTGTTCCAAAGTGAAACTGTTCTAACTGACTAGAACTGCAGAAAAAAAAATGTGGAGAATTGCGATTTCTAAGATAGTCTGTTCTCCACCAGTTGCTCCTAAAAATCAGGCGCAAATCATGTGGAAACTTGGGCCCCATAGGTTACTGCACAAGATAAAAGTTCACAGGGTTGGGGGTAATATATTAGCATGGATAGATGATTGGCTAACAGAAAGCATCGAGTCGGGATAAATGGTTCATTCTGGTTAGCAACCAGTATTTAGTGGGGTGCCACAGGGATCAGTGCTGGGACCCCAACTATTTACAATCTATATTAATGACTTGGAAGAAAGGACTGAGTGTAACGTAGCCAAGTTTGCTGATGATACAAAGATGGGAGGAAAAGCAATGTGTGAGGACACAAAAAATCTACAAAAGGACATAAACAGGCTAAGTGAGTGGCCAAAAATTTGGCAGATGGAGTATAATCTTGAAAAGTGTGAGGTCATGCACTTTGACAGAAAAAATCAAAGAGCAAGTTATTATTTAAATGGAGAAAGATTGCAAAGTGCTGCAGTGCAGCAGGACCTGAGGGGTACTTGTGCATGAAACACAGAAGGATAGTATGCAGGTACAGCAAGTGATCAGGAAGGCTAATGGAATCTTAGCCTTTATTGCAAAGGGTATGGAATATAAAAGCAGGGAAATCTTGCTACAGCTATATAGAGTATTGGTGAGGCCACACCTGGAATACTACGTGCAGTTTTGGTTTCCATATTGACGAAAGGATATACTTGCTTTGGAGGCAGTTCAGAGAAGGTTCACTAGGTTAATCCTGAAGATGAGGGGGTTGACATGAGAAAAGGTCGAGTAGGTTGGGCTTCTACTCATTGGAATTCAGAAGAATGAGAGGTGATCTTATCGAAATGTATTAAGATTATGATGGGGCTTGACAAGGTGGATGAAGAGAGGATGTCTCCACTGATGGGGGAGACTAGAACTAGAGGGCATGATCTTAGAATAAGGGGCCGCCCATTAAAACAGAGATGAGGAGAAATTTCTTCCCTCAGAGGGTTGTAAATCTGTGGAATTCACTGCCTCAGAGAGCTGTGGAAGCTGGGACATTGAATTAAATTTAAGACAGAAATAGACAGTTTCTTAAACAGGATAAGGGGTTATAGGTAGCGGGCAGGGAAGTGGAGCTGAGTCCATGATCAGATCAGCCATGATCTTATTGAATGGCGGAGCAGGCTCGAGGGGCCGTATGGCCTACTCCTGGATCTATTTCCCTTAGCAGAGGGGTCAACAACCAGGGGGCATAGATTTAAAGCAATTGGTAGGAGGTTTAGAGGGAATTTGAGGAGAAAACTAGAGGGTGTTGGGGGTCTGGAATTCACCGCCTGAAAGGGTGGTAGAGGCAGAAACCCTCACATTTAAAAAGTACTTGGATGTGCTGTAACCTACAGGGCTACGGATCAAGAGCTGGGAAGTGGGATTAGGCTGGATAGCTCTTTGTCGGTCAGCGCGGAAACGATGGGCCAAAATAGCCTCCTACCTTGCTGAAAATTTCTATGATTCCCCACTAGCCTGACTTGGATATATAATTGTCACTGCTACTTTGTCACTGGGTCAAAACCCTGGAATTCCTTACCCAACATCATTGTGGGAACACAAGGACTGCAGCGATTCAGGAAGGTCCATCATCACCTTCTCAGGGCAACTAGGGATGGCAATAAATATGGCCTTGCAAGCATTGCCCAAAAATCAACGAGTTCAAGAGCCAATTACTGTACATATGTTTTGGAGGAGAGAATGGATTTAGGGATACAGTAAGATAGGTAGATGGGATTATTCTGTGAAAAGATGAGCTTGATGGAACAAATTACCTTTTCTTGCTCTCCCTTTCCCTAAAAGTATTTGGGTGTGATGCCACAGGTAGTTGTCAGCCTCCTGTATACCCACGCAGTGGTCATTCGTAATGTGTGGAGGACGTTGCAGCTCAGTCCAATCCTGTGCTCATCCAGTGTTGCACATATGCACACTTTCCAGTCGAGGCGGGCGCGGGAGGTCAGTATATGGCAATCAAGCTGGATTCTTGGCTAAAGCTTTCCTTCCTTAACCTAGGGGTCCCGTGGCTAATTGTACAGCTTTTACCAGAGGCCCAGCAAACTCAGGACAGACTGGTGATCAAAACTGAAACCTGATTAGTCTGTATGCCTTGATTACACCTCTGTACCATCAGGGGGAGCCTGATTCTTATGTTCTCAAAGATGTGACAGAACAAATTACAGTCAAATGCACCAAACTGCTTTATAAGCAATTTAAAAAATACATTCATTTGTATCAAACCAATCAATCAGTTTCTTCTCCCCAACTAATTACCACTGACCCAAAAAGATTCCCTCAGGAGATCCCAGAAGAATAAGTTTTACATTTGTTGCCAACCTTACGTCATAATCCAATTATGGACAATGCTGCTTGATTATATATGTTTCCCATTTCTTAAAAACATTTTTGGAATTCTTGGATACACTGCTATTCTCATTTCCCTCCCATCATCAGTTGCATGGATTCATTTGCATTTTATAGATAGAACATATACATTTTACTTTGCTGCATAGACTATATATCAATACCATGCTGTTTTTATAGTCGTCACAAAGCAGACCAAAAGAATTCCCCGGTAGCTCTGTACAAACACCAGGAATTTATTAATAAAGTTCACACATTTGATTCATTGACATTCCTCCAAAAATAAAGAAAAATTAGTTTACAGTTTAAAAAAAAAAGACTACTGCAGTTCTAGAAGATCACATTCTATATGTAAATACAGAATTTTTAAAAACCCACTATGAGTCATCATTTCTTGTGGTTTTCAACAAGCTGCTTCACTGGGAGTCTGTAGGTTTTAACTTGCTCTTGGACTTCAGGCTTATGTTTTAAAGTAAAGACCAGCGCTCTCACTGTCCTTCGGTAGGAGATGTTGATCAGACGAGAACACTGATGAAAAACCTCTCGCTCTATATTTTCAATTAGAGGGTGATCATGCTGTAAAAAAGATTAAATAATTAAACATTGTATTTATTTATAGTAGGTAGTTGTAAAAATATGCCAGACCTGTACAAACTAATATTCTGACATTAAATGCTGAATGCAGCATATCCACACAAAGTATCCTGCAATAGTGGTTACAAACTTGGAAGGTTATGCAGCACAGTAGATGATGAGAAGTAATGCAACAAAACAAGTCTATTCATACAAGTCAAAAGTGACTGCCTTTTAAAAAAAAATAAAAGCAGCGATGTGGAAGACATGCTCATTCTGATTAGGGTTTTCCTCCCTCCCTCATGGGGTGCTTCAGTGACCTCAATTATGAGGATGCCTATTGCAAATAGAAAGGACGTGACTTCGGAATGGCCCAAGTCATGCTCCAGAATCATCCAGCCCAGGCTACAAGCTGGGAAATGACCATGAAATCTACTGGATTATTGTAAAAACCAAACTGGTTCACTACTGTCCTTCAGTGAAGGGAACCGGCTGTCCTTACTCAATCTGGCCTACATGCAACTCCAGTATGACACTATATGACTGACTCTTAATGTCTTCAGGGCAACTAGGGACGCTCAATAAATACTGGCTTGCTCAGAGCCCAAGAATAAAATAAATCCCAGCTTGTCGTTTCCCTAAAGTCTCGTGCTGCCGTTGGGCTATTGTGAAGTAGCCCTAAGCTTAGCGCAACTGAACAACTCCACACCCCACAATTGATAAGTGGGTTAGCATGGAGTGAGACCCTACTATACATTTTTCATTTTGGCAATAATTTGTTTTTTATAAAGTCAAAAGTTTTCATTTTCTTCTACAAATATAAAAACAATGGGACCACATTGGGGAAAATGTATTTCTTCCCCTTTAAGCCTCCAATTTAAAATTTACATATAAAAATCCTGTTCTAATCTCTTTCTAGAACTCAGTGCAGAGGGCTTTTTATTTAAATTACCTCTAGTTCCAAGGCTTCAGTTAACAGTTTTCGAGCATTCCTCCTAAGGCTCTCCGTTTTAGAATCACATCGCACCTCTATGGATTGTTTATTTCTATTTTCTTTTATGAAGGTTTTCCATGTTGTGAAAATGACTTGAGCAAGCTCGGCCACTTCGGGGTCTGAGTTTTTACGCATCTTGTTCACAGTGTGCCCTAAGAAATGAGAGGAGGTAGATTCAAATCAACACAAGTTAAAACAGGATGCTATTGATAAGAAGCATGGCTGATGTTACATCAGTAATTAAAAATGAGCTATTTATTGCTCACTCCAGACAATCTCAACCACAGGACCTTCCATAGAATTAGAATCACATTTTGTCATCAATATGTAAACCTTCAGGACAGAAGCATATTTTTGCTTTGGCAATAGGCTCTGAGGCCAAAAGAAATCTACAGAAGCAGCAACCAGGGCTTTATTTTCAAAATCTCAGAGCTCTAACTTTGCTACAATCTAATTGAAAGGACAGAATGTAGAAATTTTATAACTGGAAATAGGACGGATTTCCATTACAGGAACTTCTATTCAGCAGAGAGACCCCAATATCAAATGCAGCATCTCAGTACTACCCAGATTCAAATAATCCAACTCAGCACAGACCAAAGATCAAACCTGGGATCTTGCTGACCTGTATGTTTCAGCCCCCATAATATGCAATGCAGTCACTCTTTCATTGAGCCATTGAGGAACCCAACAATCTTATTCTGCATTGGTCACAACATATCCATCACCTTTTCATAGTCACGCAAGATGCTGTGGCTTGAAGATTTTGAGAGTTCATACTGTGCTTCAAACCTGGACACACAAGTACCTCGATCTGTTCATTTATTTTCATCCTTTTGCTCGTTTTTTTAAAAAAAGACTTTAGTTGTACTGTCTTGGGGCCCTTATGCTTCCTCCTGAATCTTATCACTTTCGCTCAGTGGAAGTTCATCTTCTCCAACCGACGCGGACTCAATGGCTGCACCCTCTACTGAGAACAGGATCTAATTATGCAAATTACAAACATCATTTTCAGTCCAACCATGCAATGTCATAGCATGTTACTAGACCAGTCAGCTGATTAGTTCCACTTTATAGGACTACTTATTGATGGAACTGTGATGGTGTGTGAAATTTTAGAAATGGGAGGGTTACAAGTAAAGGTGTGTTAACCACAAAATTCTGCTTCAATGCCTCTCCACCGTTGTCCAGCTGGATGGGACTGCACGTGCCTGGTTTCATTCCTATCTTTTCAGCTGTAACTATAGAATCACCTGCAATGGCTTCTCTTCCTGATCCCACACTGTGACCTCTGGTGTCCCCCAAAGATCTAGCCTTGGGCTCCTCTTATTTCTCATCTACAAGCTGCCGCTCGGTGACATCAACCGACAACATAACATGAGTTTTCACAAGTACTTGGATGATATCCAGCTCTATCTCTCCACTACCTCTCGAACCCTCCACCTTCTCCATAATATCAGACTGCTTGTCTGACATCCAGCACTGAATGAGTAGAAATTTCCTCCAATTAATTATCGGGAAGACCGAAGCCAATGTCTTTGGTTCATGCCACAAACTTCATTCCCTTTCCACAAATTCGATCTCGCTATCTGGCAACTATCTGAGGCTGACCAAGTCTGTTCGCAACCTTGGTGCCATATTTGTCACAAATTGAGCTTCCTACCTCGTATCCATTCTATCGTTAAGATTGCCCATTTTCATCTTCATATCATAGGTCCCCTGCAGTCAGAATCAGGGGAAGTCATAACGGGGAACAAAGAAATGGCGGATCAATTGAACAAGTACTTTGGTTCGGTATTCACTAAGGAGGATACAAACAACCTTCCGGATATAAAAGGGGTCAGAGGGTCTAGTAAGGAAGAGGAACTGAGGGAAATCTTTATTAGTCGGGAAATTGTGTTGGGGAAATTGATGGGATTGAAGGCAGATAAATCCCCAGGGCCTGATGGCCTGCATCCTAGAGTACTTAAGGAGGTGGCCTTGGAAATAGCGGATGCATTGACAATCATTTTCCAACATTCCATTGACTCTGGATCAGTTCCTATGGAGTGGAGGGTAGCCAATGTAACCCCACTTTTTAAAAAAGGAGGGAGAGAGAAAACAGGGAATTATAGACCGGTCAGCCTGACCTCAGTAGTGGGTAAAATGATGGAATCAATTATTAAGGATGTCATAGCAGTGCATCTGGAAAATGGTGACATGATAGGTCCAAGTCAGCATGGATTTGTGAAAGGGAAATCATGCTTGACAAATCTTCTGGAATTTTTTGAGGATGTTTCCAGTAAAGTGGACAAAGGAGAACCAGTTGATGTGGTATATTTGGACTTTCAGAAGGCTTTCGACAAGGTCCCACACAAGAGATTAATGTGCAAAGTTAAAGCACATGGGATTGGGGGTAGTGTGCTGACGTGGATTGAGAACTGGTTGTCAGACAGGAAGCAAAGAGTAGGAGTAAACGGGTACTTTTCAGAATGGCAGGCAGTGACTAGTGGAGTGCCGCAAGGTTCTGTGCTGGGGCCCCAGCTGTTTACATTGTACATTAATGATTTAGACGAGGGGATTAAATGCAGTATCTCCAAATTTGCAGATGATACTAAGTTGGGTGGCAGTGTGAGCTGCGAGGAGGATGCTATTAGGCTGCAGAGTGACTTGGATAGGTTAGGTGAGTGGGCAAATGCATGGCAGATGAAGTATAATGTGGATAAATGTGAGGTTATCCACTTTGGTGGTAAAAACAGAGAGACAGACTATTATCTGAATGGTGACAGATTAGGAAAAGGGAAGGTGCAACGAGACCTGGGTGTCATGGTACATCAGTCATTGAAGGTTGGCATGCAGGTACAGCAGGCGGTTAAGAAAGCAAATGGCATGTTGGCCTTCATAGCGAGGGGATTTGAATACAGGGGCAGGGAGGTGTTGCTACAGTTGTACAGGGCCTTGGTGAGGCCACACCTGGAGTATTGTGTACAGTTTTGGTCTCCTAACTTGAGGAAGGACATTCTTGCTATTGAGGGAGTGCAGCGAAGGTTCACCAGACTGATTCCCGGGATGGCGGGACTGACCTATCAAGAAAGATTGGATCAATTGGGCTTGTATTCACTGGAGTTCAGAAGAATGAGAGGGGACCTCATAGAAACGTTTAAAATTCTGACGGGTTTAGACAGGTTAGATGCAGAAAGAATGTTCCCAATGTTGGGGAAGTCCAGAACCAGGGGTCACAGTCTGAGGATAAGGGGTAAGCCATTTAGGACCGAGATGAGGAGAAACTTCTTCACCCAGAGAGTGGTGAACCTGTGGAATTCTCTACCACAGAAAGTAGTTGAGGCCAATTCACTAAATATATTCAAAAGGGAGTTAGATGAAGTCCTTACTACTCGGGGGATCAAGGGTTATGGCGAGAAAGCAGGAAGGGGGTACTGAAGTTTCATGTTCAGCCATGAACTCATTGAATGGCGGTGCAGGCTAGAAGGGCTGAATGGCCTGCTCCTGCACCTATTTTCTATGTTTCTATGTTTCTATGTTTCACCCGGCTCTGCCCTTACCTCAACTAATCCGCTGCTGAAACCCACATCCATGCCTTTATCACCTCTAGACTTGACTATTTAAATGCACTCCTGGCTGGCCTCCCTAGTTGTGCTCTCCATAAATATGAGATCATCTGAAACTCTGCCACCTATGTCCTAACTCGCATCAAGTCCTGCTCACCCATCTCCCCTGTGCTCGCTGACCTACATTGGCTCCCAGTTAAGCAACGCCTCGTTTTTAAAATTCTCATCCTTATTTTCAAATCCCTCCATGGCCTCGCCCCTCCTTATATCTGTAATCTCCTCCAACCCTATAATCCCCCTAGACCTCTGCGCTCCGCCTATTCTGAACTTTTGAACATCCCCAATCTTAAATGCTCCACCATTGGCAGTTGTGCCTTCAGCTGCCTAGATCTTAAGCTCTGGAGTTCCCTTCCTAAATCTCTCTGCCTCTCTACTTCTCTTTCCTTTAAGACGCTTCTTAAAACCTACATCTTCGACCAAACTTTTGGTCATCTGCCCTAACACCACCTTATGTGGCTCAGTATCAAATGTTGTTGTTTTTATAACACTCCTGCGAAGCGCCTTGGGATGCTTTATTACATTAAAGGCACTATATAAATATAAGCAGTGATAGAAAATCCACTAATCTAGTTTTGATCCCCCTACTGGTACTGTGGAATGATCCACATTTCAAAATATTGGATTCTAAAGTCATGAGCAGCCCAAGCACAATTTTAATAAGGCAAATTAAAAGTTACAAAAACATAATTTAATCCAATGTCAACATTTTAAAGATTTTAGCAAAAGAAAAATTACAATCTTGAAAACAAAAAAACTGTACAATTATAATCTTTACCTATTTTAGTTGAGCGTAATACTTCTTGAGATGGTATTTTCTTCTTTAGTTCTAGTAATGCTTCCATTAAATTTTCCTTTGTTTGACTAGGCAGTTCCAATATAGATTTAAATCTCTTAATATCTTCAATCACCACAACTCTCTGTTTTGATAAAAACACATCATTTTGCACTTAAATACTACTTCACTGTAAATGTAAAAGCCACACCATGAATCAGTGATGTTTAAGATTTTGGAGAGGAATCAATAGGGAGTATTTTACATCTTATGAGCATGGGCATTCTTGATTAAAATTACAGAAATGTGAGCACTTTAACAAAAATGCAGATCATCCAAAATTGTGTAAGTATCTAGTACCAACAGAGTAATATGTATGTCTCCCGTGTTTTCAAACTATTGTCATGTAATTAGTTGTATATGTATACAACATTTTATATCTGGCAGTAGAGGGAATGAATTGGAAATGATGTTTTACTTCCATAAAGATAATAGTAATCTTATTGGTTTTCATAAGACCATATTTTGGTCTAGTCTTTGCCCCAAACTTCATTCACATTTTAATTCTACTCTTGGAAGCTTTTATTTGTCATGTAATTAGTTTTTATTTTCTCTATTTTAATTATCATCTTTTCAGGCATTTTCAAACAAATCATAATTGTTTTACCTTTCAGGCAACTCAAGGTGACAACAGAAATGTTGAGAAACAACCAACTGGCACTCCATAACAAAGACTTTATTCATTTTCCATTTCCAATTCAACATCTGTTCCCAAGAAAGATCTTGTTTCGAGGGACCTTTTCATGCAATGTCTTTTGCCTGCAGAAAGGTCTTCTGAAACACTGAATGTTCCTGCTGCCAATACCTGTGCTTAGAGCCTCCTTCATACCAATAGTGCAGATCCTCATCTGTGCCATCCCAAACTATTTCCCATTCTCTAAGTCACTTACCCATCATTCTGTGTACTGTCATCATCATCATCATAGGCAGTCCCTCAGAATTGAGGAAGACTTCCTTGCACTCTTAAAATGAGTCCTTAGGTGGCTGAACAATCCAATATGAGAACCACAGTCCCCGTCACATGAGGGAAAGGGTGGGTGGGACTGGCTTGCCGCACGCTCTTTCCGCTGCCTGCGCTTGATTTCTGCATGCTCTCAGCGATGAGACTCGAGGTGCTCAGCGCCCGCCCGGATGCACTTCCTCCACTTATGGCGGTCTTTGGCCAGAGACTCCTGTCAGTGTCAGTGGGGATGTTGCACTTTATCAGAGAGGATTTGAGGGTGTCCTTGGAGCGTTTCCGGTGCCCATCTTTGGCTCGTTTGCCGTGAAGGAGTTCCGAGTAGAGCACTTGCTTTGAGAGTCTAATGTCTGGCATGCGAACTATGTGGCCTGCCCAGCGGAGCTGATCAAGTGTGGTCAGTGCTTCAATGCTGGGGATGTTGGCCTGGTCGAGGACGCTAATGTTGGTGCGTGTGTCCTCCCAGGGGATTTGTAGGATCTTGCAATGTATAAAATGTCTGCAACTACAACTCATAACTCTAGTCTCTCCTGGATCTTCAAAACGATTAAGGCTTACAAATATACCCACACAGAGGAATCTTTTGGCTGACCACGAATAGTTTATCTTCTTCCTTCAGCAAAGGATTACTGGGAAATGTGAACAGGACAAGCTCACACAGAGACTTCAGTGAAAGTCTGCAAGGATATCGAGGAACCTGCAAACGGCCTGTGATTCACGGCTTTACAAACACCAGATTTTAAGCTTAGACCTTCTATAACCCACCGCGCAATTCAGAAGCCTGGACTTTACCTTTAAAGACTCGAGAGTGACCTGGCGGTAAATCTTGGCCGGCCGCTGCGCTGGGCCGGCGGCGCTGCCCCTCAGCACGAACCGCTCCATGAGCGACAGGGGATCTGCGGGCCAACGAGCGGGAGTGGGGGAGGGGGCTGGGCTCCACGCCTCGGAACTCGCGCCTGCGCATTCCACTCACTCTCATTGTGACCAATAATCGGAAAGTGTCTGCATCAACAACTTTGCGGCCTTCTGCGCGTGCGCACTACACACGGCCGCATCTGTCACTCAGAACTTTGCGTCTGACGGAGTGATAGCGACATTGTGTGTACCGTCTGGTTTACAATCCACCGATGATGTCATCCTGCTCATGAGCCGGGCCCCTCGATGATGTCATTCTCAGCACATGCCAAAAACCTACGGCTCTGCCAGTGATGTCACTTGCAATGACGTCATTCTCACCTGCTCCCGTTGAATGAAATGCGCCTCACTAAACAAACCTTGCAGCTCAAATCATGTAAAATTATCAATGCTGTGGATTTGTCAAGTTCAGCCTCAGAGAAATGACTACAGCACCCCAACGATTTGCATCACCCGTTCATGGGATCACATTTTTGAATGGATCCATAAGTCAACTCGAACTGAGCATTGGTAAACAGATCAGTGGCGTACAGATCAGTGGTGTGCAGGTGTTGCCTAATGGCACCAATACTGATTCCTACTATCTGCTGATTCAAAAATAAAATACTGCAGATGCTGGAAATCTGATATGAAATGCTGGAAACAGGCAGCAAATCAGGAAGCATGTATGGAAAGAGAAACAAGAGTAAAAGTTTCACATTCTGATGAAAGGTCATCGACCTGAAATGTTAACTCTGCTTCTCTCTCCACAGATGCTGCCTGACTTGCTGAGCATTTTATGTGATATTACTCAACTGATTGGGAGGAGGTCGACAGGGCAGGCCGTACGTGGCCATGTTACACTTACCTTGCTTTTTAAGGTGACTCCACATTAACAGGTACATGCCATGGTCATTAGGAAGCAATTGGGAAAGCAAATGGCATTTTGACCATTATTGCAAGGGGGTTGGAGTACAAGAGTAGGGAAGTCTTGCTACAATTGTATAGGGCTTTGATGAGACCACACCTGGAGTACTGTGCACAGTTTTGGTCTTATCGGAGGAAGGATATACTTACCTAGGGAGGCAGTGCAATGAAGGTTTATTAGATTGATTTCTGAGATGAGAGGGTTGTCCTTTGAGGAGAGATTGAGCCTATACTCTCTGGAGTTTAGAAGAATGAGAGGTGATCTCATTGAAACACATAAGATTATAGAAACATAGAAAATAGGTGCAGGAGTAGCCATTCGGCCCTTCGAGCCTGCACCACCATTCAATAAGATCATGGCTGATCATTGACCTCAGTACCCCTTTCCTGCTTTCTCTCCATACTCCTTGATCCCTTTAGCCATAAGGGCCATATCTAAGTCCCTCTTGAATATATCTTAACGAACTGGCATTCAACAACTCTCTGCGGTAGAGAATTCCACAGGTTCACAACTATCTGAGTGAAGAAGTTTCTCCTCATCTCGGTCCGAAATAGCTTACCCCTTATCCTTAGACTGCGACCCCTGGTTCTGGATTTCCCCAACATCGGGAACATTCTTCCTGCATCTAACCTGTCCAGTCCCGTCAGAATTTTATATGTTTCTATGAGATCCCCTCTCATTTTTCTAAACTCCAGTGAATACAGGCCCAGTCGATCCAGTTTCTCCTCATATGTCAGTCCTGCCATCCGGGAATCAATCTGGTGAACCTTCGCTGCACTCCCTCAATAGCAAGAACGTCCTTCCTCAGATTAGGAGACCAAAACTGAACACAATATTCCAGGTGAGACCACTGTACAACTGCAGCAAGACCTCCCTGCTCCTATACTCAAATCCCCTAGCTATGAAGGACAACATGCCATTTGCCTTCTTCACCGCCTGCTGTAGCTGCATGCCAACTTTCAATGACTGATGTACCATGACACCCAGGTCTCGTTGCACCTCCCCTTTTCCTAATCTGCCGCCATTCAGATAATATTCTGCTTTCACGTTTTTGCCACCAAAGTGGATAATCTCACATTTATCCACATTATACTGCATCTGCCATGCATTTGTCCACTCACCTAACCTGTCCAAGTCACCCTGCAGCCTCTTAGCATCCTCCTCGCAGCTCACACCGCCAAACTTGGAGATATTACACTCAATTCCTTCATCTAAATCATTGATGTATATTGTAAATAGCTAGGGTCCCAGCACTGAGCCCTGCGGCACCCCACTAGTCACTGCCTGCCATTCTGAATAGGACTCGTTTATCACGATTCTCTGCTTCCTGTCTGCCAACCAGTTCTCTATCCACGTCAAAAGATTACCCCCAATACCATATGCTTTAATTTTGCACACTAATCTCTTGTGTGGGACCTTGTCAAAAGCTTTTTAAAAGTCCAAATACACCACATCCACTGGTGCTCCCTTGTCCATTCTACTAGTTACATCCTCAAAAAATTCTAGAAGATTTGTTAAGCATGATTTCCCTTTCATAAATCCATGCTGACTTGGACCGATCCTGTCACTGCATTCCAAATGCGCTGCTATTTTATCTTTAATAATTGATTCCAACATTTTCCCCCACTACCAATGTCAGGCTAACCGATCTATAATTCCCCCTTTTCTCTTTCTCTTCTTTTTTAAAAAGTGGTGTTACATTAGCTACACTCCAGTCCATTATGAGGGAGACTGAAGGATTGTTTCACTTGGCTGGAGAGTCTAGAACTCGGGGGCATATTCTCTGGATAAGGGTCAGCCATTTAAGACTGAGATGAGGAGGAATTTCTTCACTCAGAGGGTTGCGAATAGTTGGAATCCTCCACCTCAAAGGGTTGTGGATGCTGAGTCATTGAGTATATTTAAGGTTGAGATAGAGTTTTAGACTCTAGGGGAATCAAGGGATATGGTGATCGGGCAGAAAATTAAGTTGAGGTCAAAGATAAACCATGATTTTATTGGATAGAGCAGGCGCGAGGGGCCATATGGCCTATTCCTGCTCCTAATTATTATGTTCTTATGTCATGATTGCACTGGAACAGCTTGGCTCAGGGAGCGGCAAGCTCTGATGCATGAACATAGGTCTTGAATCTTCTCATGAACATAAGCATGGGTTTTCTGCACCTAACTTGGGATATTTGCTATGTCCAGTGCACTGGGTCACATCCCTGTTGCATGTGGGGTGAACCAGTGGAAATAATCTTTTACTATTTTTAAAAAGAGGGAGGGATAAACCCACCAACTACAGTCCAGTCAGCTTAATGTCAGTGGTGTGGAAACTTTTATAGCTAATAATCCAGGACAAAATTAATTGGCATTTGGAAAAATATTAGCTAATAACTGAAAGTCAGCATTGATTTGTGAAAGGCAAAATATGTTTGACTGCAACAACAACTTCTATTTATAGTGCCTTTAATGTAGTAAAACGTCCCAACTTGCTTCATAGGACTATTATAAGACAGAAAATTTGACACCAAGCCACATAAGGAGAAATTAGCACAGGTGACCAAAAGCTTTGTCAAAGAGGTAGGTTTTACGGAGAGTTTTAAAGAAGGAAAGAGAGGCGGAGAGATTTAGGCAGGGAGTTCCAGAGCTTAGGGCCTAGGCAACAGAAGACACAGCCACTAATGGTTGAGCGATTATGATCAGGGATGCTCAAGAGGACAGAATTAGAGGAGCACAGATATTTCGGGGGACTGAATAAGATTAAAGATATAGGGAGGGACAAGGCCATGGAGGATTTGAAAACAAGGATGAGAATTTGAAATCGAGGCGTTGCTTAACTGGGAGCCAATTTAGGTCAGCAAGCACAGGGGTGATGGGTGAATGGGACTTGGTGTGAGTTAGGACACGGGCAGCTAAGTTTTGGATGACCTCAAGTTTATGTAGGGTAGAATGTGGGAGACCAACCAGGATGTCATTTGTGACTTTGATGAAAGTTGTTTCGGTACTGTGCACTAACTTCATCGAGTTCTTTGATGAAGTAATGGAGAGGGTGGATCAGGATAGAGCAGTTGATGTTGTTTCAAAAGCTGTTTAATAAAATACCACATAATAGACTTGTTAGCAAAATTAAAGCCCATGGGATTGAAGAGCTGCATGGTTACAAAATTAGCTAAGGAACAGAAAGCAGAGTAGTGGTGACCAGTTTTTCGTCCCCCAGTGTTGGAACCGCTGCTATTTTTGATATTAATGACCTGGACTTGGGTATAAAAGGCAGAATTTCAAAGTTTGTCGACGACATGAAACTCGGAAATGTAGTAAATGGTAAGAAGGATAGTAACAGACTTCAGGAGGACACAGATGGACTGGTGAAATGGACAGACTCATAACAGATTAAATTTAACATAGAGAAGTGTGAAGTGATTAGTTTTGGTCAGAAGAATGAGGAGAGGAAATATAAACAAATGGTCCAATTTTAAAGTGGTGCAGGACAGAGAGACCTGGGGGTATACATACACATGTCTTTAAAGTTGGCAGAACAAGTAGAGAAGGCTGTTAAAAAGGCTTGCAGAATCTTTGGCTTTATAAATTGAGGCATACAGTACAAAAACAAGGATGTTATGCTAAACCTTTATAAAACAATGGCTCCAGCTGGAGTATTGTGGCCAATTCTGGGCATCACACTTTACAAGGATGCCTTGCAGAGGATGCAGAAGAAATTTACTAGAATGGTATCAGGGATGAAAGACTAGGGAAACTGGGGTTGTTCTCCTTAGAGCAGAGAAGATTAAGGGAAGAATTGATTGAGGTGTTCAAAATCATGAATGGTTTTGATAGAGTAAATAAGAAGAAACTGTTTCCTGTGGCAAAGGAGTCAGTAACCAGAGGACACAGATTTAAGGCAATTGGCAAAAGAACCAGAGGTGACATGAGGAAAGAAAAGCTATGTAGTGAGTTGTTATGATCTGGAATGCACTGCCTGAAAGGGTGGTGGAAGCAAATTCAATAATGTTTCAGCCAGTGGTTCAGTTGGTAGTACCCTCGCCTGAAGGTTGTGGGTTCAAGTCCCAGTCCAGAAACTTGAGCACAAAAATCTAGGTTGACACTCCAGTACAGTACTGAGGGAGTGCTGCACTGTCAGAAATTTCATCTTTCAGATGGGATGTTAAACTGAGTTCCCATCTGCCCTCTCGGCTGGACTGAAAAGATCCCACTGCACTATTTCAAAGAAGAGCAAGTGAGTTATCCCTGGTGGTCTGGACAATGTTTATCCCTCCACCAACATCACTAAAACAGATTATCTATTCATTACCATTGCTGTTAGTGGGAGCTTGCTGTGCCCAAATTGGCTGCCGCATTTCCTACTTTACAACAATGACTACACTCCAAAAAGTGCTTCTTTGGCTGTAAAGCGCTTTGGGACGTTTGGTGGTGCTGAAACGCGCTATATAAATGTGTCTTTTTAATACGCATGCGCAGAAGCGAGAGTTAGGACAAATAGTCACCGATCACTCCCCCCCAGGGCAATTTACACTAACCCTTTTCTGCGCATGCATACTCCTCTTCTTCCACCCTTCCCCACCCGAAACCGGAACCAGCCCCGAACACCACGTTGCAGCCTTGAGAAAGAAGCGGGTCGGCGGGGACTGAGAGAAGCGAGTCGGCGGGGACTGAGAGAAGTGGCCAGCAGCAGTTCGTTTCTCATTCAGCGCCAGTTAAGCGGCACCATAAAGTGCTTCGTGAGGAGAGAGAGAGTTTGGGGGCAGTGGGGGGAAGAGAGAGAGAGCCTGGGGGAAGAGACAGAGCAAGACACAGGTGGGGGGGAAATTGGAGGGGAGAGAGGGAACTCAGGGAAGACGGATCACATTCTTCCAACCCCCTGGTGCGTGCAAGCTCGGTGCGTGTGTTACAAGGAACATCGTTGGGGTGGATGAAATGCATAAGTCATGACCCTGTCACTATTCACTTCATACCCAATAAATCTGTTAACAATCCGCACACAATGCCCCATCTATGGCTGGGGGGGTGGGGGGTAAGGTGCTTGGGTAAGGGACTTTGGCTGGGGGAGTAATGCACTTGCGCTGGTGTAAGGGATTTTGTCTGGAACTTGGTGGCTTTTGGAGAGGCCTATCCTCTGTGGCTTCTGAAGCCAAAATAGATCAAATTAGAAACTGGAAAGTCAGTCAGAACTTGGGCTGGGCGGTTCCAGTTACACATTCCAGAGGAACTTCAGGGTGTGGCTTATCTTCCAAGGGGACTAATCAGCAATAGGTCATGTGATAATGGTGAGCCAATCAGAGAAATGGCTGCCTTTCAGTTAGTACAAATAAATGCATTCTTTTAATAACTTAAAAAAGGGAATTGGATAAATACTTGAAGATGAAACATTTGTTGGGCTATGAGGAAAGAGCAGGGGAGTGGGTCTAATTGTATAACTCTCGCAAAGAGCTGACACAGGCACAATGGGCCGAATGGTCCCCTTCTGTGCTGTATTGTTGTACAAATGGCAATTTCGCTAGTCGTGTGACTAGTAGTTGCCTGCAACGGTTCCTGAGTTAAATATCAAATTACACATTGGACAATGACAATACTGTTAATGTTTGTTTAATACAGAAGAAGTACAAGACTCACCCCTTATATTCTATAGTTCCCCAATACAGAAGAAGTACAGGACTCACTACTTATATTCTATTTAACTCTGCTTAACTCTGCAGAAAGGCGTTCCAAAGGGTGTTCGTTTCCGCTCAAAATACTATCATAGTTACCCAATACGTCTCCGGGTGATCAATCCGGTCCTCACACTGTTCCTTCAAAAGTCTCTCCCCTGGTCCTTGCTTCTGTCGAGTGTTGGTCCTAGGTTCTCGCTCTGGACTGTCCGAGCTTGTCTATCTTTATACCCTTTTTTCTCTCAGTTAACCATGTGTGTTGCTATTAATTGCCTGCTTGTTTTTATAACATTCTGCTGTTATCGCAACCTGTCTCTTACCTCCAAGAGTTATTACCAAGTCGGAGTTTTCCTTACCGTGTGTGAACCTTATCTTGATTAATTAAGTCGTTTCTTACCACCCCCTGCTGGTACCACAGCTGATCCTGTTATGGTAACTCCCTCCTGTCCGTTGACCTTCAGTTTGTTATTTCTACACCTGCCATTTTGTTTGGTCATTAGCAATTGCCGGAATTTTGTTGGCATTCAGTATTTACACACTATCTCTTACCCAGGGCGATTCCTTTGAATTTGGCTTTATTATCCTGCTGCTTTCCCTGCAGTTTTACAACTTTACCTCATTCCTTATCTCATTCACCCTAAGGTTAATGCCTGCTTGTTTTTTGAGCAAGAGAGTTTATTAGTTTTTTAGACCCCAGGTCTGAACTAACTTCTTAATCCTTTCTGATATTTCCACATTACTCCCTTTGATCAATTACATATATATATATATATTTATATATAATTTGATCACAGTAGGGTTTTGGCTTCATGACGAGGTCCCTTTAGTCTATTTTGTAATGCTGTTCCTACTTGTACACATCCCAGCTGTAGCTCCACTCTACGTACCAACTTTATCACATTAGCTACCATTATTATCAATGCTAGGAAAATTATTGCCATCAAGATGACCGTAAGATTAGAGAAAAGTCTGTTCCAGGGGTGGATATTCATATTCTCTCCCCAGTTCCAAATCTCGTCCCACCAAATGTCGATCTTAATTCGGGTAATTTTGGCTTTAATGTCTCTGGTATTTATTTCTACTTTTTCGTAAATTCTGTAGACCAAATCTAATTTATGTCTGATTTCCGTTAAGTGTTCCTTTTGTAACTGGATGTTGATGTTGATGTAAGTTTCCAACTGAGTTTTCAAGGTTTCCTGTACTGTGATATTAACTTGTCCTCTTCTTTCGATATTAATAACTTCTTCGTTCCCGATTCTCATAGGTATCAACGGGTGAGTGCAGAAGCTTGGTTTGGGTATTGGGCAAATTAGTGTTCCGTAATGGTATGTCTTTTCGGTGGTGGTGAAACAGTAAATCCCATTTCCCAAATCAGTACTCCTGACGAATGTTTGGGCCTTTAAATTCTGCATGGTCAGAGTACAGTTCTTAGCAGTGCTGTTCTTGAAACCGCACTGGGCCTCGTTGGTAGGATAGATCTTGTATGGGCAGAGCACAGTCTGGGTAGTTCGGCTGCATTGGTCATTCCCGTAGGTAGATTTACCGCATATGGTTTAATATTGGTCAGGCCTATCCATACTCCGTCTTGTATGGTTCTGACATTCCTTACGTCAGAGTCATGCCGGTCTGGTTATTGAATACTGGTATCCCCAATATTATTCCAATCGCTGGCGTTCCTGTTGGCCCGGCGCATTCCTCGTTGAACCACACCTTGCAGTGTTCTCGCAGTTGGCATCCATCTAGAGGATGGTGTTCCTTGTTCGAGGTCAGAGTCTGAATTTGGGTACTATTAATCCAGGTGAGGACTTTACCCTCATTGGCATCCTGCAGGTTTTCCCGTAATTTTTCTATCATCCAGTTTCCATAAATACTACACAAAACTTGCACCTGAGTTTGGTTCTCTGCTTTCTTGGTAGTATTAACTGGTTGATAGTTTGAGTGTGACTTTCCAATACGGTGACCATTCTTTTCTCCAGCTTACTGCCATCTTTTCCTGCCTCTGCTACCTGTCTCTGATTATCATTTAAACTATTTAAACCTGCTTTATTTGTCGGTCAATCCTTCTATCTTAGTGTTCAAATTAGTAATATCTAAGGTATTGACTGTGGCCATCCCTGCCCCGTACGCTGTACCTATATCATTTATAATGCTTCTTTTCCGCCTACTCTTACTTTCTGTCTTATTTAGTACTATTACTTGTCTCGACAGTAGTGAAGTCAATTCCTGATACAATTTCCTTAAATTATCCGGGCACCAGTTGGGTAACTGAATATTACTTATGTTAAGTACAACAGGTATCAACTCATACTGTACATTGTCATACACAACCTTTCGTGTCGGTCTTATAACAACGCCTCCCCTTGGACCTGGCTTGTGTTGGGGCAGTCCAAAACCGGAAGCTGGGTCATAGTGATTGGGGTGATCTGAACAATGAGTAGGATAGTTGGCTCGGGGTAGTAGGTGTCTGTAATACTTGAACCACTATCTTCCCTTGGTGTTTACACAAGCAGGTTGGATTTAAGCTCTTCCATGGGTTACTGATTATGTTTCTTACAGTTGGACTGCTGATAAGCTCTCAATGAACCTTCTTAAAATATCATTCCAGAGAGCAGTCTAGACTGCAAGAACACAACAGACTCCCCCCAAAGACATCCTTTTAAACACAGTTTAAATGGAACCACGTAGACTGGACCTTTTAAAAAAAAAAAAGATTGAATTATCCCCTTAAATTTATGATAAATTTCCCTTTCCGAGTGCTTGAGCAGCAACTCATATCAATTTGCCTAGTCAATTTTAATTTCACCATAAGCTATGTCCGGCCTTTGTGATTTAACAAAACAAAAGGTATCTGCACTGCATTTGGATGGAAGTTCTTTATCTTCCCTGTCGAGTATCGTGGAAAATAACACGTGACTCCAAACCATTAATTCCAAGCATTTTTGTTTTTTAAAAGCAAAGTCTTGAGTTCAATTTTGTCACCATGCTGCGACATTTGGGATCCATCATTGCAGATAAAAAGTTCAAACTCTTGACCATTACTGGAGCTTTTCTCCTTTGTTCCAGCAAAAGTTAAAGTTCGGTAACACCTTGCAGTCACTTCCATGTTAAACAACCCCTCTTGGTAATCTTGCACCATCAGTACTCCTGCTTAGAAGAAAAAAAACAGAAACTCCATTGTGGCTTTTTCGTGCCAGCCCAATGGGTTAATTCATCAATCCTGATCTCCTTTCTGATACCGAGAGAAACATCCACTCTAATTCAAAACTTAAAATTTTACAATGCTCAAAATATTTATTTCACTCTTGACAAGGTGTTGCTTTCTGAAGTCTGGCGCAGAGAGTTATCTTCCTTTTTTCGCATTTTAAAAGTTCGACAAACACTTAACAATGGTACCAGCAATCTGTAAAGCAACACCACGCATACCAATAGCATTCATTGCAATCCTTCTGTACTCCACGCATAATATCTTTCTCTCGCTTTTCTCCACTGGTCACAGATTCTGGAATTGGTCAGAAAATTTTTATTTTAAAAATACCAAATATATGTGATTGCCTCATGTCCGGAACACAATTTAAACCAACCAAAATTCCATCATGGCCATAATGAAAGTTTGGTTTTCACAGGTTAATTAACCTCTAACTCCAAATTAATTCAAACCAATTTCAAACTAACCAGTACCAGGTGAAAAACTACAGACAAACAGACAAATAAACGCCTACATGGTTTTTAACTTTGCCATTCACACTGAAGCATCACACACAATACATTTCATAACTTTTCAAACATCCATAGTAGTAAATTCTATGTTCTATTTTCTTAGATTCATAGAAATGCTTTTCTTTTTTTTTTCGTCTATTAAACAAACGGTTAACTACCAAAAACACAATGCTTCTCTGAACCACAAATATACATTGCCATGCTTTGTACTTCCTTTTGGATCCCACAGGGTCCTTTTGCTCACCTTGTTTCATTGTTTCCTGAAAATTCTTGCTGTTAGCTTTCAGGTTTTTAAAAACTGCTTTTGCAGCTACTGAGGATCTGCTTCAAGTTCACATCCCCCAACTCCGGGTTATGCTCATTTTGTTGGTGCACTTGAGGGCCGTCTTCCCAAAAAGCATGCCTAACAACCTCTTGCACGATTAATTGGCTTTTTAATTCTAGTTTTCTTGCACTGAGTATGGTCTGCTCTGTTTTTCCTATCGGTCATGTGAGCTGCTTGACGGAATCTAAGACCGGCTGCTAATTCGCGACCTTTGTTTTCTAAATCATATACTTGGTTTTGAGCCTGTGTGCACTTTTGCCTCATTTTCTCTTCATTTCGCTTGTTATTTTCTGCCACAGTCATGCTAGAGGTCAGATGCAACGTATGGAGTTTTTTAATCGTTTTGGAGAGTCTCAATTTGATTGGCTTGCTCTAACAAATTAAGCCTCAATCCTGTAACTTCGTCTGTCAATTTTCCTATGTCTGTCTGAAGTCCTGATTTTTCGTGCTCCCGTTGGTTTTGTGAAGTTTTGTTAAGGTCTCTCTGCTTAAGTAATTCTGCATATCATGCTGCCATTAAGACACATTTAGACACCCTCTTCTTTTCTTTTTTAGTTTTGTCAAAGAATGAGTCTCTTCTGTGAAATCCAGGTGAGCTCATTGTTTCAAGCCATCCCGTGACTTTTTGGATCAGGGTCTGGTTAAACTGCTCTTCCCACGACTGGGGGGTTCTACCTTTTCCTGCCATTTCTCCTATGTCTTTCTTATTTTAATTTATTTTTACTCAGAATCGTCCCATCTGGGTTGCCAATGTTGCACAAATGGCAATTTCGCTAGTCGTGTGACTAGTATTTGTCTGCGACGGTTCCTGAGTTAAATATCAAATTACACACTGGATAATGACTGTACCATTTATGTTCGTTTAATACAGAAAAAGTACAAGACTCACTACTTATACTCTATAATTCCCCGATACAGAAGAAGTACAAGAATCACCACTTATACTCTATAGTTCTCCAATACAGAAGAAGTACAGGACTCACTACTTATATTCTATTTAATTCTGTTTAACTCTGCAGAAAAGGCATTCCAAAAGGTGTTCCTTTCCACTCAAAATACTATCATAGTTACCCAATACGTCTCCGGGTGATCAATCCGGTCCTCACACTGTTCCTTCAAGAGTCTCTCCCCTGGTCCCTGCTTCTGTCGAGTGTTGGTCCTAGGTTCTCGCTCCGGACTGTCCGAGCTTGTCCATCTTTATACCCTTTTTTCTCTCAGTTAACCATGCGTGTTGCTATTAATTGCCTGCTTGTTTTTACAAGAAGTACAGAGACATTCTGCTGTTATCGCAACCTGTCTCTTACCTCCAAGAGTTATTACCAAGTCGGAGTTTTCCTTACAGTGTGTGAACCTTATCTAAATCATTTAAGTCTTTTATTACTACCCCCTGCTGATACCACAGTAACTCCCTCCTGTCCGTTGGCCTTCAGTTTGTTATTCCTACACCTGACCTTTTGTTTGGTTATTAGCAATTGCCGGAACCTTGTTAATTGGCATTCAGTATTTACACACTATTTCTTACCCAGGGCGACTCCTTTGAATTTGGCTTTATTATCCTGCTGCTTTCCCTGCAGTTTTACAACTTTACCTCATTCCTTATCTCATTCATAAGAACATAAGAATTAGGAACAGGAGTAGGCCATCTAGCCCCTCGAGCCTGCTCCACCATTCAACAAGATCATGGCTGATCTGGCCGTGGACTCAGCTCCACTTACCCGCCCGCTCCCCGTCACCCTTAATTCCCTTATTGGTTAAAAATCTATCTATCTGTGACTTGAATACATTCAATGAGCTAGCCTCAACTGCTTCCTTGGGCAGAGAATTCCACAGATTCACAACCCTCTGGGAGAAGAAATTCCTTCTCAACTCGGTTTTGTGGAAATGTATTTTTATCTAAGCTGATACCACACGGTATTTTTGTGCCCTTTTTAATATATAACAAAATGGTCCTTCCAGAAATTTCTGCATAAAGCAGTCGGCTTGCATAAACAGCTAAACCTGGCTTGAAAGGGCTGATAGCCATCAGACAGCTAGGAGGCAAGTCCTGCTGAGACAAGTACCCCCCACCCCCCCCATGGTGCTCTCCTATTGTATATACAACACCAGTTCCACGCCACCCCACCCTTTTCGAAGTACTCAAACCACCAGCCATTATCTCTTGTAGAGACCTCATCCATTTGATGCAAAAAGATAACTGACCAGGAAACTGGACAATCCTGACACAATGCAAGGCAGGTAATAGCTCATTACCACAGTCTCATCGAGTAATGGCCGGCTGGCCAACTAATAACCCTGACAAAAGGAAATATCTGGAAACCACGTTAGGACAAGGATGTAGTAATTAACTCGTTACCTGTATTCACTGACTGCGAGACAGAGCTAATACACAGGGAGAGGCCATAACTTGGGTTTTACTGTATAAATATCTCGTGAAACTGTACCATTTTGGAGATGTTCACTTAACCATTGACTGAGTGTGACCTTTCCCTTGCTAGCAAGTAAATTAAAGAAACTTCTGCTGGAGCTGAAGGTGTCTGAGTCATTTATCGGAGGTCGAGATTTCGACAGTTTTAAATTGGCTCCCCCATATTTTGAGGCTGTACCCCCTAGTTCTAGTCTCCCCGACCAGTGGAAACAACCTCTCTGCCTCTATCTTGTCGATCCCTTTCATTATTTTAAATGTTTCTATAAGATCACCCCTCATCCTTCTGAACTCCAACGAGTAAAGACCCAGTCTACTCAATCTATCATCTTAAGGTAACCCCCTCATCTCCGGAATAAGCCTAGTGAATTGTCTCTGTACCCGCTCCAAAGCTAGTATATCCTTCTTTAAGTAAGGTGACCAAAACTGCATGCAGTACTCCAGGTGCGGCCTCACCAATACCCTATACAGTTGCAGACGGACCTCCCTGCTTTTGTACTCCATCCCTCTCGCAATGAAGGCCAACATTCCATTCGCCTTCCTGATTACCTGCTGCACCTGCAAACTAACTTTTTGGGATTCATGCACAAGGATCCCCCAGGTCCCTCTGCACCGCAGCATGTTGTAATTTCTCCCCATTCAAATAATATTCCCTTTTACTGTTTTTTTTCCCAAGGTGGATGACCTCACACTTTCCGACACTGTATTCCATCTGCCAAACCTTACCCCTTTCGCTTAACCTATCTAAATCTCTTTGCAGCCTCTCTGTGTCCTCTACACAACCTGCTTTCCCACTAATCTTTGTGTCATCTGCAAATTTTGTTGCACTACACTCTGTCCCCTTCTCCAGGTCATCTATGTATATTGTAAACAGTTGTGGTCCCAGCACCGATCCCTGTGGCACACCACTAACCACCGATTTCCAACCCGAAAAGGACCCATTTATCCCGACTCTCTGCTTTCTGTTAGCCAGCCAATTCTCTATCCATGCTAATACATTTCCTCTGACTCCGCATACCTTTATCTTCTGCAGTAACCTTTTGTGTGGCACCTTATCGAATGCCTTTTGAAAATCCAAGTATACTACATCCACTGGTTCCCCTTTATCTACCCTGCTAGTTACATCCTCAAAAAACTCTTAATAAATTTGTCCTGAGGTTCACGCCTGCTTGTTATTTGTGCAAGAGAGTTTATTAGTTTTTTAGACCCCAGGTCTGAACTAACTTCTTAATCCTTTCTGATATTTCCATAGTATCATTCTATGATTCTATGTGGTCTAACCAACAACCTATATAATTACACCGCGGACACCCTTGAATTCATTGTGTTTTGTGGCACTACAACCATGCTAAATGGGATAGATTTAGAATAGATCTAGCAGTTCAAATCTGGGCATCCAGGAGGAGCTGTGTGCCATCAGCAGCAGTGGAGTTGTATTCCACCACAATCTGTAACTTCATGGCTCAGCATATCCCTCACTCCACCATTACGATCAAACCAGGGGACCAATCCTGGTTTAATGAGGATTATACAAGAGCATGCCAGGAGCAGCATCATGCACCTTGAAAATTAGGTGCCAACCTGGTGATGCTACAACACAGGACTACATGTACGCTAAGTCATACAATTATATAATCTTACAGCACAGAAGGATGCCATTCGGCCCATCACATTTGTACAATTTAGTCCCACGCCCCAGATTCTTCCCCATAGCCCTGCAAATGAGTCCCCTTCAAGTATATGTCCAATTGCCTCCCGAAAGTTCCTATGGAACCTACTATGGAAGGTAGCAAATGTAACACCGCTATTCAAGAGAGGAAGAAAGAAAACAGGGAACTACAGGCCAGTTAGCCTGACATCAGTCGTCGGGAAAATGCTGGAATCCATTGTTAAGGAAGTGGTATCAGGGTACTTAGATAATCATAACATGATTAGGCAGAGTCAACATGGTTTTATGAAAGGGAAACTGTGTTTGACTAATTTATTAGAGTTTTTTGAGGATGTAACTAGCAGGGTAGATAAAGGGGAACCAGTGGATGTCGTATACTTGGATTTCCAAAAGGCATTCAATAAGGTGCCACATAAAAGGTTATTACACAAGATAAGGGCTCATTGTATTGGAGGTAATGTATTAGCATGGATAGAGGATTGGTTAATGGACAAAAAACTGAGAGTAGGGATAAACGGGTCTTTTTCAGGTTTGCAGGCTGTAACTAGTTGGGTGCCGCAAGGATCAGTGCTGGGGCCTCAGCTATTTATAATTTATATTAATGACCGAGATGAACGGATCAAGTGTAATGTATCCAAGTTTGCTGATGATACACAGCTGGATAGGACAGTAAGCAGTGAGGGCACAAAGCCTCTGCAAAGGGATATAGAAACATAGAAACATAGAAACTAGGTGCAGGAGCAGGCCATTCAGCCCTTCTAGCCTGCACCGCCATTCAATGAGTTCATGGCTGAACATGAAACTTCAGTACCCCCTTCCTGCTTTCTCGCCATACCCCTTGATCCCCCGAGTAGTAAGGACTTCATCTAACTCCCTTTTGAATATATTTAGTGAATTGGCCTCAACTACTTTCTGTGGTAGAGAATTCCACAGGTTCACCACTTTCTGGGTGAAGAAGTTTCTCCTCATCTCGGTCCTAAATGGCTTAGCCCTTATCCTTAGACTGTGACCCCTGGTTCTGGACTTCCCCAACATTGGGAACATTCTTCCTGCATCTAACCTGTCTAAACCCGTCAGAATTTTAAACGTTTCTATGAGGTCCCCTCTCATTCTTCTGAACTCCAGTGAATACAAGCCCAGTTGATCCAGTCTTTCTTGATAGGTCAGTCCCACCATCCCGGGAATCAGTCTGGTGAATCTTCGCTGCACTCCCTCAATAGCAAGAATGTCCTTCCTCAAGTTAGGAGACCAAAACTGTACACAATACTCCAGGTGTGGCCTCACCAAGGCCCTGTACAACTGTAGCAACACCTCCCTGCCCCTGTACTCAAATCCCCTCGCTATGAAGGCCAACATACCATTTGCTTTCTTAACCGCCTGCTGTACCTGCATGCCAACCTTCAATGACTGATGTACCATGACACCCAGGTCTCGTTGCACCTTCCCTTTTCCTAATTTGTCACCATTCAGATAATAGTCTGTCTCTCTGTTTTTACCACCAAAGTGGATAAACTCACATTTATCCACATTATACGTCATCTGCCATGCATTTGCCCACTCACCTAACCTAGATAAAGTGAGTGGGAAGAAGGTGGCAGATGGAGTATTATGTGGGGAAATATGAGGTTAGTCACTTTGGTAGGAAGAATAGCAAAACAGAATATTTTTTAAATGGTGAGAAACTTTTGGTGTTCAGAGAGATTTGGGTGTCCTTGAGTAAGAAACACAGAAAGCTTGCATGCAGGTACAGCAAGCAATAAGGAAGGCAAATGGCATGGTGTCCTTTATTGCAAGGGCGTTGGAGTAAAAGAGTAAGGAACTCTTGCTACAATTTTACAGGGCCTTGGTGAGACCACACCTGGAGTACTGTGCAGTTTTGGTCTCCTGATCCAAGGAAAGATATACTAGCCTTGGAGGCAGTACAATGGAGGTTCCCAAGATTGATTCCTGGGATGAGAGGGCTGTCTTATGATGAGAGATTGTGTAGATTGGGCCTATACTCTCTGGAGTTTAGAAGAATGAGAGGTGATCTCATTGAAACATATAAGATTCTGAAGGGGGTTAACAGGGTAGATTGCTGAGAGATTGTTTCCCCTGGCTGGAGTGTCTAGAACTAGGGGGCACAGTCTCAGGATAAGGGGTAGGCCATTTAAGACGGAGATGAGGAGGAATTTCTTCACTCGGAAGGTTTTGAATCTTTGGAATTCTCTGCCCCAGCGGGCTGTGGATGCGGAGTCTGAATATATTCAAGGTTGAGAAAAGATAGATTTTTGGGGTCGAAGGGAATCAAGGGATATGGAGATCGGGCGGGAAAGTGGAGTTAAGGTTGATGATCAGCCATGATCTTATTGAATGGCGGGGCAGGCTTGAGGGGCCATAGGCCCTACTCCTATTTCTTAGTTCTTACTTCCACCACCCTTTCAGGTAGTGCGTTCCAGATCTTAACAACCCTCTGTGAAGAAATTTCTCCTTATTTCCCCTCTAGTTCTTTTGCCAATTATTTTAAATCTATGACCTCTGGCTACTGACTCACTTCCTGGAGAAAATAGTTTCTCCTACGTACTTCATCAACCCCTCATAGTTTTGAATAGCTTTATTACGTTTCCCCTTAACCTTTTCTGCTCTAAGGAGAACAATCCCAGCTTCTCCAATCTCTCCACATAACTGAATTCCACCATCCTGGTAAACCTCCTCTGTACCCTCTGCGGGTCTTGACATCCTTCCTAGAGTATGGTGCCCAAAATTGTACACGATACTCCAGCTGAGGCCTAACCAGAAATGCCCCTATTTATAAATCCCAAGTATCCCATATGTTTCTTAACCACCTTAGCAACTTGCCCTGCCGCCTTCAAAGGTTTGTGAATATGCACCCCAGATCCCTCTGTTCTTGCACTCCCTCAAAATAGCACGCTTTTAGATTATATTGCCACTACATGTTGATTATCCCAAAGTGCATCACTTCACACTTAACCCCATTAAATTACATCTGCCGTGTGTCTGCCCATTTCACCAGTCTAAAGTCTGTTACTATCCTGCTCATTAGTTACTATGTTGTAAATTTTTGTATCATCCACAAACTTCAAAATTGTACAAGTTCAGGTCATTTATATAAAAGATTGTGGTCAAAGCTTAAGCTATCTCCATCCTAGCTTCCCTCTACAACCTAGAATGCATCCCATCTGGACCAGATGACTTGTGACTAAATGGAGGTAGCAGCATGCTATGGACAGAGCTAAGCAATCCCACAACCAACAGATCAGATCAAAGCTCTGCAGTCCTGCCACATCCAATCATGAATGGTGGTGAACCATTAGAATCATAGAATGGTTACAGCACAGGTGGCCATTCGGCCCATCAAGCCCGTGCTGGCTCTGCAAGAGCACTCCCCTGCTCTTTCCCCATAGTACAGCAAAGAATTTTCCTTCAGGTAATTATCCAATTTCCTTTTGAAAGCCACAATTGAATCTGCCTCCACCACCCTTTCAGGAAGTGCATTCCAGATCGTAACCACGCGCTGCATAAAAAAGTTTTCCCTCATGTTGCCTTTGGTTCTTCTATCAATCACCTTAAATCTCTGTCCTTTGGTTCTCGACCCTTCCGTCAATGGGAACAGTTTCTCTCTATCTACTCTGTCTAGACCCCTCATGATTTTGAATGAATTAAACATCTAATGGGAGGAGGAGGCTCCATGAACATCCCCATCCTCAGCAATGGTGGAGCCCAGTATGTGAGCACAGAATACAAGGCTGAAGCATTCACAACCATCTTCAGTCAGAAGTGCTGAGTGGATGATCCATCTCGGCCTCATTGTGAGGTCCACACCATCGTAGACGTGAGTCTTCAGCCAATTCGATTCACTCCACGTGATAGCAGGAAACGGCTGAGTGCACTGAATACAGCAAAGGCTATGGGCCCCGACAACTATCATCTGTAGTGCTGAAGACCTATGCTCCAGAACTAGCCGTCACGCTGATATCGCTTCACGGCTAGCACCTCTAGCAAAGCTGTTCCAGTACAGCTACTGTCATCTACCCAACAAAGTGGAAAATTACCCAGAAATTTCCTGTCCGCAAAAAGCAGGACAAATCCAATCCAACCAATTACTGTTCCATCAGCCTACTCTTAATCATCAGCAAAGTGATGGAAGGTTTCAACGACAGTGCTATTAAGTGACAATTACTCACCAATAACCTGCTCACCGATACTCAGTTTGGGTTCGGCTCCAGACCTCATTACAGCCTTGGTCCAAACATGGACAAAAGAACTGAATTTCAGAGGTGAGGTGAGAGTGACTGCCCTTGACATCATGGCACCATTTTGACTGAGTGTGTGGACAAAGAGCACTAGTAAAACTAGAGTCAATGGGAGTCAGGATGGAAAACTCTAGCACAAAGAAAGATGGTTGTGGTTATTGGAGGCCAATCCTCTCAGCCCCAGGACATCGCTGTAGGAGTTCCTTAGGGTAATGTTCTAGGCCCAACCATCTTCAGCTGCTTTATCAATTACCTTTCCTCCATCATAAGGTCAGAATTGGGAATGTTCACTGATGATTGCAGTCTTCAATTCTGTTCACAATTCCTTAGATAATGAAGCAGTCCTTGCCTGCATGCAGCAAGATCTGAATGACATTCAGCCTTGGGTTGATAAGTGGCAAGTAATATTTGTTCAACACAAGTGCCAAGCAATGACCACCTCCAACAAGAGAGTCCAAGCACCTCCCTTGATATTCAATGACATTACCATCATCAAATCCCCACCGTCAAAATCCTGAGGGTCACCATTGACCAGAAACTTAACTGGACCAGGCACATAAATACTATGGCTACAAAAGCAGGTCAGAGGCTGGTATTCTGAGTCGAGTGACTCACCTCCAGACCAATGTTCCCCCCAAGGTGCGCGACTCCAAACGCAAGGTGATGCGCAAGTCACCCATCAGCTGCTACTGCTGGAACAGATACTGTGCGGCAAATTTAAAAGCCCACACAGGGGGAAAAAAAAGTGGAACATTGATTCTGACTCCCCAAAGCCTTTCCACCATCTACAAGGCACAAGTCAGGAGTGTGATGTAATACTCTCCATTTGCCTGAATGGGTGCAGCTCCAACAGCACTCAAGAACGTCAACACCATCCTGTCCGCCTGATTGGCACCTCATCCACCACCTTAAATATTCACTCCCTCCACCATTTGTGCACAATGGCTGCAGTGTGTACCATCTAAAAGATGCACTGCAGCAACTCGTCAAGGCTTCTTTGCCAGTATCTCCCAAACACATGGCCTCTACCACCTAGAAGGACAAGGGCAGCAGAGACATAGGAACACCACAAACTCCAACTTCCCCTCCCAAGTCACACCACCTGACTTACATAAGAACATAAGAAGTAGGAGCAGGAGTAGGCCAGCTGGTCCCTCAAGCCTGATCCACCATTTAATAAGATCATGTCTGATCTGATCATGGATTCAGCTCCACTTCCCTGCCCACTCCCCGTAACCCTTTATTCCCTTATCGCTCAAAAATCTGTCCACATCTCTGTCTTAAATATATTCAATGACCCAGCCTCCACAGCTCTCTAGGGCAGAGAATTCCATAGATTTATAATGGAGATATCATCGCTAGGTCAAAATCCTGGAACTTCCCTCTTGCGTTGCAAAGGCAATCCCGAATGAAATGCTCCGTGCCCCTTTACCGCTGCATGCTGGAAGCTGCAGTATCCAGAGCAACGACTACAATTCCCAGCCTCCCTTGCGCTAGACTAGTCAGCAGCTTCCGATAATATTGCTGATTTTTAAATATGTTTATATAAATAACACAAGCTCGACAGATTGTAACTCGATGCGATCATAGTTACGGCGGAAGTTGCATAAAAAAAACTGACAATAAAGATTTATGTCACTGTGGGTGTGGGTTGGAGCGCAGGCGCAGTCAGGTGACGCGAGGCAGTGACTGCGGATCACAACAAACAGACGGAAGATGGCGGCGGAAGGTGGAGGTTGTGTTTGTCGCGGCTCTGCCCTTCGTCTTGGTCTGGCCGTCGGACTTGCCTTATGTTCATTCTTCACCGTGTCACTGGCTTCCGATGCATTCGAGGCGGTTTTGGGCGACACGGCGTCGTGTCAAAGAACCTGCGAGATGACTTACACCCTGCACACTTACCCGAAGGTAGGGTAGGGGCCGGCCGGCGGAGCGGGCGGCTGGGCTGGGGCAGCTGAGCCAAAGTCTGAGGCCTGTTTTTAAAAAAAAATCTGTCACCGTGTTGCTATTTCTAATTATTATTCTGCTTGGGGTTCACTTTAATAACGCAGCTTCTGTCATCCAAATAATAAAAAAACGCGTTCTGTTAAAATTGGCGTTGATGGATTCCACGAAGTCTCAAAAAAGGCCGCAGTACAATGCTGGTTACACAGAAATAATTAACCTAAGAATGATTGAGGTAATAACGAGCTGAGGTAGTTATTGTACGGTAAATAATTAAAGCGATACGGGAATGATTTTTAAGTGCAATCTGAGCCTTGTTTACAAAAATCGTTCTCGTAGTTTAAATTATTTTCTACCCTGTTGACAATTGTTTCGCTGTAGGTTTATTGAGGAATAAATGTGCTTACGATTTGCTATATATAGCGGATGTATTATATATAAGTTTTGAGATAAATCAACCAGTCTTTCCCCTATCTAATATATCGTCATTAGCAGATGTTTACTTGTGAAATTGGTTTAATTCGTTAATGACTGAAACATGACTGCAGATTTATCCCATGCACACATTCACTGCATGTCACTTACGTTTTAATCTGAAATAAATGTTAGTATTTTTTGCCCCCTTGAAATTACAAAACTATTAAAAGATACGTGCAAAAAATTGGGCTCCTCATCTCTCGGAGTCAACATTTTAATGTCATTTTTCCATTGAGAGGTATCAGTGGAGGTCTGGATTAAATTTCACAAGTTAGAAATTGTGTATCTTTGCACTGTCTTTTTAATGAGCTGGACAAACAACTAAAAATATTGTGCAAATCATAATTTCATGTTTTCAGTAACCTGTTGAAATTCTGAGTAAATTAGTGCAATTATTTTCCAGTGCTCTGTGCTGATAGATTTTGTGGTTTTAGTTGGTTATGCTCCAGAAGTGCACGTTACACACTAAGCCAAACTATGCTCAAACTCTCAGGATTTAATCCTACAGAGTGAATGCACACCACACTGCCCAAAAGAAGCTCTACTTGTATGGATTTCTCAGTAGTTTGTTTTGGAGACTTTTAAATATAGTAATGAGTTTGTGTGTATCAAAATATGTTGAATTTTGAGACAAAGCATGTGTCGTAGCCATGCATAAATATTGATACCTTTGTGAAACTGGGCAAACAATTGGCACAGGCTGTGAAATACTATGTTTATATTCTGTATATTTTAAAGGTAAATATTGAAGTTTGTAGTTCAGGAAAATTGATGCTGGTTTGTGACATTGCCATCATTGTGATGTCATAGTATTTTTAATGTGAAATGTAGGTGAAGGGCCAAGACCCATAGTTGTGCCTTCTGAAAAATAAGTTATGAAATATCAGTTGCAAGCAAATGTGTGGTTTTTGAATCAAAAATAAAAAGTAAATCCAAGATGTTCTGTTTCAAAATAGTTTGCCTGATTTAAATTTGTAAGCACCAATTAAATATTAAATAAATTCTTTCTTCATTTTGTGCAATACGAAGAGTTGATGTGCATAATTAGTTACATTCTCGGTGTCACCTGAGAACATTTTGAGCTGTTTTGTAGTTGCCTGCATCATGTAAGATGCATACTACATTAGGACATTGATTTGGAGAGTAGATGAAGTGCTTGCATCAAACAAGAAAAGTTGTTACATGTGTCATACTCGAGCTACAGAATGTTGATTCTGCATCTAATGGGTTTAACAGTAGTTTTGGAACTCCATTTTGTGAGGCATTTGGTTTATCTTGGAAAGACTTGCCGATGGGATGTGGGTGTTGCTGGCAAGGCCAGCATTTATTGCCCATCCCTAATTTACCTTGAGAAGGTGGTGAGCCACCACCTTGAATAGCTGCAGTCCGCATGGTGAAGATAGTCCCATAGTACTGTTGGGGACAGAAGCTCCAGGGTTTTGACCCAGTAACGATGAAGGAACGGCGATATATTTCCATGTCAGGCTGGTGTGTGACTTGGAGGTGATGGTGTTCCCATGCGCCTGCTGCCCATGTCCTTTTGAGTGGTAGAGGTCGCGAGTTTGGGAGGTGCTGCTGAAGAAGCCTTGGTGAGTTGCTGCATCTTGTAGATAGTGCAACGCAGTCATGGTGTGCTGGTGGTGGAGGATGAGATGCCAATCAAGCAGGCTGCTTTGTTTTGGAAGGGCGTCGAGCTTCATGAGTGCTGCTCCAACAAGTGGAGAGTATTCCATCACACACCTGACTTGTGCCTTGTAGATGGTGGGAAGTTGGGAGGTGAGACACTCGCTGCAGAATACCCAGCCTCTGACCTCTTATTGCCACAGTATTTATGGGCTGGTCCAGTTAAGTTTCTGGTCAATGGTGACCCCCACGGTGGTGATGATGGAGGATTTGGCAATGGTAATGCTGTCAAATGTCATGGGGCGGTGGTTAGACTCTCACTTGATGGATATATTCATTGTGTGGGCCAATGTTACTTGCCACTTATCAGCCCAAGCCTGAATGTCGTCCAGGTCTTGCTGCATGCGGGCATGGACTGCTTCATTATCTCTGGAGTTGTGAATGGAACTGAACACTGTACAATCATCAGCGAACATCCCCACTTCTGACCATATGATGGAGGGAAGGTCATTGATGAAGCAGCTGAAAATGGTTGCGCCTAGGACTCTGCCCTGAGGAACTCCTGCAGCGATGTCCTGGGGTTGAGATGAATGACCTCCAACAACCACAACCATCTTCTTTTGTGCTAGGTATGACTCCAGCCAGCGGAGAGTTTTCCATCCTGATTCCCATTGACTTCAATTTTACTCGGGCACTTTGATGCTACACTCGGTCAAATGCTGCCTTGATGTCAAGGGCCGCCACTCCAACTACCCCTCTAGGAATTTAGCTCTTGTCCATGTTTGGACCAAGGCTGTAATGAGATGAAGAGCTGACTGGTCCTGGCGGAAGCCAAATTGAGCATTGGTGAGCATATGCCACTTGATAGCACTGTCAACGACACCTTCCATCACTTTGCCGATGATTGAGAGTAGACTGATGGGGTGGTAATTGGCTGGATTGGATTTGTCTGTGGACAGATATACCTGGACCACTTTCTATATTGTCTGGTAGTTCCCAGTGTGTAGCTGTACTGGGACAGCTTGGTTAGAGGCGCGGCTAGTTCTGGAGCACGTCTTCAGCACTACAGCCGGGATGTTGTTGGGGCCCACAGCCTTCACTGTATCCAGTGCACTCAGCTGCTGCTTCATATCACGAGGAGTGAATCGAATTGGCTGAAGACTGGCTTCTGTGATGGGGACCTCCGGAGGAGGCTGATATGGATCATCCACTCGGCACTTCTGACTGAAAATGGCTACAAACGCTTCAGCCTTGTCTTTTGCAGGTGATGCCAAACTTTGTTTTCAAAGCATAATTAACCAGCTAGTTCAAATACAGAGTGATGGCAGCCTCTCGACTTTCCACCTTGTTTCTGCACACTGTGTTGCTTCCACACTTGGGGTGGATTATAAAAATGTTTCCAGTAATGGGAACGGCTGCAGGAAGTTCTATTTCCTCATATTCCAGTACAAGTAATCATGCAATCATAATGAACTTGACTGTGGTTTTTGTGAGGCAAGGAGCTTGAGTAAGTTTAAATGAGACAATTTACATGCTTTGCTACAAAAATACAACACAGTGGAACAGTGTTTTTGTCTACTTTTAGCATAGAATTTTCGTGTGTTTATAGCACCTGAATCATTTCTTGAATTTGAAGCTCCAGGTAAACCAAGAGAGCTATCAGTAAGTATGTTGGCTTCAGTCCTTGACGACACTGGTTTGATCCTGATCTGTGCTTGTTGATTCTTTTCCCTCAATCTGTTTCAGCGAAAACACTGAGGCGAACACCACAGATGCTTATAACAAAGCAGTCTTTATTATAAAGATTTACCGGCCGGGACTTATCAGACAGAAGGAATGCTCTCTCGATAGAGCGCACCCACTTCCTAAGGACAAGGTGCCGTTACATTGTGAAGGCACAACAGTTATACATTTTCGGTACAAGATACAATTAGAGTGACATCCTAGTTCAGCCTATCCCTTTTGATCCTTCCTTCCCTTTGTCCACTCATGAGCTGACATCTATATGAGCTGTTTTTCCCAAAGAACTTTCTCACACTTTGCTCAAAGAACTTTCTCAGGCATTGCTTCTAAATGTTACAATTTTACTGGCGTGACTAGTAACTTAGACCTTGCAAGTCTGTTAATTGTGCTGATGTTGTAATATTTGCAGTCTGACATTCTTTTAGTTATTTTCCATTGCTTATACATTTTCACCTATCCAGTTCACTTCACTGTCTTTGTTGCTTATACATTTTCACATATCCACATGCTGAGTTAGCTAATTTGAGCCAGGGTGATAATTGGGAAGAGGCTACAATTGTTCTGTGCCCCTATGAACGAAAGGGAGTAGGGAAATCAGCCAGAGTGTCTGTTCTGTCTTGGATCTTGTGTGATTGGATCCTGGCTGTGAACTGTTTCCACTCTGTTGACCTGTGGTCAAATAACCTGATGACAGTTGCTGTTTATGCTTGTGTATGAAAAATGACAACTTGGGTGAGGTACAGGAGTGCTGCCAATGTGCATGCATTCATACACTAACACAAATGAGTGCCTTCAGGAAGGGGGTGGAATTTGGGAATTCTGTTAAAAGATGACTCAATCCTGAGGGGCACTTGTGGTACTGATTCTGGCAGGTGACATAGGTTTCCAGTGCCACCCCCACCGCTCCCAATTAAAATAGGCTCAATCCTCAGAAGCTGCTCAATTTATGTGCTGCTGATTGGAGGTGGGAAAACTAAGAAAAATTGTAATATGCAAAGTAGAAGAGCTGAACCGTTTTATAGGTTTTTAACAACTACCGAGAGACCATTTTTCTACAGGTGATATCCAACAGTAATTTGCTTTTAAAGGTGCATTGTACGGCCATAAACATTGATCATAAAAGGAACTTTCAGATACAACTTCACAGTATTAATAGTGCAGGAAACCTAATAGAAATAGTCATTTTCTACTTTTTGTGCTCAAGATCGGGGATGTTGCTGTTGGGGAATGATGCTCTTCTTTCAGGCAGCGAGTCTCAGCATCAATCAATTTCCAGCCAGATGTAGAATAAAGCTCCCCCTACTCTTCCACAACAGCTCAGCCCCAACCACAGAAAGCTGCTTCTACTGCACCAGTGTGACATTTCTTCAACTTTATACCAGCCTCTTGAGTATGATTGCCAATTAATGTGGAATTAGGGACAGTTTTGTGCTGTATATTCACATTGTAACTATCAGACATCTTAGACTTTCGTCCCATCAGTCTGGCTAGATTTCAACTTGGGTTCAAAACTGACAACATATTGGGGTCAAGTTTCGGCCTGAGTTGCTCCCTATTTTTTTTGGAGCAATTGGTTGAGAATGGAGCATCTTAGAAATTGCAATTCTCGGCATTTTAGTTTGCTCCAGTTCTAGTGAGTTAGAACAGTTTCATTTTAGAACAGATTTTTTTTCCAAAAGGGGGTGTGTCCAGCCACTTACGCCTGTTTTGCAAGTTTAGGCAGTTAAAAACTTACTCCAAACAAACTTAGAATGGAGTAAATGTAGATTTTTGTATGCTCAGAAAAACCTTGCCTACACTTACAAATCAGGCGTAGGGAACGAGAGATGGGGGGAACTAATTAAATTTTACAAGCATTCAACAGTCTCTCTTATACAAATAAAGAGCCATCCTGAAAAATAATAAATAAAGCAAATAAAAAATACATTGAATTTTCCTACCTGTCTGAAGCAGCAGCAGCAGCTTTTGAGCTGTGAAGCTTCAGGCCGTTCGGCCAGGGGACAGGGGCGGTGTAAAGTCCTGTCCCCTCAGTACAGATTCACACAAGGCATACAGTGAAGTCGAGGTCACTCTGGACCTGCACCTTTATTTCACAGCTCTGAAATGCTGCACTTGCCTGAGACCTGTCCTTGTATACCTGTCTCTTGCAAGTGCACCCCTGGTGGTAAGGTATGCTGGTGGTTACAGGTCATATCTTATTACAGTCATGTATAGCATGTTAGGATACAGTTATATATAATAATGTAAGATACATGACATCACCCTCCCCCAAGGTCTTATTGTCTTTATAGGTTCAGTCTCTCAGGTGGTCTACGCTCTCGCGTGGAGCGTCTGAGTTGTGGTTCAGTTGTTTGCCTTGGTGTCTGTTTTTCTTTGGGTGTGGTTGCTGGTATCTCGCCTGGGCTGTCTGTCGATTGGTGTGATTGTTGTTGACTCGCCTGGGCTGTCCGTTGGGATTGCCCTTTCCTCAGGTTGTTCCCTCTCTCTGTCCACCAGGTGTGGTGCGAGTTCCACATTGTAGTCTGCCTCTGGTTCCGCAGTGTTGTTGGTAAATCTGCTTTTGACTTGGTCTACATGTCTCCGGCAGATTTTGCCATTGTCCATTTGTACTACCAGTAGCCTGTTTCCTTCCTTGCCCATTACTGTCCCTGCAAGCCATTTGGGACCCCTGCCATAGTTTAGTACAAACATTTTGTCCCCTATCTCATTCCATCTCCCCCTCGAATTTCTGTCATGGTACTCAGTCAGCTTACGGCGCTTTGCCTCAACGATTTCGTACATGTCTGGGAGGATTAATGAGAGCCTTGTTTTTAAAGTCCTTTTCATCAACAGTTGCGCGGGGGGGGGAATCCCAGTCAGTGAGTGCGGACGAGATCTGTATGCCAGCAGCAGTTGCGACAGGCGACCCTGCAGCGTGGGACCTTGGATTTTAAGCATGCCTTGTTTAATGATTTGCACTGCTCTCTCCGACTAGCCGTTGGAGGCCAGCTTGAACGTTGCCGTCTTGACGTGATTTATGCCATGGTCAATTATAAAGTCTTGGAATTCTGCGCTGGTGAAGCACGGACCATTGTCACTGACCAATATGTCAGGGATTCCGTGCGTTGCAAACATGGTTGCGAGGCTCTACACAGTCGTGGAGGTTGTGCTCGAGTTTAAAATGGTGCATTCGATCCATTTTGAAAATGCATCTACAACTACGAGGAACATTTTGCCCATGAATGGGCCCGCGTAGTCTACGTGCACCCGCGACTACAGTTTGGTGGGCCAGGGGCTCAGTGGAGCCTCTCTGGGGGCATTGCTGAGTTGGGCACAAATGGTGCACCTTCGGACGCAGAGCTCCAAATCCGCGTCAATACTAGGCCACCAGACGTGGGATCTGGCTATGGCCATCATGAGAACGATCCCCGGGTGCTCGTGGTGGAGCTCCCGGACAAATGCCTCTCTGCCTCGCAGAGGCATGACTACTCGGCTGCCCCACATCAGGCAATCTGCTTGTAGTGTTAGCTCATGCATGCGCCTGTGAAAGGGTTTTAATTCCTCGGGGCAGGCATCATGAGCCTCTGCCCAGTCATCGGTTAGGACACATCTTTTTACTAAGGATAACGTGGGGTCGCTGGCCGTCCAGGCTCTGATTTGGCGAGCCGTCATGGGCGAACCTGTGGACTCAAAGGCATTGATTGCCATGACTATCTCGCAGTCATGTTCGTCAGACCCTTCCGTGGTCACCAGGGGTAGCCTGCTGAGCGCGTCGGCACAGTTATCTGTGCCTTCTGGTATAGTCGTAGGACGCCAGCATGAGTGCCCACCGTTGAATTCGCGCCGAGGCGTTGGCGTTTATTGCCTTGCTCTCGGATAGGAGGGATGTGAGGGGCTTGTGGTCGGTTTCTAACGCGAACTTGGCCCGGAAAAGGTATTGGTGCATCATTTTGACACCGTACACGCACGCAAGCGCCTCCTTCTCTACCATTCAGTACCAGCGCTCTGCCTGCGAAAGTGACCTAGAGGCATAAGCTATATGGGTTGTAATTTGCCCGCACTATTGACATGTTGCAAAACGCACCCGACCCCAAAAGCTGACGCATCGCATGTGAGAACTAGCTTTTTACCTGGATCAAAGAAAGTCAAAACACTGTTGGAACACAGAAGGTTGCCTGCCTTATTGAAGGCGTGTTCCTGGGCGTCCCCCCAAAACCAATCGCACCCCTTCCTGAGTAGCACATGGAGAGGCTCCAGCAGCGTGCTTAAGTTCTGCATAAAGTTCCCAAAGTAATTGAGTAGCCCGAGAAAGGCACGCAGTTCTGAGACATTCCAGGGCCTGGGTGCCAGGCGAATTGCTTCTGTTTTGGACTCTGGGCAGATTCCATCAGCGGCAATCCTTCTGCCCAAAAATTCAACCTCAGGTGCGAGAAACAGGCACTTGGATTTCTTGACTCGTAGGCCTACCCGATCCAACCACTTTAGTACTTCCTCCAAATTATGGAGATGGGAGTCGGTGTCCCTACCCGTGATAAGTATGTCGTCTTGAAATACAACCGTCCCTGGGATGGACTTGAGCAGACTCTCCATGTTGCGCTGGAATATGGCAGCTGCCGACCTGATGCCGAATGGGCGTCGATTGTACATGAAAAGGCCTCGATGTGTGTTGATGGTGGTGAGTAGCTTAGACTCTTCAGTCAATTCTTGCGTCATATACACAGATGTGAGGTCTAATTTTGAGAAGTTTTACCTCCAGCCAATGTAGCAAATAAGTCCTCCGCTCTGGGCAGTGGGTACTGGTCCTGTAGGGAGACCCTGTTTATGATAGATTTGTAGTCCCCACAGATTCGTACGGATCCATCGGGCTTCATGACTGGGACGATGGAACTTGCCCAGTCGCTAAATTCCACAGGTGATATAATGCCTTCCCACAGAAGCCTGTCTCATTCGTGTTCAATCTTTTCCCTCATCACATAGGGTACAGCTCTGGCCTTGTGATGGACCGGTCTAGCATCCTGTGTGATGTAGATTTTGACTTTGGCCCCTTTGAAAGTGCCCACACCTGGCTGAAAGAGATGTTCAAATTGCTTTATAACTGTTCCTCTAATGACATGGCATGGACATCATCCCATTTCCAGTTTAGTTTTGCCAGCCAGCTTCTCCCCAGCAGTGCTGGGTGGTCTCCCGGGACAATCCACAGTGGAAGTCTGTTCACTGTCCCTTTCTGTGTGACAGAGAGCATGGCGCTGCCGAGGACTGGTACGATTTCTTTGGTATAGGTCCTTAGTTTGGTGTCGACCCTTGAGAGTTTTGATCTGTCTCTTTTATGCGGCCACAGTTGTTCAAATTGTTGAGCGCCCATGAGAGGTTGACTCGCTCCCGTATCCAGTTCCATGTTAACAGATATCCCGTTGAGTAGGACCCTCATCATTATAGGAGGCGTCCTGTTGTAGGAGCAGCGGCCATTGATCGTGTTGACCCGCTGTACATCGGTGTCCCGGGTACTGTCCCCACCATCTTCTGGTCCGCTTTCCGACCCATCTGATTCATATACCAGCCGAGCTGCCGTTTCTTTGCACATGCGGGCCAAATGCCCTGTATATTCACAATTTCTGCAAACAGCCTGCTGAAATCGACTTCCCCTTGACGAGTGCCCACCCCCACACCTCCAGCACAGACCTGTTCCATTGTTCAAAGTGTTTCCAAAGAATGAGCTGCGTCTGGCTGATCTCTCTTGAGCTTCTCTCAGTTTGTAGTTGATTGCTCGCATTGTGGGTTGATGAGGTGTGAACGGCCGTTCCTGTGGCCCTTGATGACTTCTGCCTGCTGTTGAGAGCCTGTTCTCCCGGTTTTGTCTGTGTGTGGGGGTAGCAGCTTGTTTAGTGCTGTGAACTTCTTGTTCGGATATTTCGTTAGTTGTCGTACCTGCATTGTAAATCAACCTCGTTTCTTCTTCCCCTACCAAGAATGTCTGTGCAACCAGTGCTGCTGCCTCTAAGGTCAGGTTCTTGGTCTCTATGAACTTTCGGAATATGCCTGCGTGTGGCCTATTCCTTCAATGAAAAGGTCTCTCAGCATTTCTCTCCTCAGTTCATCGGAGAACTCACATAAACTTGCCAACCTCCGAAGTTCCGCCACGAAGTCGGGTGTGCTCTGGCCCACACAGCGTCTGTAGTTGTAGAACCTGTGTTTGGCCATGTGTAGGCTGCTCGCTGGCTTCAAATGGTCTCTTCCCAGTGTGCTCAATTCTTCGAACGACTTGCTTACTGGTTTCTCGGGTGCCAACAGATCCTTCATTAAAGCGTATGTTTTCGAGCCACAGCTGGTCAAGAGATGGGCTCTTCTCTTGTCTGCCTTATCGTCGCCTAACCAGTCTTTGGTTACAAAGCTTTGCTGGAGCCTTTCTATAAAGTCCTCCCAATTGTCTCCCGCATTGTACTTTTCATCTGATCCGTTCGCCATTCTGTGGATTCTGTAATCCCGTAACTTGTCGCCACTGTAAAGTCCTGTCCCCTCAGTACAGATTCACACGAGGCATATAGTGACGTCAAGGTCACTCTGGACCTGCACCTTTATTTCACAGCTCTGGAATGCCGCACTTGCCTGAGACCTGTCCTTATATATCTGTCTCTTGCAAGTGCACCCCTGTGGTAAGGTATGCTGGTGGTTACAGGTCATATCTTATTACAGACATGTATAGCATGTTGGGATACAGTTATATATAATAATGTAAGATAGATGACAGGCGGTGTCAGTCCAATGACGGCAGCAGCAGCCTTCGGGCTGCGAAGCTTCAGGCTGTTCATCCAGGAGATGGGCGGGACACGGTTGGGGCCACAGAGGCAACGCCTCCCGAGCTGCGCTGTGACTTTGACCGTTCTTCCAGGAGAAATGGGTGGGACACTGTTGGGGCCACAGAGGCAACGCCTCCCGAGCTGCGCTGTGACTTTGGCTGTTCTTCCAGGAGAAAGGGGGCAGTCTCCACAGCTGTGAAGTTATTTTGATAGGCTGCAGGCCGTTCGGCCAGGAGACAGGGGAAGGCATACAAAGCACCGGAAGGGTGAGCCAGCCAGCAAGTTTAAAAGTTAAATTTGTAATTCAAGTATGGGTGGTGCATTATCAACACCACGGATTATGCAATGGTTCGCTAACAGTTCACTGCATAGGAGAGAATTGATTAGAGCTCACCGCACCAGGAACGTCATAGCCCGTAGGCTGATGGGCAGGAGACCTTACCCACGTCAGCAATATCGAGCCAGGCATTAGTACCTGGACACGAGTGAGGCTGATTGTGTCAAAAGGCTGCATTTCCGCAGAGACGTTGTCGTGATCTGTGATATACAGAGAGCAGATTTGCAGCCCAGAAGCAGAGCGCCGACTGCCTTGTCTGTTGAAGTGAAGGTAATAGCTGCACTTATCTTCTATGCCTCGATCATTTCAGGCTACAACTGAATGTGTGTGCCATCTCTCAACTTGCAATCCATGCCTGCATTTACCAGGTCACGGCTGCACTGTATGCGCGGAGGAATGACCATCAAGTTCCCAATGACCGCACAAGCAATGCATGACACGGCTGTGGGCTTCTTCAGGATTGCTGGCTTCCCAAAGGTACAGGGCTGTATTGATTGTACCCACATCACCTTGCGAGCACTTGTGGAGGATTCCGAGCTGTACAGGAATAGAAAAGGTTTCCACTCCATTAATGTGCAGCTCGTGTATGTGATGACAAGCAGCGCATCATATCAGTCAATGCGGGATACCCTGGCAGCACTCATGATGCATTCATCCTACACGACAGCGTTATATCTGACATGTTTGAGCAGCAGCCAGAAGGGCAGAGCTGGCTACTGGGAGACAAAGGGTACGGCCTGGCCACCTTGCTCATGACGTCTCTACACGACGCGGACGGAAGCTGACCATAATACAACATGCCGCACATTGTGATGCGCAGCATCATAGAGAGGACCAATTGGCATCATGAAACAGCGTTTCCGATGCCTGGACCATTCCAGAGGCCACTTGCAATACTCTCCTCAGATTGTCGGTCACTTCACTGTTGCATGCTGCATAACTTAGCCATCATGAGGCAGCAGGAGCTGGTAGTGGAACCAGAAGACCCGCATGAGGGGCCAGTGCCTGATAGTCATCATCATCCTCATCCTGCTCTTCCAAATTACTATCAGGAAAGCATGCAAGTGCCTGATGCCGGAGCACGAGGTCGGAGGAGGGCTGTCCATTGTGCTCCTTTAACGATTGCTCGAGCCTTGCGCCAGCAGCTCATCCGTGAATGCTTCAATTACTGATGCCGGAGGGCTCAGCGACAACTGTTGCGCATGGACATGTTTATTTTTTGGAGTTCCTATGTTGTTGTGTTAATGGAACATGATTCAGTTTGAATGAAAAAATATTTTATTGAAAAGTTAGCGTTAGTGTAATATATTTGTTGTATCAAACTTTACTTTTTAATATGACTAAGATCACAAACTTTAAGATCACAAACTTGTAAAGCTACAAAACAATTTCACTGTGGAAAAACGTTACTACAGTTACATCAAGAACAAAAGCAGCAAAGAAAGGCTGCAACCATCTCTCATCCACATCTCGGTGAATGTTCACTTCTTCATGGGGGTGTCATTTGATTGGCGGGGCTGTGTGCCCTTATTGCAGCAGCTAACTCCATGAGGGCCTGTGCCGTCGCTTGCACTCCCTTGGACATTCCCTCCCTCATTTCCCATGTCATTACTGCTATTTCTCCCGTCAGTATCATCACCTCTTCACCCACTGCACTGACACTGCCCACGAGTGATTGGGTAAGCTCATTGGTCTCCATACTCAATGCCACAACCTGAGCTGCATCTGTTGCACGCTGCATCTCAGGAAAGCATGTCTCCAATCTCCTCCTCCTCTGCCTGGGTCTGCCTTGCGGCACCGCTACACTGGGAGCCGCGGGCTGGGACGGTGGGATGCTCGGTGTTCCAGACGGCAGCACTAGAATGGGAGGTGTGGGCTGGGATGGTGTGCGGTCCTGCGTCTTGCATCCAGCACCACTCGAGTGCGAGCCGTGGGCTGGGGCAGTGAGTGTAAACTGCTCCATGATATCACCAGCACCACTGGGACCCGCAATGTCGGAATCAAAACCATGAGAGTGGGAGGCGTAGGCTGGGATGCTGGGGCACTGGCTGTAATCTGCTGGATTACACCAGCAGCATCACTGGGACCCGCAACATCGGAATCAAAACCGTGGAAGGTGGAACCAGAACCTATGCAAGGGGTTGAAACTCTGATGCCCGTTAATGTGGGCTCATAAATATTAATTTGGAAGGTCTCCCCTGAAGACATTTCAGTCATCGCTGCCAGCATCAAGTCTGGATCATCCGCATCTGGCTCTACTGGTTCTTGTTCTGGATCTTCAGGGTTGGCATCATCATCATCTGCAAAATATATCAGAACAGTCAAATGTTTAGCAGCAGAGGAGAGGGCAGGATGGGTGGCATAAGTACTCTCTCACATTGCAGGCCAGGCAGCAGGTTGATTTGAAGGGCCACGATGCATTTTCAGGACTTGCCCTCTTCCTCGCATGCAGGCCCAGCTTTATTGATTGCTTTTCTCCATGTACGACTCATCATAGCAGCTACCCTCTGTTCCAAGGGTGTCAGTGGATGCAGATTTGGCGGGCCTCCTCCTGTTCGAGTTCTTTCCCTTTTTGTTGCCCAATTTCTTCAAAAATTAAAATAAAACTTTTTACAGAGTGCGTCTTTCTGCAGGGTCGGACATACAGATAGTCACATTTACAATTACGATTACATTAAAAAATGAAAATATTACACACTAATTACTTGACCAAGGTCGTGCCTTTTCTTTTTACACTGGCTTCCAGATCTCATGGTATGCACCACTGCGCAGTAATCTTTTGCAACTTGGTTCCAGCGTTTCTTCATTTCTTTGGGTGGCACTTTTATGCTACCTCTGTTGCTGGTATCCAGCTCCTGCCATCTCTGCTCAATGACATTGACTAATATCTCCCCTTCCTCATGCAAGAAATTCTTTGTTCTTGGTGGACGTTGTTCCATTGCTGTATTGAATTGACGCTCTGATTTTTCAAAACACACAGTCCTTATTTTACATGCACCTATGCAGCACTTGTTCTGGAAGTTTAGCAGCAAAAAGCAGCACTCATGATTTCAGCAGGTGATTTCTTCAATAGTATTGCTAAAAGCACTCCTTCAGGCACAGAAGATCACCAAGATTCACTCCAAAGCCTTTCCACAGCTCCATAAAACAAATCAGCACTTTTCCTCATGTACCTTTATATATGGCCGAGTGCCAATGTTTGTATCGCACTGCGCATGCGCGCACGCTCCAACGCACACGTGCTGGGCTTCCGGCACAACAACATCTGCTCTGAGCTAGCCCTCCCCCCCCCCCCCCCCCCACCCCGCGCACTCTAAATCGGCGCAACGCTTTGGCCCCGCCCCCCACTGATCTCTGCGCGCCGAGCTGCTGGGAGGCCGAGAATTCCTCCGTGAAATTTTGACGCGCTTTTGAGCGTGGAAAACGGGCATGGATGTCGGGGCTGTGCCATTCTAGGCACACCCAGAAACTTGAGGCCACTTCCCCCACTCAGCTTATTTTAACAATTGCTATATTATTTATCCTTAAAATTGGGGCCCATGGAACTAATTTCAGAGAGGAAAAAACATTCTCTTTTTAATGAAATTATACGAATTGTGCATTTAATTAAACTCCTAACCAGTTATGTAGCCGTAAAGTCCTCTTCTTCCTTTTTTAGTTGATCTCAGTTCACCAATTGTGTCTCTGGCTATAAATAGTTTCTTCCTGCCTTTCCAGCTCGTAGGAATAAAGAATAATTACTGATGAACGGTGTGCACTTAGTTGCATTGTTTCCAGGCAAGGGTAGGTCTGTTTTCCAAGCTCATCACAGTTCAGTCCATCAGGTGGGGCTGTGTGTCTGTGAACCTCAAAAGTAGTAATCTCGGGATTGCTACCAGTGCCACGTGCTAGTCAGAGTAGGAATCGCAGGATAACACAGATGAATACGTGGCTTGAGCAGTGGTGCAGCAGGGAGGGATTCAAATTCGTGGGGCATTGGAACAGGTTCTGGGGGAGGTGGGACCAGTACAAACTGGACGGTCTGCACTTGGGCAGGACTGGAACCAATGTCCTAGGTGGAGTGTTTGCTAGTGCTGTTGGGGAGGAGTTAAACTAATATGGCAGGGGGATGGGAACCAATACAGGGAGACAGAGGGAAACAAAAAGGAGACAAAAACAAAAGACAGAAAAGAGATGAGTAAAAGTGGAGAGCAGAGAAACCAAAGGCAAGAAACAAAAAGGGCCACTGAATATAAAAGGGCTGCAGGAGGGGTCAAAACTAAAAATCATGGTTTAAAAACTAGGATGAAAACACTCTACCTAAATGTACGCAGCATTCGAAATAAAGTAAATGAGTTGACGGCACAAATCATTACAAATGGGTATGATTTGGTGGCCATTACAGAAACATGGTTGCCGGGTGGCCAAGACTGGGAATTAAACATACAGGGGTATCTGACGATTCAGAAAGATAGGCAAGATGGGAAAGGAGGTGGGGTAGCTCTGTTAATAAAAGATGATATCAGGGCAGTTGTGAGGGATGATATTGGCTCTAATGAACAAAATATTGAGTCATTGTGGGTGGAGATTAGAGATAGTAAGGGGAAAAAGTCACTGGTCGGCGTAGTTTATAGGCCCCCAAATAATAACTTCACGGTGGGGCGGGCAATAATCAAGGAAATAATGGAGGCATGTGAAAAAGGAACGGCAGTAGTCATGGGGGATTTTAACCTACATATCGATTGGTCAACTCAAATCGCACGGGGTAGCCTGGAGGAGGAATTCATAGAATGCATACGGGATTGTTTCTTAGAACAGTATGTAACAGAACCTACAAGGGAGCAAGCCATCTTAGATCTGGTCCTGTGTAATGAGACAGGAAAAATAAATGATCTCCTCGTAAAAGATCCTCTCGGAATGAGTGATCACAATATGGTTGAATTTGTAATACAGATTGAGGATGAGGAAGTTGTCAGAAACGAGCGTACTATGCTTAAACAAAGGGGACTACAGTGGGGATGAGGGCAGAGTTGGCTAAAGTAGACTGGAAACCAGGACTAAACGGTGGCACAATTGAGGAACAGTGGATGACTTTTAAGGAGCTCTTTCATAGTGCGCAACAAAAATATATTCCAGTGAAAAAGAAGGGTGGCAAGAGAAGGGATAACCAGCCGTGGATAACCAAGGAAATAAAGGAAAGTATCAAATCAAAGACCAATGCATATAAGGTGGCCAAGGTTAGTGGGAAACTAGAGGATTGGGAAAATTTTAAACAACAGCAAAGAATGACTAAAAAAGCAATAAAGAAACGGAAGATAGATTACGAAGGTAAACTTGCGCAAAACATAAAAACAGATAGTAAAAGCTTTTACCGGTATATAAAACGAAAGAGTGACTAAAGTAAATGTTGGTCCCTTAGAAGATGAAAAGGGGGATTTAATAATGAGAAATGTGGAAATGGCTGAGACCTTAAACAATTATTTTGCTTCCGTCTTCATAGTGGAAGACACAAAAACCATGCCAAAATTTGCAGGCCACAGGAATGTGGGAAGGGAGGACCTTGAGACAATGAGTATCACTAGGGGGGTAGTGCTGGACAGGCTAATGGGACTGAAGGTAGACCAGTCCCCTGGTCCTGATGAAATGCATCCCAGGATATTAAAAGAGATGGCGGAAGTTATCGCAGATGCATTCATTATAATGTACCAAAATTCTCTGGACTCTGGGGAGGTACCAACGGATTGCAAAGCAGCTAATGTAACGCCTCTGTTTTTAAAAAAAACAGGGCAGGCAAAAGGCAGGTAACTATAGGCCGGTTAGTTTAACATCTGTAGTGGGGAAAATGCTTGAAGCTATCATTAAGGAAGAAATAGCGGGACATCTAGATAGGAATAGTGCAATCAAGCAGACGCAGATTGGATTCATGAAAGGGAAATCATGTTTAACTAACTTACTGGAATTCTTTGAGTTTATAACGAGCATGGTGGATAGAGGTGTACCGATGGATGTGGTGTATTTAGATTTCCAAAAGGCATTCGATAAGGTGCCACACAAAAGGTTACTGCAGAAGATAAAGGTATGTGGAGTCAGGAAATGTGTTAGCATGGATAGAGAATTGGCTGGCGAACAGAAAGCAGAGAGTTGGGATAAATGGGTCCTTTTCGGGTTGGAAATCAGTGGTTAGTGGTGTGCCACAGGGATCAGTGCTGGGACCACAACTGTTTACAATATACATAGATGACCTAGAAGAGGGGACAGTGTAGTGCAACAAAATTTGCAGATGACACTAAGATTAATGGGAAAGCGGGTTGTGTAGAGGACTCAGACTGCAAGGAGATTTGGATAGGTTAAGCAAATGGGCTAAGGTTTGGCAGCTGGAATACAATGTCGGAAAGTGTGAGGTCATCCACCTTGGGGGGGAAAAAAACAGTAAAAGGGAATATTATTTGAATGGGGAGAAATTACAACATGCTGTGGTGCAGAGGGACCTATGAATCCCAAAAGGTTAGTTTGCAGGTGCAGCAGGTAATCAGGAAGGCGAATGGAATGTTGGCCTTCATTGCGAGAGGGATGGAGTACAAAAGCAGGGAGGTCTTGCTGCAACTGTATAAGGTATTGGTAAGGCCGCACCTGGAGTACTGCGTGCAGTTTTGGTCACCTTACTTAAGGAAGGATATACTAGCTTTGGAAGGGGTACAGAGACAATTCACTAGGCTGATTCCAGAAATGAGGGGGTTACCTTATGATTATAGATTGAGTAGACTGGGTCTTTACTCGTTGGCGTTCAGAAGGATGAGGGGTGATCTTATAGAAACATTTAAAATCATGAAAGGGATAGACAAGATGGAGGCAGAGAGGTTGTTTCCACTGGTCGGGGAGACTAGAACTAGGGGGCACAGCCTCAAAATACGGTGGAGCCAATTTAAAACCGAGTTGAGAAAGAATTTCTTCTCCCAGAGGGTTGTGAATCTGTGGAATTCTCTGCCCAAGGAAGCAGTTGAGGCTAGCTCATTGAATGTTTTCAAGTCAAAGATAGATAGATTTTTACCCAATAAGGGAATTAAGGGTTACGGGGAGAGGGCGGGTAAGTGGAGCTGAGTCCACGACCAGATCAGCCATGATCTTATTGAATGGCGGAGCAGGCTCCAGGGGCTAGATGGCCTACTCCTGTTCCTAATTCTTATGTTCTTATGAACCATATCAAGCCATCTGTGAAATTCCTTTGGTAAAATTCTTATGCCAGAAGACTTGATTTATAGTCAACAGTGGCACCAAAATGCTGCATCTTGGGTTCATGCAATACTGGACTGTGATCAGGCATGCTTGAAGTAGTACTTTGCTGTGCATTTTCATGATTGAATTACAGTGAACTATGACTTCTTGTCTGGCTCTAATGTGACTGACTAGGTTTTGCTTGCTTCTAGCCTGTATTTTCTATATATAAAATTCCACTGGGAATTAAAATTTGCACGATGAGTTTGTGTTTAAGTACTTTGTTCTAAATCCTTACCATTTTCTTATTTCATTGCCTCATGCTTGCATTCTTCATGGACACTTGACTTCCCTTTGTTCGTAAGTTTTCTCTCCCTCTCCCCTTTCCCGTGCAGATGCTGACTTGTCCTGGATTGTGATTCACAGCCATTTGCAGGCTTTGACTCCTCCAAGCGTCCATCACTTGCATGATCTTTAATAGCGAGCAGGCAGTTTATTTGACCCAATCATTTTCTCACCTGACTTCCACAAGCAAGTTTCCATCCGAAGTCGCTGGATTGCAATTGAGTATGAACGTTGGATAATTTTCCGTTTCCTTAATGCAGACCACTGTTGTCCTGTCTGAGACTATTTAACTCTACAAACCAGGGATTGAACCTGGAATATCCTCATCTGTATTGTCCAATACACCAACAGACCATGCATTTTCCACCAAGCCATTGGGTCCGTTAGTCAGTAAGACTTCATTTATTTCATGCTACTTTTCTTTCAAGCACCTATTGTCTTGCTCAATATGTTAGCAGTTTACCCACCAACTCATTTGCAAACTAGTTCTTAACCTTTTCCCAAGCCACTGATCAGCATAACAAATATTCTTCCACAGCTGTTCTGCTGATGTATTTGACTAGATGGACTTGTATCAGAACCCATTTTGTGGGGTTCTACTATACTTTGAGATTGTGACGTGATCATGGGTATAGTTATCAATCTATACTAACAGTCCCATTGCCTTCAATATAATTACTCAAAGTTTCTAAAATGTCTGCAAGAGTCCAAGTAAATCATTCAAATAGGATTGGCTCTTGGATCGTACCATGCAGGTGTAGATACTGGATTCTTTTCCCTTCAATCTGTTTCAGCTAATTCACTGGCACACGAACACTTTTAGTCTTAGCAACATAAGACCTTTATTCTGTAGATTCTCCGGCCGGGACCTGTTAAGATAAAGGGAACACTCTCGATTCGAGCCTGTCCACCTTTCTCCTGACAAGTCTCGTAACAGTACAAAAGCTCAACACTTATACATTGTTACAGCAGAACACATTTGAGTGACACTGTTTATACAATCATTGGTCGATTTCCCCCATAGCATACCCAATTGCAGGCTAACAACTCTCCAAATAGGGCGGGCTCCAGGGATGTGTTTATTGTTTCGATTTTCATAGCATTTCCCTATTTCATAGCTGGATATAGCAGCCCCTCGTCTGACTCATGTCTGACTTTGCTTTTCGCGTAACTCGTGTTTGACCACATCTGAGTAACCCCTTTTTGTGCTGACGTAGTTATCACAGCTTGACATCTTTGGTCAGCCATTTACCCATGATTCTTTCTAAAAGCCATTCTACACAAACTATTCTTCATAAACTATTCTCCTATTGCCTCTTCTCCTTCGATACACGTTCGCTGTCTTGCTATATACATTCTCACAGGAGATAAGAGAGGAGCAGACCAAGACTTCACTCTGACAACCTTGCAAAGCTTAGCTGTCTGCTCAGAATCAATTAGCAGCTTTGTCACTGGAATACTTTAGAAATCTACAGTGCATAACACATTTTCCTGTAACGCTTTGTCCGTAGTAATCTGATGTCTTTTTATTAAGCATATTCAAATAAGTTATTACTGTTATCTTAAAATCACCTAGAATCTTTGTCAACTCTTGAAAACCATATAAATCTTTTAATAATTCAAAGAGTTTACTCTATGAGTAGCTGAAATATATAGACTATATACTCCTGTGAAGTGCCTTGGGATGTTTTACTACATTAAAGGTGCGTTGAGTGTCAGCTGTGGCTCAGTGGGTAGCACACTCTCCTCTGAGTCAGAAGGTTATGGGTTCAAGTCCCACTCCAGGGCCATGGGCGCATAAATCTAAGCTAACACTGCAGTACTGCACTGGAGTGAGTGTTGCACTATCGGAGGTGCCGTCTTTCAATTGCGATGTTAACCCGAGGCCCCATCTCTCGGGTGGATGTAAAAGATCCCAATGAGAATGTAGATAGAAGGTTTGCGAATGTGTTAGTAAGGGATCATGGGAAAATGGCCAAGAGAAATTGTCCAGCTGCGATATTTGCCCTGTCGACACAAACAAAGGATTACTCAGAGTTGTGGTCAAACACGAGTTACGTGAAAAGCGAAGTCGGGTATAAGTCAGACGCTATAACAAGCCATAAAATAGGGAAATACGAAGCACCAAAACTGTAAACACGCTAGGCCTAGTGCCCGCCCTGTCTGGGGGACCTGTCGGCCTGCCATTGGATGTATTCTGGGGGAAGCAGAAAGTGATTGGATGAACTACGTGCTAATCAAATGTGTTCTGTTTTGAAAATGTATAACTGCTGTGGTTTCGCGCTGTAACGAGACTTGTCAGGAGAGAGGTGGACAGGCTCAAATCGAGAGTGTTCCCTTTATCTTAACAGGTCCTGGCCGGAGAATCTCGAATAAAGGTCTTATGTTGCTAAGACTAAAAGTGTTCGTGTGTCAGTGAATTCGCTGAAATAGATTGAAGGGAAAAGAATCCAGAATCAACACCATGGCACTATTTCGAAGAGCAGGGGAGTTATCCCAGGTGTCCTGGCCAATATTCATCCCTCAAATCATAGAAACATAGAAAATAGGTGCAGGAGTAGGCCATTCGGCCCTTCTAGCCTGCACCGCCATTCAATGAGTTCATGGCTGAACATGTAACTTCAGTACCCCATTCCTGCTTTCTCGCCGTACCCCTTGATCCCCCTAATAGTAAGGACTTCATCTAACTCCTTTTTGAATATATTTAGTGAATTGGCCTCAACAACTTTCTGTGGTAGAGAATTCCACAGGTTCACCACTCTCGGTGAAGAAATTCCTCCTCATCTCGGTCCTAAATGGCTTATCCCTTATCCTTAGACTGTGTCCCCTGGTTCTGGATTCCCCAACATTGGGAACATTCTTCCTGCATCTAACCTGTCTAACCCCGTCAGAATTTTAAACGTTTCGATGAGGTCCCCTCTCATTCTTCTGAACTCCAGTGAATACAAGCCCAGTTGATCCAGTCTTTCTTGATAGGTCAGTCCCGCTATCCTGGGAATCAGTCTGGTGAACCTTCGCTGCACTCCCTCAATAGCAAGAATGTCCTTCCTCAGGTTAGGAGACCAAAACTGTACACAATACTCCAGGTGTGGCCTCACCAAGGCCCTGTACAACTGTAGCAACACCTCCCTGCCCCTGTACTCAAATCCCCTCGCTATGAAGGCCAACATGCCATTTGCTTTCTTAACCGCCTGCTGCACCTGCATGCCAACCTTCAATGACTGATGTACCATGACACCCAGGTCTCTTTGCACCTCCCCTTTTCCTAATCTGTCACCATTCAGATAATAGTCTGTCTCTCTGTTTTTACCACCAAAGTGGATAACCTCACATTTATCCACATTATACTTCATCTGCCATGCATTTGCACACTCACCTAACCTATCCAAGTCGCTCTGCAGCCTCATAGCATCCTCCTCGCAGCTTACACTGCCACCCAACTTAGTGTCATCCGCAAATTTGGAGATACTACATTTAATCCCTCGTCTAAATCATTAATGTACAGTGTAAACAGCTGGGGCCCCAGCACAGAACCTTGCGGTACCCCACTAGTCACTGTCTGCCATTCTGAAAAGTCCCCATTTACTCCTACTCTTTGCTTCCTGTCTGACAACCAGTTCTCAATCCATGTCAGCACACTACCCCCAATCCCATGTGCTTTAACTTTGCACATTAATCTCTTGTGTGGGACCTTGTCGAAAGCCTTCTGAAAGTCCAAATATACCACATCAACTGGTTCTCCCTTGTCCACTCTACTGGAAACATCCTCAAAAAATTCTAGAAGATTTGTCAAGCATGATTTCCCTTTCACAAATCCATGCTGACTTGGACCTATCATGTCACCTCTTTCCAAATCAACATAACATTTAAAAAAAAAACAGATTATCTGATCATTATCACATTGCTGTTTGTGAAAACTTGCTGTGAGCAAATTGGTTGCTGTGTTTCCCACATTATAACAGTGACTACACTCCAAAAGTACTTCATTGCCTGTAAAGAGCTTGAGACGTCCGGTAGTCATGAAAGGTGCTATATAAATGCAAGTCATTTTGTTGAAAGTTCCAGGTTCAGGTTGCTGTTTGTGCTGAGTAGGAACCTAGCATTGCTATCCTTCACTAAGCACAAATTTAATAGTTTTTTAAAATGATACTCCCACCAAGAACCTGCACAACTAGAAACATAGAAATTTACAGCGCAGAAGGAGGCCATCTCGGCCCATCGTGTCCACGCTGGCTGACAAAGAGCCGCACGGCCCTTGGTCAGCAGCCATAAAGGTTATATATAAATATAAGCTGTGGGAAGATTTCTGGTTAAGATGAGAATTTTCAAAAGTTTGAATTTGAAATGTTTGCATTTTTATTTGTTTTCTAATTCATACGTTTCTTTACTGCTTGGCTCAGTAGAACATTCATCTAGGTTAGCAGGTTGTGGGTTCAAGCCTTGCTCTAGAGGTGCCGTCTTTTGAGAGACTTTAAACTGAGTTAAACAAGTGTAATCTTCATCAGAACAAACTCTGTTCCCGAGACACTGACTCCATCCCTTTCCCCAACTCCTGTCTGAGGCTGAACAAGACTGTTTGCAACCTTGGTGTCATATTTGACCCTGAAATGAGCTGTTGACCACATATCCGCAGCATAACTAAGACCGCCTATTTCCACCTCCGTAACATCGCCCGTCTCCACCCTTGCCTCAGCTCATCCGTTGCTGATGCCATCATCCATGCTTTTGTTACCTCTAGACTTGATTATTCCAACGCACCCCTGGCTGGCCCACATTCTATCCTACGTAAACTAGAGGCAATCCAAAACTCGGCTGGCCATGTCGTAACTCGCATCAAGTCCCATTCACCCATCACCCCTGTGCTCGCTGACCTACATTGGCTTCCAGTTAAGCAACACCTCTTTCAAAATTCTCATCCTTATTTTCAAATCCCTCCATGGCCTTGCCCCTCCCTATCTCTGCAATCTCTTCTAGCCCCACAACCCCCAGAGATGTCTGCGCTCCTCTAATTCTGCCCTTCTGAACATTTCTGATTAGATTCGCTCAACCATTGGTGGCTGTGCCTTACATAAGAACATAAGAAATAGAAGCAGGAGTAGGCCATTAGGCCTCTCGAGCCTGCTCCGCCATTTAATACGATTATGGCTGATCCAATCCTGGACTCTGGTCCATTTCCCTGCCCGAGCCCCATAACCCTTTATTCCCTTATCGGTTAAGAAACTGTCCATCTCTGTCTTAAATTTATTCAATGACTCAGCTTCCACAACTCTCTGAGGCAGCAAATTCCACAGATTTACAACCCTCAGAAGAAATTTCTCCTCCTCTCTGTTTTAAATGGGTGGCCACTTATTCTAAGATTCTGCCCCATAGTTCTAGTCTCCCCTATCAATGGAAACATCCTCTCTGTATCCACCTTGTCAAGCCCCCTCATAATCTTATACGTTTCGATAGGATCACTTCTCATTCTTCTGAATTCCAATGAATAGAGGCCCAACCTACTCAATTTTTCCTCATAAGTCAACCCCCTCATCTCCAGAATCAACGTAGTGTACCTTCTCTGAACTGCCTCCAAAGCAAGTGTATCCTTTCTTAAATATGGAAACCAAAACTGTATGCAGTATTCCAGGTGTGGCCTCACCAATACCCTGTATAACTGTAGCAAAATTGCCCTGCTTTTATACTCCAATGCCTTTGCAATAAAGGCCGATTCCATTGGCCTTCCTGATCACTTGCTGTACCTGCATACTATCCTTTTGTGTTTCATGTACCAAGACCCCCAGGTCCCGCTGTACTGCGGTACTTTGCAACTTTTCTCCATTTAAATAATAACTTGCTCTTTGGCAGAAAAAAAAAATGCATAACCTCACACTTTCCAACATTATACTTTGTATCGTCAGCAAACTTGGCTACGTTACACTCTGTCCCTTCATCCAAGTCGTTAATATAGATTGTAAATAATTGGGGTCCCAGCACTGATCCCTGCGGCACCCACTAGTTACTGATTGCTAACTTGAGAATGAACCATTTATGCTGACTCTGTTTTCTGTTAGTTAGCCAATCCTCTCTTCGTGCTAATATATTCTCCCCAACCCCGTGAACTTCTATCTTATGCAGTGACCTTTTATGTGGCACCTTGTCAAATGCCTTCTGGAAGTTCAAATACACCTCATCCATTGGTTCCCCTTTATCCACCCTGTTCGTTACATCCAGCAAATTTGTCAAACATGACTTCCCCCTTCATAAATCCATGCCGACTCTGCCTGACTGAATTATGCTTTTCCAAATGTATTACTACTGCTTCTTTAATAATGGACTCCAACATTTTTCCAACCACAGATGTTAGGCTAACTGGTCTATAGTTTCCTGCTTTTTGTCTGCCTCCTTTTTTATAAAGAGGGGTGTTACATTTGCAGTTTTCTAATCTGCTGGGACCTCCCCAGAATCCAGGGAATTTTAGTAAATTACAACCAATGCATCCCCAATCCCTGCTGATACTTAAGACCCTAGGATGCAAGCCATCAGGTCAAGGGGTTTATCTGCCTTTAGTCCCATTATCTTACTGAGTACCACCTCCTTAGTGATTGTGATTGTGTTAAGTTCCTCCCCCCACCCCCTACCCCCCAATAGCCCCTTTACTGTCCACTGTTGGACTATTTTTACTGTAAAGATTGATACAAAATATTTGTTCAGAGTTTCTGCCATTTCCATGTTCCTCATTACTAATTCCTGGGTCTTGCTTTACTTTAGCCACTCTTTTCCTTTTTATATATCTATAGAAACTCTTACTATCTGTTTTTATATTTTGTGCTAGTTTACTTTCATAGTCTTATCTTCTCTTTCTTAATCATTTTTTTAGTCGTTCTTTGCTGGCTTTTAAAAGCTTCCCAAAATTCTGTCCTCCCACTAGTTTTGGCCACTTTGTATGCCCTTGTTTTTAATTGGATACCGTTCTTTCTTTCTTTAGTTAGCCACAGGTGGCTATCTTTTACACCCTTTCCTCACTGGAATTTATTCTTGAGAGTTGTGAAATATCTCCTTAAATGTACGCCACTGTTCATCAATCGTCCTACACTTTAATCTGTTTTCCCAGTCTGCTTTAGCCGACACTGCCCTCATATCTTCATAGTCTCCTTTATTTAAGCTTAGTATGCTGGTTTGAGATCCAACTTTCTTGCCCTCCATCTGAATTTGAAATTCAACCATGCTATGATCACTCATTCCAAGGGGATCCTTCTGTTGCCTAGGCTCCAAGCTCTGGAACTCCCTGCCTAAACGCCTCCGCCTTTCCACCTCTCTTTTCTCATATCTTTCACCAAGCTTTTGGATACCTGCGCTAATTTCTACTTATGCGGCTTGTCAAATTTTTATCGCATGATACTCCTGTGAAGTGCCTTGGGACATTTCACTATGTTAAAGATGCTATATAAATACAAGTTGTTGTTGTTGAACATGAAGCATTAATTTACATTAGTCTTTTCAGATGCTGACTGACCTGTGCAATTTCAGCACTTGTCATTCTTCCCCCTTTAGCCTCATATCAACAAGGGGAGTTAAGTTTTAGTATTTGTAGAAGTGTGGATCTTCATTTTTCATTTTTTTTCCCCCCCAATTTTAAACTTTGGACAATGCATCTTAGAATTGAATACCAATTGATGCTGGTAGCACTGACCTTTGCACTTGAATGTATCATTTTTAAAAGGATGTTTTTCATTTTTGTCTGTCTTTTCCCCCATAATGGCAGGAGGAGGAACTCTACGCTTGTCAGAGAGGCTGCAGGCTGTTCTCCATTTGTCAGTTTGTGGATGATGGTGCTGACTTAAACCGGACCAAGAATGAATGTGAATCTGGTAAGACTTTGAACTGTGTGGTTTGCCACAGTGTGCTGTGGTGATGTACAGAAAATTTGGCTAAACTAGAACCTGATAATCGTGTGGATTATGTTAGATTTTTTTTTAAAAACTGGAAAGCAATGACAGGAGTGGTCCAAGTCAGCATGGATTTATGAAAGGGAAACCATGCTTGACAAATCTTCTAGAATTTTTTTGAGGATGTAACGAGTAGAGTGGATAAGGGAGAACCAGTGGATGTGGTGCATTTGGACTTTCAAAAGGCTTTTGACAAGGTTCCACACACGAGATTGGTGTGCAAAATTAAAGCACATGGTATTGAGGGTAATGTACTGACGTGGATAGAGAACTGATTGGCAGACAGAAAGCAGAGAATCGGAATAAACTGGTCCTTTTTCAGAATGGCAGGCAGTGACTAGTAGGGTGCTGCAGGGCTCAGTGCTGGGACCCCAACTATTTACAATATACATCAATGATTTAGATGAAGGAATTGAGTGTAATATCTCCAAGTTTGCAGATGACACTAAGCTGGGTGGCTGTGTGAGCTGTGAGGAGGATGCTAAGAGGCTGCAGGATGACTTGGACAGGTTAGGTAAGTGGGCAAATGCATGGCAGATGCAGTATAATGTGGATAAATGTGAGGTTATCCACTTTGGTGGCAAAAACATGAAGGCAAAATATTATCTGAATGGCGGCAGATTACGAAAAGGGGAGGTGCAACGTGACCTGGGTGTCATGGTACGTCGGTCATTGAAGGTTGGCATGCAACTACAGCAGGCGGTGAAGAAGACAAATGTTGGCCTTCATAGCTAGGGGATTTGAGTATTGGAGCAGGGAGGTCTTACTGCAGTTGTACAGGGCCTTGGTAAGGCCTCACCTGGAATATTGTGTTCAGTTTTGGTCATCTAATCTGAGGAAGGACATTCTTGCTATTGAGGGAGTGCAGCGAAGGTTCACCAGACTGATTCCCAGGATGGCGGGACTGACATATGAGGAAAGACTGGATTAACTGGGCCTTTATACATTGGAATTTAGAAGGATGAAAGGGGATCTCATAGAAACATATAAAGTTCTGACGGGACTGGACAGGTTAGATGCAGGAAGAATGTTCCCGATGTTGGGGAAGTCCAGAACCAGGGGACACAGTCTAAGGATAAGGGGTAAGCCATTTAGGACCGAGATGAGGAGAAACTTCTTCACTGAGTTGTTAACCTGTGGAATTCTCTACTGCAGAGAGTTGTTAATGCCAGTTCGTTGGATATATTCAAGAGGGAGTTAGATATGGCCCTTATGGCTAAAGGGATCAAGGGGTATGGAGAGAAAGCAGGAAAGGAGTACTGAGGTGAATGATCAGCCATGATCTTGAATGGTGGTGCAGGCTCGAAGGGCCGAATGGCCTACTCCTGCACCTATTTTCTATGTTTCTACGCTGCTAGCTCTGCATCGCTGTTTACAGGTAGCACAATCACATGTGCACAGCGCTCTGATTGGTGGCATCCATTTGTAAATTATTTTTTTAACAACAAAGAACTGTTTCTAGTCAACTTTTTGCTACCATTAAGGTCAAAAGTGAAATTTAGAAAGTTATGCAAAGCCAGAGAGGTGTAATGCAGACTCTGTGGCGTGACTCTTAATCTGTACTCCACATATTGGGCCCAAGTTTCCACATGATTTGCGCCTGATTTTTAGGAGCAACTGGTGGAGAACGGACTATCTTAGAAATCGCAATTCTCTACATTTTTTTTTCTGCCGTTCTAGTGAGGTAGAACAGTTCTACTTTGGAACAGAATTTTTTCTTCAAAAGGGGGCGTGTCCGGCCACTGACGCCTGATTTCAAAGTTTCCACAGTGAAAACGTACTCCAAACTAAAGTAGAATGGAGCAAGTGAAGATTTTTGTAGAACTGAAAAAACCTGTTCTACACATTAAAAAATCAGGCGCAGGTTACAAATTAGGCGTCCAGAACGAGGTGGGGGGGGAGGGGGGTTGGGGAAGGGAACTCATTAAATTCTACAATCAATCCTTATTTATACTTCTACAAATATTATACAAATAAATCCAACCTGAATAAACATTTATAAGCAAAGAAAAGATTAAATAAACCATCTTCCTACCTGTGTGAAAGTGCTTCAGCCATCGTTTGTTGCCGCGGGGGGTGGGGAAGGAAACCGCCGTTTGTTGCCGCGGAGGGGAGGGAGGGGAAGGAGACAGCGGTTTGTTGCCACGGGGGGAGGGGAAGGAAACCGCCGTTTGTTGCCGCGGAGGGGAGGGAGGGGAAGGAGACAGCGATTTGTTCCCGTGGAGGGGAGGGAGGGGAAGGAGACAGCGGTTTGTTGCTGTGGAGGGGAAGGAGACAGCCGTTTGTTGCCACCGTGGAGGGGAGGGAGGGGGAGGAAACCGCCGTTTGTTGCCGTGGAGGGGAGGGAGGGGAAGGGGAAGGAGACAGCGGTTTGTTGCCGTGGAGGGGAAGGAGACAGCCGTTTGTTGCCACCGTGGAGGGGAGGGAGGGGGAGGAAACCGCCGTTTGTTGCCGTGGAGGGGAGGGAGGGGAAGGGGAAGGAGACAGCGGTTTGTTGCCGCCGTGGAGGGGAGGGAGGGGGAGGTGACAGCGGTTTGTTGCCGTGGAGGGGAAGGAGACAGCCGTTTGTTGCCACCGTGGAGGGGAGGGAGGGGGAGGAAACCGCCGTTTGTTGCCGTGGAGGGGAGGGAGGGGAAGGGGAAGGAGACAGCGGTTTGTTGCCGCCGTGGAGGGGAGGGAGGGGGAGGAAACCGCTGTTTGTTGCCATGGAGGGTGGGGAGGGGAAGGAGACAGTGAGAAGGCTGCAAGAAGCCTCTGTGCTGATGGCAATGTGCTTTTATTAAAAAATGTTCAAAAATTAAACGGCTACAAAGAACTACAAAAATGGCCGAGTGCCAATGTTTCCTTCACACTGCGCGTGCGCGAACGCTCCAACGCGCACGCGCAGCGTTGCCGTCAGGAAAAAAAATAGTACCCGCCCCCTCCCACTTACAAAATCGGCGCGAGTGTAGGCGCCGCGCCAAACAGACAAGGAGCTGCAAAGCGCTCGAGAATAGCGCGTTTTTTTTTAGCCGCGAAAAACGGGCGCCCAGCTCGGAGGGGCGCCCGTTTTTTATCCTGTGGAAACTTGGGCCCAAAATTGTATCCATGTAATGTGGTTTAGCCTCATATTGATGTCATATAACTGACCTATAAACCAGTCTTTCAGTATGTTGTCCAGTTAGCTTACAGGTGAGTCACTGATGACGTTTTATAAGGAAATAGAATGAAATGGTCACTGGTAAGAGCTGTGTTCTTTGAGCATCAGTTGTGGTGACTAGCCATCTTGCACATGCAGAACAAAAACAGTGATGATGTTGCCAAGGGTCCTATGTCACAGGTAGTCATATAACATTTGTATGTAGTATTCTTGGTGCATAATAGCTTCACTGTAGCTAAAGCTCTTTTTGGTTAACCAATAGCATTTCAGCAATAACATTAAAAATGGGTTGTGTTTGGGATGTAGTTGCTGGTTTGAATTAAATCTCTGCCTCAAGTCACACTGTCTATGCCAACTGAACCATAGAGGAAGCATACCTCCTGTCTTTTTAAAAATGTTTTTTGTGGGCCACTCACCATTCCCATGTGAGACATAGGCACACAATCTACCTACCTCTGGATATTTGGCAGTGTTGTTGCACAGCAGAAGGGATTGTGAGAACAGACGAGTCTTTATTGCTCTCCTTCAAATACACAAACCATTGGAAATTCTGTATGACTCCGTTATTGACCATTTCAGTGTCACGGGAGAGTTTATTCAAGGTATTGTTTGACTCTGGGGCTGATGGTTAGTGTAGTACGGAAAATGCTAGAATCTATTATTATGGATGTGATAACAGAATTTATGAAACAAAATTAGGGCTCGTGGGATTGGGGGTAATATTCCAGCATGGATTGAGGATTGGTTAACAGACACGAAACACAGAGTAGGAATAAACATATCATTTTCAGATTGGCAGGCAGTAAGTAACTAGTGGGGTGCTGCAATGATCGGTGCTTGGGCCTCAGCTATTCACAATCTATAATCAATGATTTGGATGAGGGGACCAAATGTAATATATCCAAGTTTGCTGATGATACAAAGCTAGATAAGTTATCAGGAGGGTGCAGAGGCTTCAAGGGGATATAGACAAGCTAAGTGAATGGGCAAGAATGTGGCAAATGGAATATAGGTCCCAAGTTTCGGCCCGCGCCGAAAACGGCGCACCTCCGAGCTGGACGCCTGTTCTTCGCGCCTAAAAGTGCGCTAGAAAAAAACTTCGATATTCTCCGGCTCCTCGGAGCTCGATCTCAGCTTGGCGCGGGGGGCGGAGCCAAACACTCGCGCGATTCTGTAAGTAGTGGGGGGCGGGTCCAATTTAAATGAATCAACGTGGTGCCGGCAACCCTGCGCGTGCGCGTTGGAGCGTGCGCGCACGCGCAGTGTCAAACAAACATTGGCACTGGCCATTTTTAAAAGGACTCGGCTGCCGTCGAGCCACTGACGCCGCCCCTTAAGCGTGGCCAAATGGCCTCAGCCCCCTTGAAAAGCTGCGTGCGTCCGGTGTTGATCCTTCGGCTGCCGGCCAGCCACTGACGCCACTCCTATCCCATGGCCAAATGGCCTCAGCCCCCTTGAAAAGCTGCGTGCGTCTGGTGTTGATCCTTCGGCTGCCGGCCAGCCACTGACGCCGCTCCTATCCCATGGCCAAATGGCCTCAGCCCCCTTGAAAAGCTGCATGCGTCCGGTGTTGATCCTTCGGCTGCCGGCCAGCCACTGACGCCACTCCTATCCCATGGCCAAATGGCCTCAGCCCCCTTGAAAAGCTGCGTCCGGTGTTGATCCTTCGGCTGCCGGCCAGCCACTGACGCCGCTCCTATCCCATGGCCGAATGGCCTCAACCCCCCCTTGAAAAGCTGCGTGCCTCCGGTGTTGATCCTTCGGCTGCCGGCCAGCCACTAAGAGAATGACGGCCTGCCAGCAGCTCAGCTCGAAGACTGTTTGCTGTCGCTGTTGGGGCTGCCGTCGAGACACTGACGCCACACCCCTGCCTGTCTCCAACATGAAAGGCAAGCCCGAAGCACAGCAGCTCGAAGGCTGCTGATGTTTCACACAGGTCGGAACATGGTTTATTTAATCTTTTCTTTGCTTATAAATTTTTATTCAGGTTGGCTTTATTTGTATAATATTTGTATAAGTATAACTAAGGATTGATTGTAGAATTTAATGACTTCCCTCCCACCTCATTCCCTACGCCTAATTTGTAACCTACGCCTGATTTTCTAAAGTGTAGACGAGGTTTTTTCGAGCGTACAAAAATCTTCACTTACTCCATTCTAAGTTAGTTTGGAGTAAGTTTTCACTGCCGAAACTTTGAAAACAGGCGTAAGTGGCCGGACACACCCCTTTTGAAAAAAAAATTCTGTTCCAAAGTGAAACTGTTCTAACTGACTAGAACTGGAGCAAACTAAATGCCGAGAATTTGAATTTCTAAGATACTCCGTTCTACACCAGTTGCTCCAAAAAAATCAGGAGCAACTTGGGCCCATTAATGTGGAGAAATGTGAAGTTATCCACTTTGGTAGGAAAAATAGAAAAGCAGATTATTTTTTTAAATGTTGAGAAATTGGGAAATGTTGGTGTTCAGAGGGGCCTGGGTGTACATGTACACAAATCACTGAAAGTTAACATGCAGGTACTGCAAGCAATTAAGAGAGCAAATGGTATGTTGGCCTTTATTACAAGAGGATTTAAGTACAAGAGTAAAAACATCTTTCTGCAATTAGGGCCCTGGTGAGACCACACCTGGAGTATTGTGTACAGTTTTGGTCTCCTTACCTAAGGAAGAATATACTTCCCATAGAGGAAGTGCAGCGAAGGTTCACCAGACTAATTCCTGGGATGGGGGAATTGTCTCATGAGGAGCGATTGAGTAGACTAGGCCTATATTCTTGAGTTCAGAAGAATGAGAGGTGATCTCATTGAAACATACAACATTCCTACAGGGCTTGATGGGGTAGATGCAAGGAGGATGTTTCCCCTGGCTGGGGAGTCTAGAACCAGGGTGGTCACAGATTCAGAATAAGGGGTCGGTCATTCAGGACTGAGATGAGGAGAAATTTTTTCACCTTGGAGGGTGGTGAATCTTTGGAATTCTCTATCCCAGAGGGCTATGGATGCTCGGTTGTTTATATTCAAGACTGAGATCGATTAGATTTTTGGATATTAAGGGAATCGAGGGGTATGGGGATAGTGCAGGCAAATGGAGTTGAAGTAGATCATCAGCCATGATATTGAATGGCGGAACAGGCTCGAGGGGCCAAGAGCCCCTTCCATGTTTGTGTTTTTGTATGCTGTAGATCTGTCATGTGACCATGTAATTCTTACATTCTGGTCTTTTGACTGACAAAAAATCTGGTCAACGATGAACCTTTTATTAAAACAAAATGTGCTGCTTGCAAAATATGGTGGGTGTCAGGAGAAAGAAGAAGGCAGGCATAAAAAAGATTTTCAAGTGATTTTTAAAGTTTAAAATTTATAAAGCAGAAGAAAATTTAAAAACCATGAATGGAAAGGAACATTTTGTTTTTACTCAAGTGCTTATTGAAAAATGTAATATTGCTGTAATAAAACCACTCCTTTATATTTGAGTGGCTTTACCAATGTAATAGTATTTGCTTCAATAGTGTGGATCAGAGTACTGAGTCTAAATTCATCAGTTCTCTGGTGGTAATATGGCATGTGTTTATTTTAAACATAAACATTTTCTCTGGAAGCCAAAAGGAGGCTATAGATTGCATGGATTTAGTTTAGGGTTGCCCTTGGAATTCATGATTTAATTTGTATCCTGCTCACTCAGTACCTCCTCCTCCTCCACTACAGATCTGATGTAGTTGGACCAAATTATCATAGTTTATGAAGGTGTTGTTACATTTGTTTAATATATTGCTACAAATAGGCTATAGTTTAAAAACATGTGCCTGTTGATTTCTGGATTCTTTTACCTCAATCTGGTTCAGCAAAATTACTGAAACGAATACCGTTTGTGCTTTAAACAAAGCAAGCTTTTATTTAAAAAGCAAATCCCGATCGGGGACTTTATCAGACAGAAGGAATGCAAGTCTGTTCGAACGCACCCACTTCCTACGGACAAAGTGACGTTACATTGTAAAGGGACGATGGTTATACATTTTCGGCAAAAGATAACAAGATAGGGCTAGAGTGACATCCTAGTTCAGCCTATCTCTTTTGATCCCTCTTTCCCTTTGTCCACTCATAAGCCGACCTAAGTATGGTCTGATTTTAAACAAAGACCTTCTGTTAATGTTTCAGGTTAATGACATGATTTAATAAGACCTTGAGGTTTTTCTGCAAGCTGTGGGTTTTGTTTCAATACGTGTTAGTGTTGTAACATTTCGCAGTTTCGAGTCTGAGATGTCATGGCTATTCCTCCATGAATTCTTTGTTAGCTTATACTGTCCCTATACAATTCCCATGTTCTCAACTTCAATGTCTCTATACATTTTTAAACATTCACATTCCCACCAGTACCCTATCGTAGTATTACACAACTCTCTATTCTCTCCAGATGCCACTTGTGGTTAGAAGTGCAAAAATCTAATTGTACGGTTGGGTGTTTTTCTCAGTTCAAGTAGACATGGTATGGAATTTCACACATCCATTATGATTTATTTATTGAACTCATACATTATGATGCTGAAACAAAAAACAATACCTGATCATGATAAAAATTAATCAAATGAGGGGTAGCTTTATTACAATGTTAAGCACAAATTGGATGAGGTTCCTGGACTTCAGGAATTCCATGAGGCCTGTTGACTACGTGTGGACACCTTTTATGCAAGACTGATGCATATACGGTCTGGATCTAACATTCAAAATGCTTTCTTTTTTACAATTTGCATTCCCTTTTTAGCGTGTGCTGAAGCATATAAACAGCAAGATGAGCAATACGCGTGCAACTTGGGGTGTGAAAACCAGCTTCCGTTTGCTGAACAGAGACAGAAACAGGTAAGAAAAAAAACAGGTAAAAAGGAGAGAATGTACAAATTAAATGGGCACCAGACATGATTGGAAAGAATGAAGGCGAATAGAAATGGAGGGATGGAAGAGAATTAGTTAGAAAAAAAAACAACACTGAAGAAAAATTCTTTAAAATTTTGTGAATAAAAGATTTGAAGTGTGTGTGCGTGTTCAGATAGTAAGAGAAAGTTGTCTGATAGTGTCCTCCTATGGCTGGCATTATCGCTGCTGACTCTTTTCCCCCCCCCACCCCACCCCATCGAAGTCCAACCCCTAGACCTCACACCTTTTCGTCTTCCCCAAATGTTATTTTAAATATATGTAGAAGTAAAAAAATGTTGTGAAGTTCTCCCACACACACACCTGTGCTGGAAATGTTCATTCTTCCGATATGTAGAAGCAGACACTGATTGTCAATGTTCCTATTGAGCTGCGCAGCAGTCTAGAGGTCCTGCGCAGGCCGTTATGTGGCTTTTAAATGGAAAAACATCGCATGCAGGGAAATTTGAATGGGCTGTGCAGCCCATTAAAGGGGCCATGCACCCAAAAATAAATTCGAGCGAACATTGCTGATTTCCAGGCCTGGTATCTCAAGTAAATTGTCAAGTCATAATGCAATCCAAATTTGTGTCTTGATGCCCCTCTTCCCTGATGTCTCTCTATCTCTTGACTAAGTCTGAGCCCCAGCTCTTAGAAAGTGTCGATTGCATGGTATTTGTTCCTGATCTGTTGGAGTTCATTGTTTCGATCCTCATGTATCCTCTATAATCCACAGCATGTTTGCCTGGGAGCAGTAGGTCCTTACATTGTGCATGCTCACAGGTGTTAAAAATGTGTTTTTTAAAATAAAAAAATAAAAACATTGATATATTTGGTATCTGCAGGCTGGAGGACAAAGGGGTACTCTTGGAATTCAGAATATGGGATGTGCAAGCACTGAGGCAGAACCACTAAATTGCAGACATTTTCAATTGGTGCTTCCCAATAATTTGGTCAATTTCAGCCATTCCTCTGCCAACAGAACCTATAGATTTTTTTGTGTGCAGATGTTCCCTTGATTTTGGGCTAATTTTTGCAGGATCCCTGTAGGTTTATGGTTTTTTTTTTGAACGCAGCAGGGGAGGGCAGATTGTTTCTATTTATCTTTTGTTGGGGAGGAGGAGTGCAGCTGTTGGCTTCCTTCATTATCCTGAAGGAATTAATTTTCTCCTCCTCTCCTGAAGGAAGTGCCTTATTGCTGGGGCATAGTTCTACAGCCTTCCTCGAGTACATTGCCTGATTGACCATTCTTCATTCTTCATTTGTGATTGTGGACAGTGATTTTTGGCTGATACCTTGATTAAGGGGTGTTACAGCCAGTCTGCCTCCTGACTGACTCTTCAGACTACAGTCTCCTCATGGGAAAGTTACAGTTAATAAAGAGAGACTAACAGCTTTTTTTAAAAAAAGTAATCGGTGAGGGAGAGAAAAGTTAATGTTCATAGGTGTGGAGGAGAGGGAAGTAATAGAAATGAAGAAGGAAAGCAACAATGAATACAGTGAATGTTTTGAAGACAGTATCCACAGCTTGTCAGCTATGGGCGACAGAGAATTTATTGGTGGGACCTAGCATGAAAAACTTAAGAACTACTGGTCTAATCTAGAACGCATGCTGTATCAGCCATGTCATGTAATTTCAATTACGTAGGGATCACCACTAAATATAAACTTTGTTCCCTTTTCTGTTTTAACTATGACTGTAGTATATGATTTTGTTATATTTTGCATGACAATTTATCCTCCTTCCCGCAGCTCATGTCCATGGTGCCAAAAATCCATTTTGTTTACCCAATCAGCATAATGTCTGCTTTCTGCAATGATTTAATGAATTCGGCTCAGAGCTTCTTCACCTCGTGGACCTTCTACCTGCAAACTGATGATGGCAAAGTAGTTGTATTCCAGGTAACAGCATTGCATATTCAGCACTCGCTAGTGAATTAAATGAGGTGCACAAATAAAAGCAGTGCTGAAAGTGTATGGCAGATCCACCAGCATCTGAAATAAGATCGGCTAACATCTATCGATTAGATTCTTTAGCTGTCCTGACGAAGGGTCTACGTGGAATATATTATCCTCTTCCCAGATGTTGATGGATCTGCTGTGTATTTCCACCTTTTTGTAGTTTGTGTTTTTTTCATCTACAAAATTATTGGTTTATCTATTGAAAGGAGATTTACATTCACTATCATTGGGGGAGGGAAGTCATTATGTCACCATGGAAATAAATTAGATTGAAGGTAAAGAAGGAAAATATTAGAGTAATTGGAAGAACAATGGGAATTATGTCAATAACAGAACTGAAAATGAACAAGATGATTGAACCTTTAGACTGCCAGAGCATTAGTATTGACCAATAAATTCTGATACCTTTTTTTAAAAAAAAAAATGTCTTCACACCCACAGCTCACTGAGGAGTATCCAGAAACCCTCAACTACTTTACGCTTGGAATACCCTTAAGTAATCACTGGGAGTAAGCGCACATGAGCTATAAATGAACTAAAATGTTCATTAACTCAAACTTTATCTTGGCAACTGCCATTTTAAACTACAGTAAACATAATACACTTCAATGATAACTTTGACAATTTATAATATTTGCCTTTGATAAAATGGCTGCTTTTGAGTTGTAATATCGGAAATTTGATTATTTTCACACCATCACCTGCATCACTCAGTTTTCTCCTCCAAAGTTTTCCTGTGATATGGTTACATGATGCCAGCAACCCTTTGATACCTCGCTCAAATGGCTGCTGTTAATGTGAGGCCAGTACTGTACACTACAGTGAGTTTAAAGGGCACCACAGCTAAGCCTGATTATGTCCTCACTTGACATCTATACATGCTTTTTCTAGCAGCTATCAGGAGTGAGGACTACCGTCCACTCCTTTTTCTGTACAATTCCTTCATAGCTCATTTCTCTGCTGGCTGAGATCAGATAACTTGGCATGGACTGGGGTTTGAAGTCAGGAACTTCTTGGCTCTCTGGCTTAGTGTCACACTGTTGAATCTTGATGTTTAATGGGTGTTGCCTTATATACTGTACTGTCTGCAAAAGTGGTTTCTGTATCAGTGCTTTGATTGGCTGTCAATGAGCAATGAGGCGAACCCTGGTGTACTTGAATGTTTTGGGGGGCTAATTTATGCACATACATTTGTCAGCCTAAATATTCTACTCCTGCTGGAATGACTTTATAAATTTAAACTCTGAAATCATGGTCACAAGATCCTTAATCAATATCTCCATGTCTTGTGTTCTAACTTTTGAAAAGTAATTGTTTCAAGTTTGTGATCCACGAACCAGGTACAATGTTGAAGGTAAATGTTTTTAACCACACCAGTCAACTAGTGATCTCATCCCTCACCTTTTCATGAATTATGTATACGTGTACGCCAGCTTGTTTGTCCGTTAAAGACTTCTCTTATTCTCGTATGCCATAATCGTGACCATCTTCAAAAAAGGGGACAAGTCCGACTGCGGCAACTACAGAGGAATCTCCCTGCTGTTGGCCACTGGGAAAGTCATTGCAAGAATCCTCCTCAACTGTCTTCTCCCTGTGGCTGAAGAGCTCCTCCCAGAGTCACAATGTGGATTCCGCCCACGAGGGATACAACGGACATGATCTTCACCGCGCGACAGGAGAAATGCAGGGAACAGCACCAACCCTTGTACATGGCCGCCTTTGACCTCACAAAGGCCTTTGACACTGTCAACCATAAGGGACTCTGGAGCATCCTCCTCCGTTTCGGCTGCCCCAAAAGTTTGTCACCATCCCCTCCACCAGTTCCACGACAGCATGCAAGCCGTGATCCTGACCAACGGATCCACCACAGACCCAGTCCACGTCCGGACCGGGGTCAAGCAGGGCTGCATCATCACACCAACGCTCTTCTCGATCTTCCTCGCTACAATGCTCCATCTCCCTCAACAAGCTCCCTGCTGGAGTGGAACTAAACTATAGAACCAATGGGAACCTTTTCAACCTATGTCGTCTCCAGGCTAGAACCAAGATTGTCCCATCCTCTGCCATTGAACTACAGTACACGGACGACGTTTGCATCTGCGCACACTCCGATGCATACTCCAAACCATCGTCAACACCTTCACAGAGGCGTACGAAAGCATAGGCCTTGTGCTAAACATCAGTAAGACAAAGGTCCTCCACCAACCTGACCCTGCCACACAGTACTGCCTGCCCAGCCATCAAAATCCACAACTCAGCCTTGGACAACGTGGACCATTTTCCATACCTTGGGAGCTGACTATCAGCAAGGGCCGACGTTGATGACTAGGTCCAACACCGCCTCCAGTGAGCCAGTGCTGTCTTTGGTTGCCTGAGGAAGAGAGTGTTTAAAGACCAGGACCTTAAATCTGGCACCAAGGTTATGGTGTATAGGGCAGAAGTGATTCCTGCCCTCGTATATGGCTCGGAGACATGGACTCGGAGACAGCAGACACCTCAAAGCACTGGAGAAGTACCACCAGCTCTGCCTCCGCAAGATCCTGCAAGTCCACTGAGAGGATCGACGCACCAATGTCAGTCTTCTCGATCAGGCTAACATCCCCAGCATCGAAGCACTGATCACACTCGACCAGCTCCGTTGCGCGGGCCACATCGTCCGCATGCCCGACACGAGACTCCCTAAGCAAGTGCTCTACTCGGAATTCCTACACGGCAAGTGAGCCCCAAGTGGGCAGAAGAAACTCGAGGACACCCTCAAAGCCTCCTGGATAAAGTGTAACATCCCAACTGACACCTGGGAATCCCTGGCCCAAGACCGCCCAAAGTGGAGAAAGAGCATCCAGGAGGGCGCTGAGCAACTCGAGTCTCGTCGCCGAGAGTATGCAGAAACCAAGTGCAGGTAGCGGAAGGAGCGTATGGAAAACCAGGCTTTCCCACCCACTCCTTCCTTCAACCACTGTCTGCCCCACCTGTGACAGAGACTGTAATTCCTGCATTGGACTGTTCTCAGCCACTTGAGAACTCCGAGTGGTAGCAAGTCGATTTCGAGGGACTGCCTATGATGATCTCGTATCCTTCCATAGCTTTTGCTACATTGGGTAATCCTTCAAAAAAATTTAACCTTTGCCACTGGATGAGGGTAATGTTTCAATATACACTTGCAATGCCGTAAACTGGTTTGGGGAATCACTGAAGTGTGCATTTGATGATCAGAGCAAGTATTTGACATTTTTACATCAGTGCCCGTTATGCAAATTGAGTCAGTCGGGGCAAAACGTCCCTTTAGCGATTGACCTAAAGGCATGTATGATGTCAGGTAATTCGATTGATTGAAAATGGGTTTTGTAGAAAAAACTTCAGTCATTGAAAACCCGATTCTTTGAAAGTTGCTTCCACTTTCTAAATTATTGTTGGTGGGAGCCAGGAAAGAAAACATAGATGGTATATAAAATTATTGAAATTTGTTTACTCTAACAAAATATGAAACATTATAAAGATTATATTACACTGGAAAAAATTAGTTTAAAATAGGACAAAAAAAGTGGAGTGAAGATAAGGGAGAAAGAGCAGAGTTGGTTTTTAAAATCATGTTTTAGGTAACTTATAGTTTAAGTTTACTATTGTAGAACTTGAACTTGATTAGTTTTATTACTGTCACATTAGTTTTTGAATCAGCATCACCATGCAGGAGTAGAATCTGGATGACATGGTCATTTTGCTGGACCTGCCAGAAGTCTCTGGGTTAAAAGGTTTTTGTAATGAGATCTATAATCTTTGGCAGTTAATACTTTGAATTTCCTCTGCCCAGGACTGGCTTTGACTTCATGGATGACTTTCACATTATTCTAGAAGATGTACAATATTTGTGTTTTTAACCTGTAAGTTGAAATTTTTAAACTATAATGTTTTTTCTTTCCTCTTTCCTTCAAGTCTGAACCTGATGTACAGTTTATGGTTCCACAATTTGAGCTGCAAACAGATGATGTAAAAGAAACTTCTCAGGCACTGTCAGGTAAACTTCATTCCCAATCTCTGGACTAATACCTGTTGTATAACAAAAGGTGTATTTTTCAGGTATGTGGCAAAAAGCGCCTTTATTTACCTTGGCAGTAAACAGTTGTGGCTGTCCAACCCAGTGGTAAGGCATACATTTAAATGCTAAATGTTTTGCTGGCGGTATTCAAACCTGAATTGCAGCATTCATATATTTAAAAACCTGAAATGCAACATATCGCTGCCACACATTCAGCAGAGGAGAATGCAGTCCAGCAGTAAGGCACAGACCCATCTTTTATTTAAAAAAAAAAGTCATGATTAATTACCCTGGTAACTCTGGCTACATACACTACCGACTTGAATTTTACAGACCAAGACAGTCCCAGTGTGGACCCAGGTTTGTGCTGACATAACTAATTTTAGCTAGGATTGTTAATGGTTCTCTTTCCGCCCCCCCCCCAATTTCAAGAGTGCTGTCATCACCCCCGCCTCAAAAAAAAAACACCCTTGCAAACTAAAGTCTCATTTAATGTGTTGTCACCTCTCCGATCCATGCTCATCTCTCTCTCCTGCAACTCCCTGTTTAAATCTCTCCAAATAGGTGACTACTCCTTCCATAGCACGGAAATGGCTCAAACATACCACCCTCCAGCGCCTCTCCTCGTAATTCAGCTTGCTGGGACTGCTCTCGTTTGGTTTCACACTTACCGATCCAATTGTATGTAGCCAGAGCATTTTTGCCAATTACCTCTCGACAGCCAGCTCACCATCACCCCTCGAGGATCGGTTCTTGGCCTCTTGTCTTCCTCATCTACATACCGCCCCCTGGCAATATCGTCTGCAGGCTTCGGGTCAGTTTCCACATGTCTTTGGGTGAACTCCGCACTACTTCTCCTCCAGCTCTCTCAATTCCTTCACACCCTCTGTGTTGTCAGTTGTCAGACTGCACTCCCCTGCTATTTCAGGGCTTCCTTTTGATGTATATATTCAATTCCCTTTTGAAAGTTCATATTTTTTTAAAAATTTACTTATATCTCCCTGGTTCTTTTACCAACTACCTTAAGTCTGTGTCCTCTGATTACTGACCCTCCTGCCAGTGGAAACAGTTTCTCTATATCTACTCTATCAAAATCCCATATCATTTTGAACACTTCTGTTAAGTCTTTCCTTAACCTTCTTTGCTGTAAGGAGAACAATCCCAGCTTCTTTAATCTCTCCACATAACCGAAGTCCCTCATCCTTGGTGCTATTCACGTAAATCTCCTCCGCACTCCCTCCAAGGCCTTGACATTCAGTTTTGGATGAGCTGTAATTTCTCCCAGCTAAACATTGGATTTACCAAATCCATCATCTTTTGACCCAGTCATAAACTCTACCTTTTGCCGCAGACTCCATCCCCCTCCCCACACTATTCAAATGTTCTTTTAGCCAGACTCCCAGCCTCCATAAATATCAGCTCATTCAAAACTTGGCTGCACGTATACTAATCGGCACCAATTTCAGCTTTCCTTGTGCAGTAATCCCTGCTGTGTACATGTATGAGACAAAATGAGTACAGGGGTATGGTTAGATTTTGATTATTCCCGCCCCATGGTTTACATACCATCCAGGATCATGTGAAGAAAGAATGATTGGACGAATGCTAGAGCGATGCTGGCACCCAAGGAGCTTTAAACCATCAGAAGTTGCATTTTTAGTGGGGTAGGAGAGAAATGTACCATTATGCTGCTCATGTTTATCATATAGTTACTGCTCTATTATAGTGGAGGCTATGTAGTTCCTCCTGAAAATGAGATGCTAAGGGTACCACCAGTCTAAAAAGACAAGTTGGTTTGCAAACTTGTTTTGCAGCTAGACAAATAAATCAGCAATAAAAAGCTATTTAAAAAAAAAAAGTTTTGAGTATGGGGTGGGACGCCATTTTAACTTTATAAAGTTATTCCAACGCATGGCTTTTGAAGCCTTAACAACTTCATATAGGACACGGTAGAGTTTCAGAATAGATTAGAGGTGTTTACATGAACGACTAAGCTGGTTTTGTAGATTGTAATCCAAAAACTGTAGTCGCTATAATTGTTATGGGACCCACGCATTGCTGTACAGTTTTATTTGCAAGGGACTTTTCTGAAGCACGTTGCTTTTCATTAATGGGATAAATAAAATTAAAATTCATAATTTTGTATAGATAATTTGGTAGTTTTTGCAATCTTATATTTACATATATCCCATGTCCTAATTAATTTTTGTCCCGTCAATGGCCAGAATTCTTCCACATGTTGCAAGTCTGCACTTGTGCAGCAAGAACCATGGGAAACCACTGTGTCTGCATTTAGTTTGATCACTGTTTTGCTTGGCTACTTGCATGAATTTCTGGTCTCCACCCTGTAGAATTAAATGTAACCTACTGTTCCATAAGTTTTGTTTATTTTTGTTGGTATAGGAGGAGGAAATAAGCTGTATCCTATCTGGCACAAAGTCCTGCTCACCCATTATGCCTGTCCTTGTTGACCTATGTTGGCTCCCAGTGCTCCAACACCTCAAATTTAAAATTCTCATCCCTGTGTTTAAATCCTTCATTGCCCTGCCCCTCCATACTTTAACTTCCTCCAGCCTTACAACCCCTTCCCCGAACACACACTTCGTCTGAATCTGAGACTCATTGCTCCACCATTGGTGGCCATTCTTTCAGTCATCTAGGGCCCACACTCTGGCATTCCCATTCTAAACCTTTCCACCTCTAAGACCCTCCATTTAAAAAAAAAACACTTCTTTGACTAAGATTTTGATCACCCCTCCTAATAACTTGTCATATAGCTTAGTATCTTATTTTATTCTGATTATACCTCCGTGAAGCTTCTTGGAATGTTTTTCTCTGGTTAAAAATACTATATAAATGCAAGTTGTTTAATTGTGATGCACCAGAACTGCCTTGGACTTGAAATACTGCTTCCATAACCACAAGTTCTTCCAGCACTTCTCTTGCACTTCTGCACAGTGTGAATTCTGACAGATGATTCTTTTATTCATCTCTAGCCACTATAATGTCTGCAAAGCAATCTTGTTTCTCTCTACTGAGTCATTATTGTGGTCATTGTTGCTCTGAGTTTTCCTGTCTTGTTCCTCCTAACATACCATTCTCTGCATCCTCGCTATGTTGAAATTGGGATTTATCGCACTCATTTCTTTCATTCGCAGATCAAAACTATGGATCTCCTTGCCTTGTTCAATCTCATCCACTTCTAACCACCAATCGGGCTGTTAAAACCTACTACTTGGTTTACCTTATCTCCTTTCCTACTCTCTTCAGCCTTGGTACCCTGAGCTATGGGTATTGGTCCTTCATCCAGGTTTCCAACAAAAATGTTAATAGTGCTGAGAGTTTGTCAGGATTGTATCTGAAAACTCTCATTTTTATCAATAGATCATATAGCCAAGGCTATTTATGATGACACTCGAAAAGCTTTCAGAAGGGAACATGGAAATGGCTTGTATTTGAAAGAGAGTCATGAACAGGAAAACCAAAGTGTCTTGGAGTGTTTGTCAAGGTAGGTGTTTTGATGAATTGTGGCTCAGAAAAATCAAGGCAGAAGATTGTTGCTTGTAGAGGGTTATATAATGTGCACAGGACTTCAGCCTCTGGCTTTAATCAAAATTATTCTGACAATTACATACTGGCAGGATAAGCATGGATGCCCTAAATCAGTCAAATTACAATTGATGAGGCACCAGTCTAATCTAACTTTGACCATTAGTTTCTTCTAAGGAAAATTACAGTTGCCATATTTGAAAGCAGAAAATGACGCAAATCCAGTCAGTAATCATTGGCAGCTTGTACAAGTGTGTGGAGATCCTATCGATATACAAGTGCTTTCCAGAATGGTGTCATTGAATAACACACGGGAGCAGGAACTTTGGATGACTCTTCCCTTCCTGTGCAGCCTTCCTGGCTGAGATCAGCTTACTCTGGGCAAGCCAGGGATTGAACCTGGGACGTTCTGTGTAGTGCTACTTCATCAGGGAGCTGTATCATTTTACATACTGTAAATAAAAATTGAGTGTCACACTTCAGACAGCAAGAAGTATTTTAACAGACAGCAAGAAGTATTTTAAACAAATGACAAAGGGCATACTGTCTTTCAGACCTAGACCCAAAATTACAAGCACGTTCCAATCTACAAACCTTGCCAAATAGGAATAAGCTCTGATTGGCCTGACTGTATTAACTTACAGCAACTCCTACAAAGTAATGCATTGAATGTTATGTGGTATCATGCTCATGCCATTATACAGCAGCATATTACCTGACATACCATGAGCAGCGCTTTGGGAAACCTGCTAGTTTTTTTTTGAATTGGTCACTATCATTGTGTTCCTGCAGCTAGTTACTGGAAATATACTTTTCACACTATAATGCAAATTAATCACATAGTCAACAATTCAAATAAATTACTTAAGGCCCTGTGATTCTTAAAATGAGCAAACCAGGTTTAACTATCCGTTTCTCTTTAGATAGCTTGATTTTTTAACTAGGGGCAGCACAGGCCTACCCACACTGTGATATGTGTGCACTAGGTCCGTGCAGCAGAGCAGGTCTCCCGTCGTCCTGGTTAACCTTTGCCACTGGATAAAGGCCTAGTTCTGTCAAGCCTGTGTGGTGGCTGATGTGCAACGGTCACCACAAGTTTTTTTTAAAAATCCACGCACAGGCATCTTCCACCCCCTCAATTGGAGTTCAGGACTGGAACATCGGATCCTTCATTGAAACATCTGTGAACTCATGTGGAAGCCAGTCATCCTCGTTCGAGGGACTGCCTATGATGATGTAAGCACAGAAATAATTACAAAATTCTTATAGCAAGGCTTTCTTAATCTATTGACTATATTGTAAAGCATCACAAGTTGAATTAATTTTACTTAAAATAAAATTTGTAACATTAATTCCCATTAAGTGGAAAAAATGATGCCCTGTGCCATGCAGAAAGTATGAGGGCACTCCAAGTTGGCAATATAGGTGTTGCCAAATCCCCTACTGTACCATTGCGCAGAGTCAGAGACTGGGTATTTCTCCACAGGAAAGGAAGCCAGATGAGTGACCTGCTTTGGCCACTCTCGCAGCCTCTTCGGTACAACCTTGTGCAGCAGAAGTCTGGAAACTATGCCTTAGGCAAGGAATGACTAAAGGAAGAACAAAAGAAATACATTCACAGAAGCTTTTTCGATCCCATATTTTTCAGAAACCTACACCAGCCCTAATGGGTAATAAAATACAGGATTACGAAACTTTACTAAATTGTTTTTTTCAGGAATGCGGGGATACCTCGCTGGATATTAACCACCACCTTGGTGCTCTCCGTGCTGGTGCTGTTGTGGATCTGTTGTGCTACTGCTGCCACTGCTGTGGAGCAGCACAATCCATCTGAGGTAAGACTGATGTAATCATCCTAATACTACATCATGCCTCCAGATTGAAGTTAGTTACTCGGGCTGAAGGAAGTTGAACATTATGAAGTGTATGTACGTGAAAACGGAGATGGGACTAGGAAGCGGTCAGTGTTCTGCACCGTGTTTGATCATCCTTTTCACATGGTGCTGTTACACATGGCACCTTGTATCTCCTGTAAGCGGTCCTCAATGCTGAATTGTCAATCATGTTAGACAAGAAAATTACAGTAAGAACATTTTTGATGGGGAATTTTACCATTACTCATGTAGGAGTGTAAAGGAGACAGAACAGAGTGATGTGCAGTTGTGTGTGTAGAAGAGCGCCATCATTTTTTTAAGTGGATTTATTTCTGTAATTGCAAAACCCATCATCTGCCTGGTGTTTTGAACTCCTAACAGCCCATTACAATCATATGAGGAAATACAGTTTGAAAAAAAAAATTACATGGTTTTTAATCTCCTTTGGTGCTGTGAAATAATTTATCTGTGGGAATACTCCAGAGTAGGAGGGCAGAGCTGTGTTATTAGTGAGTTCTAATTGCATAACATGCTGATGTGCAATTTTATTTTTCTCGTTAGCTTTTCTTGGGTGGGTCCCCTACTATTGTCCTTTTATCTTTGTTCCCCTGGAGTAATCAGAGTGCCATTGACCTGATCCTGGTTGCACTCCCCTGAACTTCCATCCATGTCCAACTCCAGTACCAGAAATCTGTTGCAATGGTTCTGTTTCTGCCTATTTTTCATACTCTAGGGCTGCCGTCTATATATTGCTGTTCCCTCTACCTGGCTAGTGAAAGCCTCATGGAAGGTGTCTGGGAGATACATTTTCTCGTCTGCAATGAGCAGCATTTCTAGATGGTTCTCAAGCCCCTTAATTAGTTTTTCGACAGATTTAGCACCACAAAAACATACTCTCTCTGGATACTTTGTGACATCCTGCATGTCACAAACCATAAGCTTAGGATCCACACAGCTGGCTTTATTGTTGACGTATGGAGAGAGTATTAAATTTTAAATGTTTTTAATAAACCAATTTATAAGCCAACTCCTCAACTGTAACTCTGTCGTAAACCCTTGAATAAGAATAGTACTTTGCCAAAATAACACTCTGCTGTAAGGCTCCATAATTGTAGAATCCCTGAACTTGGTGTAATTGGGGGGGGGGGGGGGGAGAAGGGGGCATGAAATGAGCGAATGGAGGGAGTGTGATTCCAAAGGGGAAGAAAAACTCCACAATATTCAGATTGGCGTGTATATTTTAAAATGTCCTTGTACTCACTTATTCAAGATGCACTTCTCTTTTCCTACCCACTTTCTGCTGGTTGCACTTCTGATCTGCTTCTGATTTTTATTCCTAATGTTTGAGCCATCACTTGCCATTGAATGCACTGGCTGAGCAGTATTCCTATAACTGATAGTTTAAGGAAACTGATTCAAATGCAGCATTGATGAGAAACTCTGAAAAATCTCTGGGATTAAAAATCCCAGTTTTGTATCCCCTTAAAGGAAAGTACGTCACCTCTGCTTTGTAGCCGTTGGACTGAGACTAAGAAATCAGTACAGTACTACATGGTCATTTCTGCTTTCCGACCAGGTGCTCATCTGTTTTAATTTTGACATTTGCATATCTTTCTATTGAAGCTATGTCTTTCTGTTGAGGTTTTTGGTATGAGTATTGCCGTATTTTGTAATTTACATTAACTCACTCATTACATTTCAATCGGATAATAACTGTTGACAAACGGTGAAAGTACAAGTACAGTTTTTATAAATGTTATATGTACCTGGCAGTTCTTTTGATCAGAAAATGAATTTAAACTTAATTATCCACCAGCTGAAGTCTTTAGCATTCATGAGGGATGAGTGAGTGCTGGGTACTGAGTCCAGCACTGACCTGCATGTAACTAACATTTTATTACGTCGTCCTATTCGTAGAATCATAGAAATTCACAGAGCGGAAGGACGCCATTTCGGCCCATCGTGTCCACGCCGGCCGACAAAGAGCTATCCAGCCTAATCCCACTTTCCAACTCTTGGTCTGTAGCCCTGCAGGTTATGGCACTTCAGGTGCACATCCAAGTACTTTTTAAATGTGGTGAGGGTTTCTGCCTCTACCACCCTTTTAAGCAGTGAGTTCTAGACCCCCACCACCTTCTGGGTGAAGAAATGTAACCTCCTACCAATTACTTTAAATCTATGCCCTCTGGTTGTTGACCCCTTTGCTAAGGAAATAGGTCCTTCCTATTCACTATCTCGGCCCCTCAAAATTTTATGCACTTCAATAAGGTCTCCCCTCAGCCTCTTCAGTTCCAAAGAAAACAAACCCAGCCTATCCAATCTTTCCTTATAGCTAAAATTCACCAGGAAACATCCTCGTAAATCTCTGTACCCACTCTAGTACAATCACATATTTCCGGTAATGTGACCAGAACTGCACACAGTACTCTAGCTGTGGCCTAACTAGTGTTTTATACAGTTCAAGCATAACCTCCCTGCTCTTGTATTCTATGCCTCGGCGAATAAAGGCAAGTATTCCTTATGCCTTCTTAACCATCTTGGTACTACCTGATCTACCTTCAGGGATCTGTGGACATGCACTGCAAGGTCCCTTTGTTCATTTACACTTCTCCGTGTCCCACCACATAATGTATATTCCCATGTCTTGTTAACCCTCCCCAAATGCATTACCTCACACTTCTCCGGATTTGAATTCCATTTGCCACTGTTCTGCCCACCTGACCAATTCATTGATATCTTCCTGCAGTTTACAGCTTTCTTCATTATCAACCACACATCCGATTCTTAATCATACTCCTTACATTCAAGTCTAAATCATTGATACAAAAAGTAAGGGACCTAGTACTGAGCCCTGTAGAACCCCACTGGAAGCAACTGTCCAGTCACAAAAACACCCATCAACCATTACCCTTTGCTTCCTACCTCTGAGCCAATTTGGATCCAACTTTCCACTTTACCCTGGATCCCATGGGTTTTTACTTTTGTGACCAGTCTGCCATGTGGGACCTTATCAAAAGCCTTGCTAAAATCCATATATACTACATCAAACGTACTACCCTCATTGACCTTCCTTGTTACCTCCTCAAAAAATTCAATCAAGTTAGTCAGACACGACCTTCCCATAACAAATCCATGCTGACTGTCCTTGATTGATCTGTGTCTTTCTAAATGAAGATTTATCCAGTCCCTCAGAATTTTTTCCAATAATTTTCCCATCGTTGAGGTTAGGCTGGCTGGCCTGTAATTACTTGGTCTATCCTTGTCTCCTTTTTTAACAAAGGTACCACGTTAACAGTCCTCCAGCACCACACCTGTATCCAGAGAGGATTGGAAAATAGTCAGAGCCTCTGCTATTTCTTTTGCTTTTAACAGCCTGGGATACATTTCATCTGGACCTGGGCATTTATCCATTTTCAATGCTGCTAAACTTCTTAATAATTCCTCTCTCTATCTGTTTATTTCATTTAATATTTCACACTCCTCCTCCCTGATTGCAATATCTGCATCGCCCCTCTTTTGTGAAAACAGATGCAAAGTATTCAAGAACCATACCCATGTCTTCCGCCTCCATACACAGATTACCTTTAGGGTCTCTAATAGGCCATACTCTTTAGTTCTCCTCTTGCTCCTTAATGTATTTATAAAACATCTTTGGGTTTTCCTTGATTTTACTTGCCAACATTATTTCATGCTCATTCTTGGCTTTCCTAATTTCCTTTTTCATTGTACCCTTGCATTTTCTATACTCCTAGAGTTTCTGCAGTATGAAGCCCTTGGTATCTGTCATAAGCCTCCCTTTTTTTTTTATCCTACCCTGTATGTTACTTGATATCCAGGGGTCTCTACATTTCTTTAAGGGAACATATTTGCTCTGAACCCTCCGGACGACCTCCTTGAATGCCTCCCACTACTGACACTGATTTACCTTCAAGTAGCTGTTTCCAGTCCACTATGGCTAAATCACCTCAGCTTAAGAAAATTGGCTTTTCCCCAATTGAGAACTTTTATTCCTGATCTATCTTTGTCCCTTTCCATAACTACCCTAAATCTAACTGAATTATGATCATTAGCACCAAAATGCTCTCTCACTGATGCCCCTTCCACCTGCCCAGCTTCATTCCCTAAAACAAAGTCCAAAACTGCCCCCTCCCTTGGGCTTGCTACATACTGGCTAAAAAAGTTCTCATGAATGTAATTTAGGAATTCCGCACCCTCTCTACCTTTCTCACTAATTTTATCCCAGTTAATATTGGGGTGGTTGAAATCCCTGACTCTTACAGCAGTATAGTTTTTACACCTCAGAAATTTGCCTATATATTTGCTCTTCTATCTCCCTCTGACTGATCATTATCATAGGCAGACCCTTGGAATCAAGGAAGACTTGCTTCCACTAATAGTGAGTTCTTTGGTGGCTGTACAGTCCAACACGAGAGCCACAGACCCTGTCACAGGTGGGACAGACATTTGTAGGGGGGTTGGGACTGATTTGCCACACACTCCCTCTGCTGCCTGCGCCTGATCTCTTCACGCTTGCAGCGTTGAAATTTGAAGAGCTGGACGCCCTCCAGATGCACTTTCTCCACCTAGGGCGGTCTTCGGCCAGGGTCTCCCAGGTGTCAGTGGTGATGTCGCACTTCAATAGGGAGGGTTTGAGGGTGTCCTTGTAACGTTTCTGCTGCCCACCTTTGGCTCGTTTGCCATGAAGGAGCTCCACGTAGAGCAATTGCTTAGGGAGTTTCGTGTCTGGCATGCGAACTAAGTGGCCTGCCCAGCGAAGCTGATCGAGTGTGGTTAGTGCTTCAATGCTGGGGATGTTAGCCTGGGTGGAGACATTGTTGGTGATGCATTTCCAGCGACTTGATGTGTCTTCTGTACATCGTCCATGCCTCTGATCCATACAGGAGAGAAGATATTATTACAGCCCTGTAGACCATGAGCTGCTTGGTAGGTTTGAGGGCCTGGTCTTCAAACACTTTTCCTCAGGCGGCCGAAGGCTGCACTGGCGCACTGGAGGCAATGTTGAATCTCCGCATCAATGTCTGCCTTTGTTGACAAGAGGCTCCCAAGGTATGGGAAGTGGTCCACGTTGTCTAGGGCTGCGCCGTGAATCTTGGTGACTTGGGGGTAGTGCTGTGCGGCGAGGACAGCCTGGTGGAGGACCTTTGTCATACAGATGTTAAGCGTAAGGCCCATGCGTTCATATGCCTCGGTGAATACATCAACTATATCCTGGAGTTCAGTCTCAATGTGCGCAGACGCAGGCGTGGTCCGCGTACTGCAGTTCAACGACAGAGGTTTGGGTGATCTTGGACCTGGCCTGGAGGCGGCGTAGGTTAAACAGCTTCCCACTGGTTCTGTAGTTTAGTTCCACTCCAGCGGGAAGCTTGTTGACAGTGAGGTGGAACGTGGCAGCGAGGAAGATTAAGAGGGTTGGAGTGATGACTCAGCCCTGTTTGACCCCGGTCCGGATGTGGAATGGTTCTGTAATGGATCCGCTGGTAAGGATCACAGCCTGCATGTCGTTGTGGAGCAGGCGAAGGATGTTGACAAACTTTCAGAGGCATCCAAAACTGAGGAGGACACTCCATAAACCCTCACGGTCGACAATGTCAAAGGCCTTTGTGAGATCGAAAAAAGGCCATGTATAAGGACTGGCGTTGCTCCCTGCATTTTTCCTGCAGTTGTTGTGCTGCAAAGATCATGTCCGTTCCCCGTAGGGGACGAAATCCGCATTGCGACTCCAGAAGGAGCTCCTCGGCCACGGAGAAGACGATTGAGGAGAACTCTAGCGACAACCTTCCCAGTGGTTGATAGGGAGATTCCCCTGTAGTTGCCGCAGTCGGATTTGTTCCCCATTTTAAAAATGGACACGATCACTGCATCTGAGATCTCCCGGCATGCTCTCCTCCCTCCAAGTGAGAGAGATGAGGTCATGTATCCACGCAAACAGCGCCTGTCCACCATATCTTAACGTCTCAGCAGGAATTCCATCCGCACCCATAGCCTTGTTGTTCTTGAGCTGTTTTATGGCTTTGCCTGTCTCGTGCACCGTTGGGGTTTCACTGAGGTGGTGACGGGTTGCATGCTGCGGGATGGAGTTGAGAACACTCGAGTCAAAGGCAGAGTCTCGATTGAGGAGATCTTCAAAGTGCTCCTTCCATCGGGCCCTGACAGCCGCGGTGTCCTTGATGGGCATTTCTCCGTTCTTGGACAGGAGTGGGGTGGGGCCTTGGGAGTTTGGACCGTAGGTGGCCTTGACTGCAATGAAGAATCCTTGCGTGTCGGCTAGTTGTTGTATCACCTGCGCTTTCTCCATCCACCACCTGTTCTTTTAGGTCCCGGGTTTTTTGTTGGACCTCAGCCTTGAGTCGTCTAACGTTGCTTTGCAGCTCCCGAATTGGGTTATTGCTTGAGGCTCAGAAATGCTCTGCGCTTACGATCCATTAGTTCTTGGATCTCCTGATCGTTTTCATCGTCAAACCAGTCCTGGTGTTTTCTGGTTGAGTAACCAAGTGTCTCTTCACAGGCACTGGTTATGGAGGCCTGGAAGGCAGACCAAGCGCTGTGGGCATTGAGCATCTAGAGGTCATCAAGGCATGCTAGAATGGCTGTGAGGCGTTGGCTGTATAGGGCTCTCTTAGCTGGGTCTCTAAGTGCCTGTTGTGCTGCAAAAAAGTTAACTACTTCTGCTGTCCTCTCTGCTTTGGGGCTATGTTAATATTGATGATGGATCGGAGTAGGCAATGGTCCGTCCAGCAGTCGTCGGCTCCTGTCATGGCGCGGGTGATGCGCACATCCTTGCGATTCCTGGCTCGAGCGATGACCTAGTCCAGCAGGTGTCAGTGTTTGGAGCGAGGGTGTTGTCACGATGCCCTGTATTTGTCCCTCAGGCGGAACATGGTGTTGATGAGTTCATGTTCTAGACATTTTGCCCGGAGTAGGGTGACGTTGGAGTTGGATTTCCCTACCCCCTCTGCCAATCCTGCCTCCCCAGAGGGCTGTCTCTTTGCTAACCCTGGCATTAAAGTCACCTAGAAGGATCAATTTGTCGCCTGTGGGGATGCAGGACAGGAATGTCTCTGTTGGAATAAAAACTCTCTAGCCTCGTGTGTTGGGGCGTACACACTGATGACTGTGGCACATTGGTTCCAGGATAGGGTAAGGTGAAGGGTCATGAGGTGTTCGTTAACCTCGCAGGGGAGTCTTTGCGGCGACCGACCAGTTCATTTTTGACGGCAAAGCCGACTCCATGAAGGCGGCGTTCTTCCTCTGGTTTTCCTTTCCAGAAAAAGGTATAACCTCCACCATGTTCCTTGAGCTGGCCTTCTCCTGCCCGCTGGGCCCCCCTTAGGGCGGCGATGTCGATGTCAAAGCGTCTTAAGTTCTCGGGCAACTATGGCGGTGCGGCATTCCGGCCTGTCACTGCTGGAGTTGTCCGTTAGGGTTCTGACGTTCCAGGTCCTGAACTTTATATTAGATGAGTGGAAGATGCCTGTGCGTGAGTTCTTTTAATGTGGGGTGGTCGTTACACACCGACTACCACACGGGCTTAGCTGAGCAAGGTCTTGGTCCAGTGGCAAGAGAATCCAAGACGACTAGGGACCAGACACTGCTGTATGAGCCTAGTTGCCTATGGCGAGATGTTGGCCGCAAGACTGTTAGTACGCTCCCAACTGTGTAATTGCCCCTTTTTTTGTCTTCAATTCAACCCATCCCTCCTCACAGCTGTAATTGTTTGTTTAATCAATACTGCGAATCCCCCTCCTTTCTCCCCCCCCCCCCCCCCCCCCCCCCCACCACCCCCGGGCCCCGCGCGAGGATATTGGTGTCGGCTCTGTTGAAGTGCAACCCTCCGGCTTGTACAGGTCCCACCTCCCCCAGATGCAGTCCCAATGCCTCAGGAATCTAAAGCCCTCCCTCCTGCACTGTCCCTCCAGCCACACATTTATCTGTCCTATTCTCCTATTTCTGTACTCGCTAGCACATAGCACCGGGAGGTCCTGCTTTTTAATCTCTCTCCGGCTCCCTAAAATCTACCTTCAAGACCTCTACCCTCTTTCTACCTATGTCTTAGGACTGGTATGGACCACGACCTCTGGCAGTTCACCACCTTTCTTTCTCCCCCCAACCCCCAGAATGCTCTGCAGCCGCTCTGTGACATCCTTGACACTGGCATCAGGGAGGCAACATACCATCCTGGAGTCACTTCTGCGGCTGCAGAAATGCCTGTCTGCTCCCCTAACAATTGAATCCCCTATCACTCTTCTTCCTCCTCTTCCCCCACCTCCTCTCCCTGTGCAGCTGAGCCACCTGTGGTGCTGTGGACTTGGCTCTAGCTGCACTTCGCAGAGGAACAATTGCCCTCAACAGAACACTGCTTGGATTGCGAGATGCACTCGGGACTCCTGCATTACCTGCCTGGTCCTCCTCTCTGTCTGGCGATCACCCTCTCTGCACACTCTTAATCTGTAGGGTGGCCACCTCTAGAAATGTGCTATCCACAAAGTTCTCGACCTCGTGGATGCACCGCAGTGACTCCAGCTGCTGTTCAAGCTCCGAAACCTGGAGTGCTGATGGTGAGTGAGGACATATCAGCTGCACCAGCCTGCTGCCACGCTGAGACCATAAATGAATAAAATACTGCTTTTATAAAAAAAAATGTAAAAGAAAATCTTCATGTGACATTGACAAATGAAGAAATCTATAAGTTTTGTGACTAGATATGCCTTGCTATTACAGAAACTGAGCATATATGGTGACATGGAGTTTATGAATGAATTGAAGCTAACTCAGTATCCAGCATCCTCTCTGATTATCATCAAATCCAAGGATGAAAAGGACATGGCAGGACCATTACCGATTAAAGTGAACCTGGACCAGTCGACGATTTAGACAATCGGGATTAAATTTGGACTCTCCTTATGTTCTGAAATTTGAAATGGTAATTTTTGCCAAATGTCTGGTTGAGGTGAAATTTCATAATTAAGATAAATATTGTTTTTGTTACATTCCTGGATACAGAGTAATTGGAACTATTTTTAATTGACCTATAGATAATGGCCTGTTTTATTAAAGGTATCTGAGCTATAGCACAGCTATATGTTACACACCACTCTTGTCTGCATGTTTGAAAACCTGTTAGCAGCTGACCTTTTCGATCGCACTGGTTGTTCCTTTGTACAGATTAAATGTCATTGCCTGTAACATTTAATATATGATGCGTTTTCTATTTCTACTATCAGAATGGACATTTAACTGAAGTTTTAATCAATTTATGACCTGATGTATTGACATTTTCCCCTCTTGTTCGCATCCCCTTTCTGTACCTACATCATGGTGTATCATGCTCTTGGATACATGAAACAATTGCTCACATACATTATGTAAATATTGAGCCACAGTAACCTCCGCGAATACAGTTTAAAGTATCCATTTGTCAGTAGTTCATTGGTAATAAACCTTGTGGTTTTTATTTTACATCTGGGCTGAGTTTTTAGTGCATTTCCTTTTTTCCTCCCAAGTTAAAATATTTTTGCTGAGTTGCTGTAAAATTTTTACTTTATTATATTCAAACTCCAGCTTTTGTGTTTGTAGTTTTTGATCCAAATGTAATATTTCCTGACATGGGTTTTGTGGACAAGATTTTTTTTCTTTTGCTCAAGGAATCATAAAATAAATACTGGTTTGATCACCTCATCAGTTGTTGCACTGTGCTTATTCTACTTTTTAAGTACATTTAAAATGTTTGGATCTATTCCCCAACAACAAGTGGAATTTGCTGATTCCGGCAGAGCTTGCTGATCTCTGTATTGTCTGCACTAAGGCAGTGTGATCTGAAGAATGTTGGAGAGTGGAACCATCAGCAAATAGAACTGGATAAGTATGGAATTTGTTGATATGGGAGTGTAGAAAACCAAACTAAACTAGAAGGCATAGTCTCAGGATAAGGGGTTGGGAGAGGGTTGTGAATCTTTGGAATTCTCTACCCCAAAGGGCTGTGGATGATAAGTCGTTGAGTATATTCAAGGCTGAGAGAGATTTTTGGACTCTAGGGGAATTGAGGGATGGGGATTGGGCGGGAAAGTGGAGTTGAGGCCGAAGATCTACCATGACCGTGGCGGAGCAGACTTGAAGGGCCGTATGGCCTATTCCTGCTTCTAATTATTATGTTCTTGTGACGGCTTTGGAGATGTCCAAGGCAATGACAAATAAATTGCCAGCATTGAAGAACATAGTTCCAGAGATAACATGGGCAAGATGACTAATGGGGGAAAAAAATGGCAAAAACTATTGTGCACACCATGAACTAGACCAGAAGTTTCAAAAGGATAGATACATTGAGAGTTTAAAAATAGTTTTGATGACTTTTTAAAGGGAAAGAATATACTGAAACTATGGGACAGTTTTCTCTAACACAGGTCTCACCAACATCTGGTCACTCTGTAAACAGAATTTAATATTGGAGCCTCTGAGACTGGGCCAGTGTACATCAGAACTCTCCAAGCAGACGGGGTAGGTCTAAAATTCAATAAATGTGGCAGAAATGGATCATTTGGCTCTTTATCAGCATAGGAGGCTGAACAGATGTTGCCAGATCCACTGTTTCCGATAAATGGAAAGAACTGGCATGTGGTCTCACTGAGTTCTCTAATGGGATGACATTTGAAATTGCCTTCAGGGGTCCAAAAATCTTCAAAAATGCATTATAAGTGTTTTAAAGAGGAACGCATTTATTTTATGAATAATATTCATAAATGTACTCATTAACCCTTTCTAGATTCTGAGACTAAATTTAAGCCACAATGTCCTGCTAATCCTCATTTCCAATCATCATTTGTTGACCATTTCCACCTCTAATTCCTCTGAATGGCAAAGTGTTTCAAAATTTCTCTCTCCCTCTCTTCCCCCTGTCCCCCTCCCGCCCAGTTTCCATGTTTGTGATGGTCAGGCTGTTTGAATCCTGATGCTGTTCTGATTCTTCACCAATTCTTGAATGTCCTTGTTATAAGTTTGGGTCTAGCCTTAAACAATCTCTTGGTTACAGCAGTGCTAGTCATGTTGTTCGAGCGATTTACGTTTGGGATGTCCTAGAACTGCCCACTATCTAACTATGATAGTGTAACTGGCTGTTCATGTCTTTTGTGTATGCATCTCTATTCTTTTTGATGGTAAACTAAGAAAACCCTTCATAAGATAAGGTCAGTTATGAATTGTTAAGCCCCTTTACTTCACAGCAAGTGGACATAGTTATGACCGGAACTACTTTGTTCAATCAGTACAACTTCTCTTGGCAAAATAATGAAAATGCTACGCTTCTGTTAACTTGCTTTACTTAAACAAAATAACTTACCTACTCTCTTGCATTCTAGCCCTCTAATGAAAACTTTGCAGCATTGTTTTTTTAAAACCTGACTCTCTTTTTCTGTCACCTTTTTTATCTACATGTGCTCAACCTGACAAGAGGGCCTATATCAGGCACTTTCTATGGGGCATCAGTGACCTCTGAACACAATGCGTTTGAAGTGTTTACTAATTACTGAGACTGGTTAACCAATTGCTTATTATCTACAGGCTTTGAGAACACAATTTCAATGCCTAGCCAATCAGAATTTTGTCTCTGCCCTTTTGCAAACTTGTGTGAGTACATTGCTTTGAACCCCAACATTTAAATGTAACGCTTTTTCAAATCCATTCTATGGAAAAAGGGTCAGAAATTCTGAAACGTGGCTGCCCTATTCAAGCCCGTCATACTCTTGCTTCTCAGCTTTTATCTCCGCCTGTTGGGTAAGTGAGCTTCTGAACCTCTTGGCACCTGCATGTCTTTTGTGGGGGGGGGGGGGGGGGGGGAAGAGAAGAGGGGTCAGATTATTCCAATTTGAAATTTTACCAAAACTTGAGGCATAACTCTACCTATTTTAAGAGTCCGCAGTGCACCAGTTGTATTTGCCACCGTGCCCTTGAAGTTAAAAACAGATTTGCATAGCTCATGATAACTGCATGGATCACATGATGGAGCTCGGATTGCTGGTTAACTTTACAAGTATCTCTAGTAAAATCAGGTGCAGTGTCATTGGCATTGCTGTAAGAGTTTTTAAAAAAAAAAAGTTCCTTTCACAACCTTGGAACATCCCAAAGGGCTTTACAGCCAATGAAGTCATTTTGAAGTGTAGTCACTGTTGTGATGTAGACAACATGATGGCTAATTTGCGTACAGCAAGCTCCCACAAACACCAATGTGATAATGACCAGATAATTTTTTGATGTTGGTTGAGGAGAATTCTCCTGCTCTTTTTCAAAATATAGAATCGTTTCCATCCACCTGTGAGGCCAGACAGGTTAATGGGTACTAATAGGTAACCTCAGTTTAATGTCTCATTGGATATCTCCGACATCACTCCCTCGGTACTGTGCTAAGTGTTAGGGTAGATTCTGTGGAGTGGGATTGAACACAGCCATCTGACTCATGGACAACGGAGCCACAGCTAACTAGAAACTGACTTTGGTAGTGTTTACATATATAACAGGACCAATGTGTAAGATTTGCCAGCGGGGGTACACCTGTAAGAGATGCGAGGGTCACCTGCACATCCTGGGCAAGTAGCTATAAAAGGCAGACTACCATGCTGCCTCCTCACTCTGGAGTTCTAATAGAGATAACAGTTTGAACTGAAGTTGTAGTGTCTTGTGGAGTTATTCTAAACGTACCAATTGGCGACGAGTAACAGATCGCAAACTTTCATGCAGTTATGGCTGCCATTAGTATTCTTGAGAGATTTGTTGAGGGTGATGATTGGGAAACCTTCGTTGAGCGTCTTGACCAGTATTTCGTGGCCAACGAGCTGGAAAAGGAAGAAATAGCAATCGAGCACAGGGTGATTCTCCTCACTGTTTGCAGGTCCACGATATATGACCACTTCAAAAATCTGTTAGCACCGACAAAACCAACGGAGAAGACATAAGAGCTGTACACGCTGGTTCGGAAACACCTCAAGCCGAAGGAGAGCATCTTGTTGGCCAGGTATCGCTTTTATACGCACCACCGCTTCGAGGGCCAGGACGTGGCGAGCTATGTCGCCGATCCAAGACACCTTCCGGGACTCTGCGTATTTGCTGGATTTTTGGGGGAAGTGTTGGTGTTGCGGGACTTTTTCGTGCTTGGAATCGGCCACGAGGTCATTCTTTGCAAACTGCTGTCTGGCGAATCCCTAGATCTGAGCAAGGCCATCACGATAGCCTATGCTTTTATGTCCACGAACAACAACACTAAACAGATATCATTGCAGCATCGGAACTCACCGGCAAGTAGTGTGCATAAAATAACACCTTCAGCAGGCACAACTGTACATGGCAGGGCTTACACGCTCGCAGAGGCCAGACCTAGGATGACTTGGAGCCCACTGTGGGGCATGAATGCGAATCCATTAGCACCATGTTGGCGCTGCGGGGGTAATCATTGAGCCCAACAATGTCGATTCAAGCACTACTTGTGCAAGGACTGTGAAACAATGGGGTACCTCCAGCAAATGTGCTGTGACTCACCACGTGGCAGAGTTGGCAGACGATGACCGATCCGGCGTGGACCACACTGAACCACGAGCAGGAGAGGCAACTCAATCTGAGGATGAAGAGGAAGTGTATGGGATACACAACTTCACCACCAAAAGCCTTCCGATAATAAAAGTTAAACTTAATGGCACTCCAGTCTCCATGGAATGGGACATGGGAGCAAGTCAATCAATTATGAGCCAGAAGGCATTTGAGAGGCTGTGGGGCGACAGAACACAACGACCCAAGCTGATCCCGATTCAGGTACAGCTGCGCACCTACACCAAGGAACTGATACCAGTTATTGGCAGTGTGGACATAAGAGTATCCCATGAGGGAGTGGTGCACGATTTACCACTGTGGATTGTTTCAGGTGATGGGCCAACGCTGCTTGGTAGAAAGTGGATGAGGAAGATTCGATGGAACTGGGACGACCTCTGTGTACCTTCTCCGGCGAATGACATCTCCCTTGCTCAAAGGTTGAGCAAGCCCCCACCTTCAGCTGAACCAGGCATCGAAGTGCGGATCCATTAGCAGATCCCCGAGGCACAGGCCGCTCATCACGACCACGAGGAGGTGAAGATCAACCGAGCAGCGGTACAGGCATGGTACCCACCACCCAAAGCCGACGACCTCTTCGCAACGATGGAAGAGGCTCCAGGTCGACCGAGCAGAGTGGGACTCTGGCCGAAACGATCTGAATGAGTCTTCCCGACACCAGAGGCAAAATCCCTGGGGAGGAAGATCACGGCAGTCGGCATCACGGACACAGACGAGAGTGCGTCCAGACCACGGGATGTCACTGCAACGAAACAGAGGCATGTGTTGCCCAGCAAGGAAGACGACTGGGCATGGGGCAAAGGTAAAGGGGCAGCCGTTGACAAGGCCAGGAATCCTCTACATTCCAATAAGTTGTTTGCACTGTGTAATCCATGTGAGCGCCCATTCGTGGCAAATGATGTATTATCATATTGGGTCGGGGATACCTTACAACAAGCCAAAGTAGCGGGCGAACCCCAACCGGTTGTATATGTATCCAATAAGTTACCCAAGGCTGTAGCCTGCATTCACGGGACAATAGAGACGTACCAAAGTGTGCCCCAATATTTGCTCGAGTCAATTGACAATTTCTCTTTTTGGAGAGCTGAGGCGCCATTATCAATGCTCTGTCTCGAATAGGTCTAACACCGTCTGTGCACTGTAAATTGATCCGCCATGGGCCAGGCACGGAGAACGGCGCTGATGCCCTCAGTTGGCTACCGTTGCCCATCACCGGGGTGGAAATGGCGCAGCCCGCAGACCTGCTCGTTGTTATGGAAGTGCTAGAAAGCGAGGGGTCAACCGTAACGGTTCCCCAGACTAGGACCTGGACCAACCAGGATCCCATGTTGCCGCCTGCTAACGGCGATCCGCTAGATGGGATGTTGCAGCTTATCCGTCGCAAAGACGAAATGCTCATCCCATCAGATTGGCCCCTATGGGGCAACCCTGCAACATTGCAAAGAAAGGCAGGGAGGCTACACACAGTTGGTGGTCCTGGGCCTCCATACCATGGCCCAGGGTCCACGGGGACCACGCGGCCTCCCACCACTACTGAAAGTCTCAAGGCCATATCTGCCATCCTTGGCTTGCCGGACCTTGGAGTCAGCAACAATAGTCCGGAGTGGGCAGCCCAAATCATAAAGCTGAGCACCACCCATGTTACGGTCGACTCCCCACAGACCTGGCTATCCCGGGTGCTATGTAGTCACCGGGCTGAATCACTCAGAACCGGGCCTTCCGTATGCTATCAGCAGAGAATGCACCATGATAGTACGGCTCCTCCATGCGACATTAGAATAAATGATGTAGACCATGATCATGGCCCGAGATGCGCTACTATCACTGTATTAGCTAAAGAGGGGAATGGAATGTTTTTGATGAAAATGGAGTGTTTGTTGTGAAACCATGTAATGGGCAAATGCAGAAAGCATTTGGAGCAGATCAAACTGCGAACTACAGATAACCAGGAACTACTGGAAAGGACCTGGCCCTAGTGACCCACGAACGCAATCGACCTCGCTGTCAACCACAAGGATGAGCCCACCATGCCCGACAGTCCGAGCAGACCAGCCGTGCAGCCATACAGCAATGATCCGACCAACTCACCCGTGCCAGGACTTCAACTCAGGAACTCAGGGCCCTGGATTGCCTCAACTTATAAATAACTTGTGCATAAGACTTTGGGGGGGGGGGGGGAGAATAATGTTATGTATGTAAACACTACCAATGTGTAAGACTTGCCACCAGGGGGTGCACCTAAGGGAGACCCAAGGGTCACCTGCACACCCTGGGCAAGCAGGTATAAAAGGCAGACCACCATGCTGCCTCCTCACTGTGGAGTTACAATAAAGAGACCAAGGTCACAACAGTTTGAGCTGAAGATGTACAGTCTTGTGGAGTCATTCGAAACGGAACAGGTCCTGCAGCGTTTTGGGGGTGGGAGGGTTGAGTTAGGAAGAGACCATTTTAACAGTGTAAGGCATTTGCAACATTGTATGGTCATCGTGGTAAAATAAAGCCTCCGCTATACTGTAGTAATTAATAAATCACCAACTGCCCCTTCATTTAGAAATCCCCACATGAAAGGCACTGTATAAATGCCAAGTTCTTTTGTCATTGAGCAAACTGGAGATGTTCAAGATCGAATGACTGTACAAGTGATTGTGATGGGAGGTTTAATCGGGCCCGGTGTGTCAATATAAAAGATAGTCGCCATGAAACCAATCCAAAACATTTAGATCAGATCATTCAAACTGTCACCTCTGCTATAATCTTCGTCTGAAACGCGTTCAATTTCTTGTTCGATTCAGTGAAGTCTACAGACTCGCCGCATCTAATGGAAGATCTAATGTTCTTGATGCTGCGGCCCAGGGAAATTCTTTATCTTCTTGGAACCTAATCTCTAAACAAAAGTAATGGACTGAAACATGAACTATATGGAAAATTAGCTTAAAAAAATTACATTTACCCTGTAAGCCATTTATATTGACTATTTCAGTTCCTATACTATCATAGTTTAAATCTTGCTGAGAATTTAAATTTGTTCCATTTCGATTGTAATCTGGGGTGTTTTTGGCAGGCTCGCTAGGCTCAGATTTGTGTGCTGGAGTACTGGACAATATTTGCTTTGGTGAAGTCCTGGCACAAACGACATCATCTATTTTCTTTATCTGTGTTTTACTTAGTAGCTAAGTGACGGACTAACATTGAAAGAACGGAAAACGATGCACTGCAGCTGCGAACCCAAACCTCCCCAGCCATAAAGGCTCAGGTCGTGCGGTAGGAACTGAAGAGAATGAGATCTAATGAGATCTAATAAGGCTCACCCAGAAAATATCAGCACGGTACCGCAGAGAATTCCCCCCCTACAGTAGTACTGAGATGTTCAATGCAGGGTTATACTCATTACTAACACTCTACTTTTGTTTTCCTTCAACATGTAGCGAAGTTTTGATATCACTTCTTTTGGTTCAACGATGTCCATGGTATCGAACAGCAGCAAGAGAGGTAAAGGTGGGGAGTGGGAAATTTAGGCTGCTTTGTTTTTGGTGCGTTGGGCATTTCCGAAGGATGGGTTTTGTACGAGAATGTTAATTGATGTGTGTGTTTATCTTTACCCCCAACAGATTGTAGCCGGGGTGACTCGCGTTGCTGCTGTTCCAGGCACTGCTGCTGGGTCTCTGCAGTTGTGATGCTGATGCTGGGAGCTATTGTCGCTGCATTGGTGTGTGCTGTGGTCTTTGGCATCCCAGCAAGTACTCCAGGTTAGATACACAGGCCTGAAGTTTTTGCATGATTTCTTCTGTTCTTGTTTAGGATACTAAGGGAATGGAGGGATTATGGAGGTAGTGCAAGAAGGTGGTAGATGATCAGCCAGGATCTTATTGAATGGTGGTGCAGGCTCGAAGGGCCGAATGGCCTGTTTCTGCCCCTATTGCTTATAGAAACAGAGAAACATAGAAAATAGGTGCAGGAGTAGGCCATTCGGCCCTTCGAGCCTGCACCACTATTCAATAAGATCATGGCTGATCATTCCCTCAGTACCCCTTTTCTGCTTTCTCTCCATACCCCTTGATCCCTTTAGCTGTAAGGGCAATATCTAACTCCCTCTTGAATATATCCAATGAACTGGCATCAACAACTCTCATTCCACAGGTTAACAACTCTCTTGATTGAAGAAGTTTCTCCTCATCTCAGTCCTAAATGGCGTACCCCTTATCCTAAGACTGTGTCCCCTGGTTCTGGACTTCCCCAACATCACGAACCTTCTTCCTGCATCTAACCTGTCCAGTCCCGTCAGAATCTTATAAGTTTCTATGAGATCCCCTCTCATCCTTCTAAACTCCAATGTATAAAGGCCCAGTTGATCCAGTCTCTCCTCATATGTCAGTCCCACCATCCTGGGAATCAGTCTGGTGAACCTTCGCTGCACTCCCTCAATAGCAAAAATGTCCTTCCTCAGATTAGGAGACCAAAACTGAACACAATGTTCCAGGTGAGGCCTCACCAAGACCCTGTACAACTGCAGTAAGATCTCCCTGCTCCTATACTCAAATCCCCTAGCTATGAAGGCCAACATACCATTTGCCTTCTTCACCGCCTGCTGTACCTGCATGCCAACTTTCAATGACTGATGAACCATGAAACCCAGGTCTCATTGCACCTCCCCTTTCCTAATCTGCCGCCATTCAGATAATATTCTGCCTTCGTGTTTTTGCCCCCAAAGTGGATAACCTCACATTTATCCACATTATACTTCATCTGCCATGCATTTTCCCACTCACCTAACCTGTCCAAGTCACCCTGCAGCCATTTAGCGTCCTCCTCACAGCTCACACCGCCACTCAGTTTAGTGTCATCTGCAAACTTGGAGATATTACACTCAATTCGTTCATCTAAATCGTTACTGTATATTGTAAAGAGCTGGGGTCCCAGCACTGAGCCCTGCGGCACTCCACTAGTCACTGCCTGCCATTCTGAAAAGGACCCGTTTATCCCGACTCTCTGCTTCCTGTCTGCCAACCAGTTCTCTATCCACATCTGTACATTACCCCCAATACCATGTGCTTTAATTTTGCACACCAATCTCTTGTGTGGGACCTTGTCAAAAGCCTTTTGAAAGTCCAAATACACCACATCCACTGGTTCTCCCTTGTCTACTCTACTAGTTACATCCTCAAAAAATTCCAGAAGATTTGTCAAGCATGATTTCCCTTTCATAAATCCATGCTGACTTGGACCAATCCTGTCACTGCTTTCCAAATGCGTTGCTATTTCATCTTTTTAATATTTGATTCCAACATTTTCCCCACTACTGATGTCAGGCTAACTGGTCTATAATTACCTGTTTTCTCTCCCCCTCCTTTTTTAAACAGTGGTTTTACATTAGCTACCCTCCAGTCCATAGGAACTTATCCAGAGTCGATAGACTGATAGAAAATGATCACCAATGCATCCACTATTTCTATGGCCACTTCCTTAAGTACTCTGGGATGCAGACTATCAGGTCCCGGGGATTTATCAGCTTTCAATCCCATCAGGTTCCCGAATACAATTTCCCGTTTAGAAGGCTATTCTTCAGTTCCTCCTTCTCACTAGACCCTCGGTCCTCTAGTATTTCCGGAAGGTTATTTGTGCCTTCCTTCATGAAAACAGAACCAAAGTATTTGTTTAACTGGTCCGCCATTTCTTTGTTCCCCATTATAAATTCACCTGAATCTGACTGCAGGGGACCTACGTTTGTTTTCACTAATCTTTTTCTATTCACATATCTATAGAAGCTTTTGCAGTCAGTTTTTATGTTCCCAGCAAGCTTCCTCTCATACTCTATTTTTCCCCTCCTAATTAAAACCTTTGTCATCCACTGCTGTATTACAAAATTCTCCCAGTCGTCAGGTTTGCTGCTTTTTCTGGCCAATTTATATGCCTCTTCCTTGGATTTAACACTATCCTTAATTTCCCTTGTTAGCCACCTTCCCCGTTTTATTTTTACTCCAGACAGGGATGTACAATTGTTGAAGTTCATCCATGTGATCTTTAAATGTTTGCCATTGCCTATCTACCGTCAACCCTTTCAGTATCATTTGTCAGTCTATTCTAGCCAATTCACGTCTCATATCATCGAAGTTACCTTTCCCCAAGTTCAGGACACTAGTCTCTGAATTAACTGTGTCACTCTCCAGCTTAATAAAGAATTCTACCATATTATGGTCACTCTTCTCCAAGGGGCCTCACACAAAAAGATTGTTAATTAGTCCTTTCTCATTACACATCACCCAGTCTAGGATGGCCAGCTCTCCCGTTGGTTCCTCGACATATTGGTCTAGAAAACCATCCCTAATACACTCCAGGAAATCCTCCTCCACCGCACCAGTTTGATTAGCCCAATCAATATGTAGATTAAAGTCGCCCATGATAACTGCTGTACCTTTATTGCACTCATCCCTCATGTCTTGTTTGATGCTGTCCCCATCCTCATTACTACTGTTTGGTGGTCTGTACACAACTCCCACTAGCTTTTTCTGCCCTTTGGTATTCCGTAGCTCTACCCATACAAATTCCACATCATCCAAGCTAATGTCCTTCCTTACTATTGCATTAATTTCCTCTTTAAGCAGCAACGCCACCCCGCCTCCTTTTCCTTTCTGTCTATCCTTCCTAAATGTTGAATACCCCTGGATGTTGAGTTCCCAGCCTTGGTCACCCTGGAGCCATGTCTCCGTGATGCCAATTACATCATATCCGTTAACTGCTATCTGTGCAGTTAATTCGTCCACCTTCCAAATACTGCTCGCATTGAGGCACAGAGCCTTCAGGCTTGTCTTTTTAACACCCTTTGCCCCTTTAGGATTTTGTTGTAATGTGGCCCTTTTTGCTTTTTACCTTGGGTTTCTCTGCCCTCAACTTTTACTTTTCTTCTATCTTTTGCTTCTGTCCCCATTCTACTTCTCTCTGTCTCCCTGCATAGGTTCCCATCCTCCTGCCGTATTAGTTTAACCCCTCTCCAACAGCACTAGCAAACATTCCCCCGAGGACATTGGTTCCGGTCCTGCTCAGGTGCAGACCGTCCGGTTTGTACTGGTCCCACCTCCCCCAGAACCGGTTCCAATGTCCCAGGAATTTGAATCCCTCCCTTCTGCACCACTCCTCAAGCCACGTATTCATCTGAGCTATCCTGCGATTCCTACTGTTTCCTATGTTATTTGTGCCCAGGTACCAATGGAATCTCGGAATTAAGTAGCATTACAGATTGAGGAATTTTAAATTTAAGCGAGTTGTGCCCATACCCGCGTTATGCCAGAGTATCCGATCATATATGTTGGTTCGAAAGTCTGTTTGGCTGATGCAGTCCATGCCATAATACTAATACTGGCCATGCTCCCAGGGCGCATGACATGTTTCCGGCGATTGCGCCAGGGCGTTCATCACACTGCGCCCATTTCTTGAGCATTAAGTACCTGTATCTGCAGTGACCAGCAGTCAGTTGAATCCTGACCATGTGTTTCTCCTGTTGCTGCTGGTGTAATTACTTTAAATTAGTCTAAATTTAACACATTACAGCAGAGCAGGACACACCTTTTCTGGCATCAATTTGGTTGCTGGTCACAGTTCTTGTGTACCAAGGGCAGATCAAAGCAGTCAATTGAAGCCAACTAAAATCTCAGACCGAGAGCATCAAATCAGACAAATAGAAGAAGAGCATCCGGGGAGGGCACTGAGTACCTCAAGTCTTGTCACCGACAGCATGCAGAAACCAAATGTAGAGAGCGGAAGGAGTATGCGGGAAAACCAGACGACTCACCCACCCTTTCCTTCAACCACTGTCTGTCCCACCTGTGACAGAGTTGTAATTCCCATATTGGACTGTACAGTCACCTGAGAACTCACTTTTAGAGTGGAAGCAAGTCTTCCTCGATTTCGAGGGACTGCCTATGCTGATGATAAATCAGGCAATTGAAAAATGGCTCAATTCCTGGCAATCCTACTCCACTTTGTGGTGCTGGAAAATGCTCAGTTGCAGTCACAACTTGATTTTGATCAATTACGCTGCTTGATTGCACTGATTCATGAGATTTTACTTTTGGTTTATGCTAATGAATTTGCTTGGAAATTTGGTTACTTCACGTTGCAAAACTGGCAATTTTTGGCGCATTGTGCCAATTGCGTCCCTAGCGGAAACTCCATGCCACTGTACATCCCACTCACAGGAAGCAAGCCTTCACCCTCGCGTCCCTCACTCAGCCTAATTGCTTTCACCTTCTTGCTTAATAGTGTCAGCTGTGGCTCAGTGGGTAGCGCACTCGCCTCCCACTCCCAAAACGCTGCAGGACCAAAGTCCTACTCCAGGGACTTGAGCACATAAATCTAAGCTGACACTCCAGTGCAGTGCTGAAGGAGTGCTGCACTGTCGGAGGTGCCGTCTTTCAGATGAGACGTTAAACCGAGGCCCCGTCTGCCCTCTTAGGTGGACGTAGAAGATCCCATGGCACTATTTCGAAGAAGAGCAGGGGGGTTATCCCTGGTGTCCTGGCCAATATTTATCCCTCAATCAACATAATAAAAACAGATTAGCTGGTCATTATCACATTGCTGTTTGTGGGAGCTTGCTGTGTGCAAATTGGCTGCTGCATTTCCCACATTACAACAGTGACTACACTTCAAAAATACTTCATTGGCTGTAAAGCGCTTTTGGTCGTGAAATGTGTTATATAAATGTAAGTCTTTTTATTCCAATATACTAAAACGAGCAGCTGCTTATATAATCTGTGTTTCCCCTCTAATTTTCATCCACTTATCCTTAGCTGTTGGGATTCTGTCAGGTCTTTCTGTACGTAACCCAAGTGGTTATGCTACCATGGGCACCCTCACCCACCTTCCACATGCACTTCCAGCAGGAGTGAAAGGGCGGTGACCACAACCAAGAAACTAGTCTCATTTTTTTCCTCTCCCCTTTCCTGGTCAGCCGATGCCAATTGTAGCACCCCACTGTTTCCTTGTCTGACAGCAGCTAAGTTGGCGCAGTTAAACTAGGGATTTTCTTTAGTTTATATAACTTAGTTCCACACTTAGCCTTTGTTTTGCTAGACAGTTTTTGGGACTTTTGCAATTGTTAAATACTACAAAAGGAAATTCTGCCTGATTGTAGTGCAGGAAGAGAGGAGGAAGAGTGTTAAAACTCAACATATATATTTTCCAGAGAGCAGATTTTGCATAACTGCAAACAATCATTCAGGATTCCTGTGTGACGACAGTGCCACCTGTTTGCAATCGTCCCAAGTTTGTAACTGGATCGAGGACTGTTTGGATGATGCAGATGAGAATCCTGCAATGTGCAGTAGGTAATCCTTATTGCAGTTTTCTTTTTGAATTTCAATTTCCTTGTAAGTGGATTTAGCTGATGCCTTGCTCTGTCCTGTCAGGTGATTTGCCGCACAATCTGCCGAGGTATCTCGTGTTCAGATGTGGTGATCCTAGCTCGTGGGTTTACATTGATAAAGTGTGTCATGGATTCAACAACTGTGGAGACTGTTCGGATGAAATTGGACCCTGTGAGTATGAATCCATACCAAGACCTAGTAGCTCAAGAGCATTAGACTTTTACATTGCTTTCTCCCATCCTATGGTTTGAGACCTCTGGCACCTCACCTAGAGAGTGAGTGTTCAGAATTATAGCTAAGCCTGATCATATCCTCACTTTGAAAGCTATTCACACATATTAGGAGTCACCAGATAACAATCAGGAGCAAGAATCATGACCATTTTTCCCCCTCTCTCTAGTTAGGGGTGCAATGTTCTTACTGTGATGTTTCAACTGCTACCCTGACTGAGCACAAACTGGGGCCTTCTGCTCTGTATTGCTCAGTACGCATCACACCATGCAGTGCATTCATCCATTACACTATCAGAGGGAAGCTTATTATTAAATGTGATGATCTGTAGCAACCTTTCAGCCAGGAGTGATGCCAAAGTAAATTTTGATGACCATTAATAGGAGGTTGTTAACTACAGGGATACTGTATCTGAATGCCCCTTTCTGCAGGTAATGATCATCCATGGAAACAGGAACAGCTTGTTAGCCTTTTGTATTTATGCTACAAAACTGTTTTTAAGCAGTTGTACAATATTGCTCAGGTTTCTGGTGCATTTGAAACTGTTCCTTTTATATTGTGGGTTCTACAGCGGGAGAACTGTGGGCTTGCAGTTGTTTATAAGTCACTGCATCTTGGCTGGGGAAGGTACACATGGGCCAGTGACAATAAGATGCTTATGGATAGGCTCAGTTAGTCAACCCACCAGCAGCTGGGAAACCAGTTTGCGTTGCCCTTGGGGTGGTGCTGCATCTGGAGCTGTCAGTTGTTTCTGGGTCTTGAGCCTCTGGAGGTAGCATTGTTGCCTCACTTATACACTAATTAACTCACTTTTTATTGGTCTGTTTTTCAAATGTGTGGCATTGGTTGAATGACTATATTTACTCCAGATGCAGAGGTATAGAAGTCTCAGGTAGCATTGCTGAGACTGCTTTCAAACATTGTCTTTTTTGCCCTGCACCCTTTTTATTAGTTTCATTGACTGCTTCACCAGTATCTCTTCACTGCCCTCCTACTTCGATTCTTACTTTGCTTTTCCTTTGTTACATAGTCTCACCATTCTGATGAACTTCTGCAGTGTTGTGTGTATCTTGTTATAACAATTTAATGAATTTTACAAAAAAAGGTTAGAATATGTTAGAAATACATTACTGAACATTTTTTTTCTTTGCTTATTGTAAACAAGATCATATAGAAGTATAACTCCCAGGAAGTTAGCACTAAGGAAAACAACCATTTGTGACGATCCGAGTAACTTCTCTCCTTTCCTGAATGCTTTCTCCTCGGCCCTTGAGGTCTTCCAAGAAGATAGGCATTTATGAATGTCACTTTCACTAGCCTCTAAAGCTGGGCAAGATTTGCCCTCCAATTCTGCCTCTTCAGCATCTCTCAGCCAAGATCAGATCAGCTCCTTTGGATCCTCTCACCCAAGCAAACTCAGAGGAATATGATTTACTGTTTATTAGGGAAGAGCCACAGTCATTTGGCAAGAACTTTACCCTAATGTTTGTTTGAACACATTTTGCAAACACTATCGATGATTGAAACAAAATTTTGGTGGTAGTTTACCTTTTCATGAACATGGGATAAAGATTGTGGCTATTCTTCTCCACGTACAGAAATAACTAAGATAAACTACTTGTAGTAATTATAGAACAGAAATCACACTAACAACTTGGGATATGATACTGACTACAGAAAAGGCTCAATATATAGGGGGGAAAAAAGGGCAATGGCAGTCTTACCCAGCAGCGTGTTCAGACCATCTGAGGCTGGTATGGGAAATGGAGAAGTGGGAGACTTTATTTTAAAAAAAATTGTTCATGGGATGTGGGCGTCACTGGCAAGACTAACATTTATTGCTCATCCTTAATTGCCTTGAGAAAGTGATGGTAAGCCACTGCCTTGAACCGCTGCAGTCCATGTGGTAAAGATCCTCCCACTTCTTTGTATCGGTTTGGTACAACTGAGTGGCTTGCTAAGCCATTTCAGAGGGCAGTTAAGAGTCAATCACATTGCTGTGGGTCTGAAGTCACAGATAGGCAAGACCAGGTAAGGATGGCAGATTTACTTCCCTAAAGGACATTAGTGAACGAGATGGGTTTTTACGACAATCCAGTAGTTTCATGGTCACCATTACTAACACTAGTTTTTAGTTGAACTCTCAACTCTGGATATTTAGTCCAGGCCTTTGGTGTAGTGGGCGCTTGAGGTTGGGACTGGCATCTATTTTGGGGTAGAGCAGAGGGAGCTTTATTGTGTATCTAACCATGCTGTACCTGACCAGGAGTGTTTGATATCATCAACATTAGATGCCCAAAACAGAGAGTATTCTGTTCTCAGCCCTAACATCTCAAATAGGCACTGATTAGTGTCAAAAAATTGTTGCATGATTTTTAAAATATTGTTTTCAGTGTCTGACTGTCCTCCATGTGGACCGGAGTACTGGAGCTGCGAGTCTATTATGTCTCAGTATTGTAACTGCATTCCCAGGCAACTGTGCAGGGATGGTATGCAGCACTGTGCGGATTGGTTGGACGAGTACATCTGTACTGAAAACTGACACCAGAAGAAATGAGCTGTAATGGCAGCTTGAGTATTACTAAACCAGGACAGCAACTTTTTTGTTTTGTGATTCTTTTACCCAAGAAATGCATCTTTGTTCTGTAGATAGCTTTGGAAAATGCAGCATCTTAATGCACACTATTTTTAAGTTGTCATGGACTCCAAATTTACACATTTGCAAGTTTCTTTGCTGTTGGATTGTGATAAGATTGTTCCATATCATTATTGTACATGAGTGGTAACATTTTAAAGTACAGGTTGAACCTCCCTTATTCAGAACCATTCCTGGCTACCAGGTGGTGCATGCGCAGAACTCCGATATGAACAAATTGAAGTCCTTCCTCGCTGCCGACTCCCGCAAGCAACCGCCCCACCCACCTGATCTCTGCCGCACTCCCAGCCCCAAGCCAGCCAGCCCCGATATCCCCTTGCTCAGTACCTGTACCATCCAATTTAACATGACCACCCCTCATCCAGAAAAATCCCTTATCCAGAACAGGCCTAACAGTAACCGGCGTTGATCAAATTCCATTGGTTTGTGCCGGTGTTTTCTCCTTGTTTACTATTCAGTTTCAACTATTCCACAATTATATGCTGTAAAATGATTTTTTTTGGCATTATTTCAAGTAATGGATATTTATTTATCTTATGGTGGGAAACAATTGCACGGAATTTAAGGTCAAGCAGTAGCAATCACCGCTGAGCACAAAGTAAGCTGCCCACACTGATCTCGATCTCTGTGGTGAAAACTTTAGGTTTCTCGATGTTATATTGATTGTAGTGATGTCATTAAACTCTCTAAGTAGCTAATCACATTGAAGAATTCTCAGACAGAAAGCCAGGAAATAAAAAGCACTGATTCAATTAATTTTTAAATTTTTTTTTACAGAAAGCAAAATAAAGCTTGGGACCTACATATGGGTTAAAGTAGAAGCTGAAATATTAAACAAACTTTAATTAAAAAAAATTTAAAATCTAGTAAATTTCTATCATGGAGAAATTTGACATTCCACAGGTATAAAATGTGTTTCGTGGTCAATATGCAGTTAAAACCCCAGTTAGACCTAGTCCAAGGCTAACTTTTAATGGGGACAAGCTTATTTGCCGGCTAGTGGGAGTTCCACCGTGCAGCCTGTGGCAGAGCAGGTAATGACTGACCACAACTTCAGGATACTGGTTCTGTTCGTAAAAATTTAAATTTGCTGGTATCAAATCATTAAAACTCCAATCTTTGCAGAAATAAAAACTCATTTGACACAGATACAGCAGTATGCAAGAATATGAGCAAATGGTACACTTGGATTGCAGAAAATTACTCAGTCCGGTTTCTGAGATGAAAATGTTAAAGCATGCCTGAGGTATCCTCTTACGCTGATGCAGACAGGCTCTGGCGCCTGTATGCAATTACTGGGCAGTTAGTGGTCAATTAGCTCAACTCTATGGCAGCAATTGGGATTTCATCATCATAGGCAGTCCCTCGAACGAGAATGACTTGCTTCCATGAGTTCACAGATGTTTCAATGACGGACCTGATGTTCCAGTCATGAACTCCAATTGAGGGGGTGGAAGATGCCTGTGCATGGATTTTGTCACGTGACCATTGCACGTCAGCCACCACACGGGCTTGACAGAGCTAGGCCTTTATCCAGTGGCAAGAGTTAACCAGGACGACTGGAGACCTGCTTTGCTGCACGGACCTAGTGCACGCCTATATCGCAGTGTGGGCTGGCCCGTGCTGCCCCGTACCCTCATTCGCCAAACCTCCATCATGATTGGGATTTCCAGTGTGATGCTGGTCATCTGTCAAGTCTTAACTTGCAAGTTTGGGATTTAGTGCACATGCGGAAATCATGAAATTGCAGTCCATTTCAAAGGTGGTATGACAGCATACTCTCAGTACAATGTCACTTACTGCAAATGCTGGCCCAATGTTTCTAATTGACTTTGAATATCTTAACAGTAATTAAACTCTAATGACCTTAAAAGAACAGAACAGGTTCAACACAGCTCCTTTAGCAGTAGAGTAATACATATGCAATGCACAGTATAAAATTCTTGTCCTTATTAAAGAGTGCATCATTGAACTTACCATCTTCACTGTCACAAAATCAGCTAGTATCATTAAAAAATCTTGGACTTGTATTGAGGGGATCTACTCAGGACCTGGAGATAACAAGTCAAACCTACACATGCAATTCAGTAATGGCAAAAACAGTTTTGATTTTAAAATGTACCATACAGTGGGAGCTAGACGCACTGTTCCACAGAGCTGCAGACTGTGGAGTTGCACTTGTGATTCGTCACCTCGACTGTTCACTGGGGATGTGCAACGAACATGTTTAAACATTTCCCTCACAGACAGAATGACAACGAGGACATCTCTGAAAAGGCCAGTTACAGAGTGGCACTGGCAGAGGTGTGGAAGCAGGTGACCTGCCTTCTCTGAGGTTTGATCTCTCCCAGCTATCACTTATTCCTTGTACTTAGGTCTGAGTAAGCCATCAGACTAGCAGCGATGAGGTCAGATAGGTGATCGCTGCCAACTACTTCCTTGTGCTCCCCTGTGATGTCTCGGATCAGTCCTGGTTCCACACATTAGGTGGAATGACTCACAAAAGTAAAAATTCTATCACTATGGAAAGGAGACTGATAAAACAAGGCCAACAGCCATCATCCACCCCAAACAGACCAGGAAATTGTTGGCCCCTCAAAATCCACAGGGGTGAAATCCTGGCAGTTACACCAAGTATCATATCCACCATGGATCTCCCCAATTGACCCGGTCAAAGTTAGCATAAAGTGGAGGATTTTAGTCCCACCAGCCTCAATCGGAAAGTAGTTAAAAAAATTTGGATTAAAAAAGGTTCCCTCCATATCTTTGGGTTCAGGTCCTGATAGCAGCCTAGCTCTCCCCTTACCTCGTTGGCAGGGCCCACTCACTCCCTTCACGAGGTCCATATGTCCAATCACACTGGACATATCAGCCTCCAAACTTATACAAGGTCTCAATGAAGCTGAAACTCCCAGCACAGGGAGTCGCTGGCCCTTCTGACATAGGCAAACACGTTCCTTTCGGCCCAGACGGGGCCACCTGGAAACTACCTGCTCAGGTTTGGCCCTGATTTATCTGGAGCACAGCCCTTCTGCTATACTCCCACCAGAGTTACATTGCAAGTGCCCCAGAAGACCTGTGCATTTTTGGGGTCTCTGTTCAATGTTCAGCCCATACTGATTTTAGCTGGGGCAACAGTGAGGCTACAATTAGCTTCATTTACTCTGCCCCAACAATGTTCCTTAACCCTAACCTCAGTGCAATGCCTACAATTTCATAGAATTAAACAGCATGAGAGGCCGCCATTTGGCTCATTGTGCCTGCTCTGGCTCTTTGAAAGAGCTGCATTAAAAAAAAATCCTCATGTTACTTCTTTTTTGCCAATTACCTTAAATCTGTGTCCTCTGGTTACCAACCCTGCTACCAATGGAAACAGTTTCCCATTTACTCCATCAAAACCCTTCATAGTTTTGAACACCTATCAAATCACCCCTTAACCTTCTCTACACCAAGGAGAATTTGAACCAGTAGGAGCCTCTCTACTTCACACATCAACCTTCCAGTAGTCTCTTTGGGGGGGATTAAAACTATAGGTAATTTCAAAACTATCCAAATTAATTTAATGTCGGAAACACAAAGCTGGCAGAGAGAAGTGGTTTTTATCCCATCAGGATTTGAATCTAGGTCTCGGTGAAAGTACAATGCGCTAACTCACTGCACAACCATGCCCCCTGACAATGTGTTTGCAAACTGTTGAATGACAACTATTTTTGAAATATTTACATCAAATTTCAGCACTGGGTTTAATTCACATTTATTCAAAAATCAGAGTCATTTTCTTTTACACAAAATGAAAATATCCTCCAGGGCATCAAACGTTAACAACTGTCAACCTGAACTCAAGTCACCTATTGCTTTTTATTACAAGACCTCACATCTACCCAGATACATCTGGAATTGTCCAAGTGCCGCCCAGTTATGCTTTATTTACAAATGCCTTTATTCAACTGGTTTTGCTCTGACAAGTCGGTGGCAAGGCAGATTGGAAATGAGCTTAGTGGATTTCCAAACAATGGTGTCCAAGTTAAGTAAAGGGCTTTAAATCATTAGCTGTCTCCAGTCTAGGGCTGGATTCAGTCCTGGACCCTTCTCTAAACAGAATCAACCTTCCTCGTGCCAAGTATCAGAGTTACGTTTACTTGCACAGAAAGGCAAGGGCCAGGAGATAAAATCTCCATGAAAAAAAAATCCCTCCAATGGACTAAATGCTCAAAAAACATCAACATTTAGTGCCACAGCTGTGTTGGGATAGATGTTTAATTCCTTCCTTCCCCGTCCCAACCTTCTGATCTTGGCTGTACCACTATGGAGAAGCACTGCAGAGGCTGGGCAGCCATCCACAGGAGGAGTGAAAATCAAAGGACATATCATCCATGGACTGCTGTTGGACATTTCTCAGTGAGTCATTTTCATTTATACAAAATGAAAGGAGAGGGGCACAGACACTCGGAATAAATTAAAAACTACAGTTCAGGGAGTATGAGATCATATAACTTGTACAAGCTAAAGATTTATTACTTGATTTCAGTTATCCATATCATTCAAAACAATTTAACTCAAAACTAAGATGAGAAATACATGTAATCGGAAACATTGTAAACTGACCGACAATACTTTCATTTTAGTCAGGCAAAGGTTGAACGTTGAAATCTTTCTTCATGGCGTGATTCAGTCATCTGGGCCCCGTTAGCCAGGGAACTGTCTAAAATCCTTTTCACATAGTTTGTGTGTGGAATAACTCTTGTAGGATGACAGGTTCCTCCTCAGTAACAGTTCAGCACGTCCCAGTCATCCAAGGTCAATTCAGCACGCTTGCGTTTCCCAAGAGGGGACGAACAACCAGTCACTTCAGCTCGGTCACCACGTCTCTTACTGACCCCTATTGCAGAGGTCATAGGGCACTGTACACAGAGATCCTGATTGGCTTTTCTGTGAAATTGCATCCTGATTGGGTCCTTGATTTGCATAGCATTTGAAAATCCATCAGTTCCTACATTGATCAATTTGTTTGTCCCATCTAGGAAATAAGTGAATGTGATTATATTTATAGAAATATAAATCAAAGAAAATTACAAGTTATTTTACAAATTAATATTGTCTGAGACGGTGCGGTACTGCAGTAGGAGCTGGATATGGATTAGTCCAACACTTCCTTGTACAGTAAATGCCATGTCAATGGGAGAGAAAACCCCTCAGATCAGCCAGGATTCCCATCCCCAATTTCCATGTAGTGACCTGGATGGTCGGTGTGTTTGGATAGAGTGCCCACTCTCAGTCAAATGGCCCGTTGACACTCACTGCCTTGGCTTACATGTGAAGAATGGCTATTGGGAGAGTTTCTAATGGGTAGCAAGTACCCATGAATGCATTTATCAACAAGAACCTGTACCTCCAGGAGAGGAGAAGACAAAACCGGCAAACAACAAAGCACACTTGATTGAAGTTGATAGAAAACATTTTCCTGGTGCTGAATACAAGGTATGTGGATGTGAGAGACAAATAGATTTAATAAATTAATGGCTCCTGGCGCAGAGCTTTGCGTAACAGGGTTGTATATCAGGAATTCAGGCGTAGAGGCTAGTGTGCTTCGCGTAACTTTCCGTCCATGAAAACGGATAGAAAATTTGACCGGGCACATTGACCTTCATTTCCAAATTCCCAATATGCACTCCACCATGCAAAGCTCTGTGCCAATTTGTGCTAATACATGGAAACTATAGAACAGCAAGTTTAACATTATAAGGAAATTGTTAGAAATGATATGGCGGATGAACATTTTGGAAAAGGAGAAAATGTTTAAGGCATGGATTCAGGAAATGGGGGTCATATTTAGCTAACCTAGAGTTTTGCAAACACATTACTGGCAGTGGAAATGCAGTTATTATATATTTGGACTCTCAAAGATTGAGAAAGTTTCAACTTGCAATTAGTGGTTAAGATAGGGAGTCACTGAAGAAGAGATAAAGTATGACACAGAATAAAGCTGGCATAGAAACAGAAAAAATAAATTGGAGCATTTTAGGTGGAAAGAAGCTATGGGCCCAAGTTTCCACACGATAAAAAACAGGCGCCCCTCCGAGCTGGGCGCCCGTTTTTCGCGCCTTAAAAAAAACCTCGCGATTCTGGAGCGTTCTGCAGTTCCTTGTCTGCCTGGCGCGGCGCCCGGGGGGGCGGAGCCTACACTCGCGCCGATTTTGTAAGTGGGAGGGGGCGGGTACTATTTAAATTAGTTTTTTTCCTGCCGACAACGCTGCGCGTGCGCGTTGGAGCGTTCGCGCATGCTCAGTGTGAAAAAAACATTGGCACTCGGCCATTTTTGTAGTTCTTTGTAGCTGTTTAATTTTTGAAAATTTTTAAAATAAAAGCACATTGCCAACAGCACATCTCACTGCAGCCTTCTCACTGTCTCCTTCCACCCCCGCGGGAAGAACGGGTGCCTCCCCCTCCCCCTCCCCCCCCCCCACGGGAAAAAACGGGTGCGTCCTCTCCCCTCCCTCCCCCGCGGGCAGAACGGGCGCCTCCTCTCCTCTCCTCGCGGGCAGAACGGGTGCCTCCCCCCCACGGGAAAGAACGGGCGCCTCCTCTCCCCTCCCCCTCCCCCGCGGGCAGAACGGGCGCCTCCTACCCCCCCCCCCCCACGGGAAAGAACGGGCGCCTCCTCTCCACTCCCCCTCCCCCGCGGGCAGAACGGGCGCCTCCTACCCCCCCCACGGGAAGAACGGGCGCCTCCTACTACCCCCGCGGGAAAGAACGGGCGCCTCCTCTCCCCTCCTGCGGGAAGAACGGGCGCCTCAGGCTGACTGCAGAATTCTCCGTGCCTGAAGCACTTTCACACAGGTAGGACGATGGTTTATTTAATCTTTTCTTTGCTTATAAATGTTTATTCAGGTTGGATTTATTTGTATAATATTTGTAGAAGTATAAATAAGGATTTATTGTAGAATTTAATGAGTTCCCTTCCCCTCTTCCCCCCCCCCCCCCCCCACCTCGTTCTGGACGCCTAATTTGTAACCTGCGCTTGATTTTTTAATGTGTAGAACAGGTTTTTTCAGTTCTACAAAAATCTTCACTTGCTCCATTCTACTTTAGTTTGGAGTACGTTTTCACTGTGGAAACTTTGAAATCAGGCGTCAGTGGCCGGACACGCCCCCTTTTGAAGAAAAAATTCTGTTCCAAAGTAGAACTGTTCTACCTGACTAGAACTGCAGAAAAAAAAATGTGGAGAATTGCGATTTCTAAGATAGTCCGTTCTCAACCAGTTGCTCCTAAAAATCAGGCGCAAATCATGTGGAAACTTGGGCCCTATGAGTGGTGTATCCCAGGGGTCAGTCTTGGGAGCCTTGCTATTTATAATATGGCAATGACTTGGATAAGGGAATCCTAAGCAACATCTCCCAGTTTGAAAATGGCACTAAAGAGATAAGGCAAATAAGGAGAAACAATGCAACCAGATCAGAAACATTGATATCTTTTAGATAAGTGGGCTAACAGGTAGCAAATGCAATTCAATGTGGTTCAGTGTTAAATAATTAGCATAGAAGCAAAGTAGAAGAGAAAGTATTTGTTAAATGCTGATCAGGAAAGGGTTCTGGCTTTATAACTAGACAAATAAAAAAAAACCATCAGCTTAACTGAAGCAAAACACGATGCAGGCACAGACGCAGACACGATGAGCCGAATGGCCGCCTCCTGTACCGTAAATTTCTATGATTCTATGAAAACGGTAAGATACTGGACTGCAAAGTATAAATCAAATGGGATGTATTCTTCCTGTAAAAAGCATTGGACAATCCCATCTGGAGTTGTAGGTTCTGTTCACTAATCAGAGAAATAAAATTATCACCCTTCAGAGGATACAAAGATGAACAATGAAGATATCAGGAATTTAAGATGTGGGAAAAATTAAGTTAGCATTATTTTCTCTGGATCTTCACTGAAGTTTCATGATTATGAAGCTAACTGACAACAATGACCTAAGTGGATTGTTAATTATGGTGAAGAACTCAAATACAAATACTGTGTTTCAGTTGAGATGTTAAACCGAGGCCCCTGTCTGCCTGTTCAGGGGGATGTAATGGATCTCGTGCCATTATTTGAAGAACAGGGCGTTCTCAAACAACATCACCAAAATTGATTAACTGTGGGACTCTGCTATGTGAAACCGAGTGCTGTGTTTGCCCACAAAACTACAGTGACTACACTTCTAAAGTAAATCAATGATTGTGAAGTCCTGAGGATTTGGCAAGGCACTGTATGGATGGAAGCTCTTTATTTCTCTCTTACCAGGGAATATAGGATATTTTGAAGAAGGAGGGATCTAAGGTAGTTTATTTATGCAGAGTTGTGAAAATCACTGAAGCAGACAGTATAATTCAATTGTGTAGACAATTAGATGTTTTTCTGGAGAAAGGATTGGGAAACAAGGTGAGAAGATGGGTAGGTGGGGTTGATCAATCAAAGTGGGATAAGCTTGTTAGCCCTAACTTGTTCCTAAAAATTCTACTGGCCCAACTGTAATGTGGAACTAGAGATCGTGTGATGTACACCATTGTATATCATATAAACAGTTTCCAATTTGATAGGATCCAGATCTAGGTGAAAATCAGCGCTATGCTGGTTTTCACAATGCTCCTCATAGATCAAGGCAGTAGCGCTGTCATACTCCCGCCAAGCTACTTACAGAATCGCTGTGCCACTGTTCTGCCGCTAATGTTCTCACATTGTCTAACAGACGTGCGCTCCCACTGATAAACCACCTGCAGTGCAAAAAAAATCAACTTATCAAAAATTCTAAGAGTATGAAAAATAAACTTTTTTTTAATAAAGTGTACCAATTGTTTTCTGGAGTAACAGAAATATCACTACAGATTGAAAAAATATAAATAGGTGTCTTTTTCAACAACTGAGTGACTTGCTGGGTCATTTTGGAGGGCATGAAGAATCAATCATGTAGTGTGTGATCTTAACTCATGCACTCAGAGGTGTTAGTCCAGTAACATAACCATTCTTTATAGGAAGAGGGGTTTTGCTCAGAAATGAAGAAAGCCAACACTGAACAAGTGGAATAAAGAACTTATTTAATTCATATTCTAGAGGTGAAAACACAAAAGCACAAATATATTTTCTTTACATTACAGTTTCCGAGTTTTAAAAGTTTCAGCACATTGTTCATGTGCAATATCCCAGACTATAATGGGTTGACAGAAAATGCAACTCTGCAGAGTGAATTTGTCTCAATTTCCCTTCTTCCCCACTCCAATCTGAGAAAATGCCCACTGCTGTGAAAATTTCATTTTGCAAATGCCTGAAACTCATCCAATTGAGACAAGTTCAAATGTCAAGGGAGCGATTCAAAGCAATGACTCCTCTGAACTATTGATGGAGCCACTGAAACATTGCCAATTAAAGGGATTTTGTCACTGGAGAATGAAGCACTTTCTATTTCAGGCACTCGGCATCAGCATCAAGAGCTCCCAGATCAGGTTCAGTATTAGCCAGCTGCTGGGTAAAGTTCTCTCTACTCTGCCCCAACAATGCATCTTATCAACCTCAGAAGAGTAACCTACAAGGTTATGTGGCTTTGCTGAGATAGTCTAATTAGTGCTAATTTAGCAGTAGTTTTATTCTGTGGGCCAACAGCCAGGAAGACCTCATTTCGCATAGGACCCTGACAAGCAGGAGTCTTTCATCCTATTAAATTGGGACAGTGTTGAAATCAGGTCTCAGAACTGAACCACTGAAACACGAGTCGCCATATTGCAGTTTTCAAATCCAGCTCATATTTGTCAAATCATATTTGTAAATTGGAACACTTGTACCACACTCAGTACCTGCTCTGCCCAGCCTTCTGTTCTGCAGCACGAGTGCTCAAACTCCTTCAGAGGCTCGCCAGCAGGAAACAGCGACAATTTGCTCCGAATCGTTTGGATTGACGAACTATTGGGCTATTAACAAAGGAAAGTTAAAACTAATGAAAAACATATTTTTACACCATTAACTTTCTATAATTGGGAAAATCAGCCGTCTGGATATATTGGTGGGGCTGGTGACCTTATCGTAGCAGGAGGTGCGTGCGTCAGGTTACTGGAAGAAAATTGCACCAAAGATTGTAACATGACGATGGCTTGCTCCCCTGATGGCTCGACTGGTAAATGCATCACCCAATGTTACACAGACCAGGCTTGCTCCCTGGGTTGCACTGAGTTAGCTGATCTTTATCAGGACAGTAGCTGAGGTATTACAATAGGTCTCAGCACCCTTGGACAGAGGAAAAGGGGGAAAAAAAAAGGGGAAGAAAAAAAAATCACCCAAGCTTCCTGTCCCTGATCAACAGCTAACAAACTCCACTGGAAATCATGTGTGTCAATATGGGTGAGGACAAAACCAGGTTTGGCTGTGCTGCACCTGCCAATGAATAAACTTGACTACCAACTTTCACTGGTCTCAGACAAGAAAAATGGCCACTAAGGCAAGGTACCAAAAGGTAGGTGGTGTGTGTGGAACCGCACTGCAAGAATCAATGCCTTTAGGAGAGGAGGGAGAGGGGAAAAATGAAACAAAAAGGGCAGGGCAGTTGCATCAAAATCAGAATAAGGACTACACGGAAACAGTTACAAGGTAGTCATTCGACAGAGGGGGTCAGATCAGAAACCCCGAGAGAAAAGCTCGAGAGCTTAACGGTCACCCAAACCAAGAGATTAAATTACAACCTGAAATAACAACTTACATTTATATCGTGCCTTTAACATAGTAGAACGCCTCAAGGCACTTCACAGGAGCGTTATCAAACAAAATTGGACACCGAGCCACATAAGGAGATATTGGGACAGATGACCAAAACTTGGTTTAAGGAGCATCTTAAAAGGAGGAGCGAGAGATAGAGTAGGGCAGATGTTTAGGGAGGGAATTTAGAACCTAGGGCCTTGGCAGCTAAAGGGACGACCGCCAATGGTGAAGCGGTTAAAACAGGGGAAGTGCAAGAGGCCAGAATTGGAGGAGCGCAGATATCTCGAAGGTTTGTAAGGTCGGAGAAGACCACAGAGATAGGGAGGGGTGAGGCCATGGAGGGATTTGAAAACAAGGAAGAGAATTTTAAAATTGAGGCGTTGCTGTACCAGGAGCCAATGTACGTCAGTGAGCACACGGGTGATGGGTGACTTAGTGCAAGTTAGAATATGGGCAGCAGAGTTTTGGATGAGCTCAAGTTTATGTAGGGTAGAAGATGGGAAGCCTCAGGAGAGCATTGGAATAGTCAAGTCTAGAGGTAACAAAGGCCCGGAAGAGGGTTTCCAGCAGATGAGGCAGAATCGGGCAACGTTATGATGGTGGAAGTAGGCGTTCTTGGTGATGGAGTGGATATGTAGTCGGAAGCTCATCAGAGTCAAACACCAAGGTTGCAAATGGTCTGGTCCACTTTGGTTTCTGTTTTATAATATTTACTGTTTCAGTTGACATGGGAATTTAATTCAGCATTAAACAGTTTTTTTGTTGCCAACGTTACATGTGTTCTGTATCCCCAATATGCGATGGAGGGTTAACAAGACACCATTAAGGTTTAAGAAATCCGTGACTGATTTCCAAGAAATTCTGCATCAAATATATATTATGAAAGGGAATGAGTTTCAGTTTGGATACCAGAGATAACAGTATATTAAATGGGAAACTATCTATCCTCACCGTAACACCAGTTCCCGAGATATCCAGAGCCCTCAGCTTTGAAAAGCAACACAGATACCGCATGCCATGCTCACTGATTCTGGGGTTTCCTGGTGTAGAAGAAACAACAGTGCAGATTGGTTTCTGTTTAAGGATCCTACTGCAAGAACTCTCTGAACAAACTTACCACTGTTGCTCCAGGAATATTTCTGAGGTTAATTGACAACATCCCAGAATGTTAATTTTACTTTATTCCATATTTTGTGGCAGACAAAGCATCACAACTTTTTGTTGCCTTTGTTTTTGGAATGTGGACGACTGGCATTTATTGCCCATCCCCGGTTGCTCGGAGAAGCTGGTGGTGGGCCTTCATCGAGAAGTTTTCATAACCGAATGATTTAAAAGTCGACCACACAGTGTGGGACTGTGAACCAATTGGCTTTTTAACAACAATATTCAGCTTCCAAAATAATGTTTTCTGTTCCCAGCTCACAAGTTACTAGATTTATTGAATTCAATTTCACAACTTGGCATAGTGGAATTTGAACACTGATCTTTGGATTGATAGTCCATAACCACACTTAATCTAAACTTAGTGTGGTTTATAGTTTGCTGAGAGCATACATACAGTAATGACCTCCATGTTTCATGTATTACATAGGAAAATAGTCCACGTTGTCCAAGGCCGTGCCGTGGATTTTGATGACCGGGGGTGCAGTGCTGTTAGGTGGGGTCTGGTTGGTGGAGGACCTTTGTCTTACAGATGTCTAGTGTCAGGCCTATGCTTTCGTACACCTTGGTGAAGATGTTGACGATGGTTTGGAGTTCGGCCTCTGAATGTGCGCAGACGTCTGTGTACTGTAGTTTGATGACAGAGGATGGATCCAGCCTGGAGGCGACGAAGGTTGAACAGGTTCCCATTGGTTCTATAGTTTAGTTCCACTCCAACAGGGAGTTTGTTGAGGGTGAGATGGCGCATTGCAGCGAGGTTGACGCAGCCCTGCTTGTCCTCGTTCCGGATGTGAATTGGGTCTGTGGTGGATCCGTTGGTCAGGATAAAGTACAACATCTCCACCGTCACCTGGAAATCCCTAGCCCAAAACCGCCCTCAGTGGAGGAAGAGCATCCGGGAGGGTGCTGAACACCTTGAGTCTCGTCGCCGAGAGCATGCAGAAACCAAACGCAGACAGCGGAAGGAGCGTGCGGAAAACCAGACTCCCCACCCACCCTTTCCTTCAACCACTGTCTGTCCCACCTATGACAGAGACTATAATTGCCGTATTGGACTGTATAGTCACCTGAGCACTCACTTTTAGAGTGGAAGCAAGTCTTCCTCGATTTCGAGGGGCTGCCGATTATGATTACATAGGATACGCAGCACAGAAACGAGCCATTCGGCTCAGTCCATGCCGGTGTTTATGCTCCACTCAAGCATCTTCCCAGCTTTCCTCATCTAATTCTATCAGCATAAACCTCTATTCCCTTCTCCCTCATATGCTTGTCTAGTTTCCCCTTAAATGCATCTATACTATTCGCCTCAACTAATCCTTATAATAGTTACTTCCACATTCTCACCACTCTCTGGATAAAGAAGTCTGTTCTGAATTCCCCATTTGATTTCTTGGTGACTATTTTATGTTGATGGCCTCTTGTTATGCTCTTCCCCACAAGTGGAAACACTCTGTGTCTATCAAAACCTATCATAATTATAAAGACCTCTATTAGGTCACCTCTCAGCTTTCTCTTTTCAAGAGAAAAGAGACCCTGTTCATCTTTTCCTGATAGGTATAACCTTGCAGTTCTGGTATCATCCTTGTAAATCTTTTTTGCACCCTCTCCTGTGCCTCTATATCCTTTTTATAATATGTGACCAGAACTGTAGACTGTACTCCGTGTTGTCTAACCAAGGTTTGATACAGGTTGAGCTCAACTTCTCTACTTTTCAATTCTATCCCTCTAGAAATAAACTCTTATTTCTATGTATGTTGAAGTTTCAGTGACTCAAGCCATCATATTTGCTGAATTATTGCAAACTACAAGCAATCCCCAACATTACAATAATTTCAGCACAGGCCAGGGATCAAACGTGAGAACTTCTGGTTTATATTATTCATTGCCACTGTGGATAGTGCACTTACCCACTAAATCATCTGCAAAGTCTCATAACTATAATTTAATGGTTAATTCAAACAATATTAATTCCCTTTTTTGTGACACATGTAACTAGAAATAACCATTTCAACCTGCACTAAAGAGTCAGAAGACTGTGGGTTGAAGCCCCACTCGAGACTTGGGCACAGAGTTTAGGCTGACACTTCGGTGTAGAACTGAAGTGCTATCTTTCAGATGAGACATTAAACCAATTGATTACATAATAAGAACATAAGAATTAGGAACAGGAGTAGGCCATCTAGCCCCTCGAGTCTGCTCCGCCATTCAACAAGATCATGGTTGATCTGGCCGTGGACTCAGCTCCACTTACCCGCCCGCTCCCCATAACCCTTAATTCCCTTATTGGTTAAAAATCTATCTATCTGTGATTTGAATACATTCAATGAGCTAACCTCAACTGCTTCCTTGGGCAGAGAATTCCACAGATTCACAAGCCTCTGGGAGAAGAAATTCCTTCTCAACTCGTTTTAAATTGGCTCCCTGTATTTTGAGGCTGTGCCCCCTAGTTCTAGTCTCCCCGACCAGTGGAAACAACCTCTCTGCCTCTATCTTGTCTATCCCTTTCATTATTTTAAATGTTTCTATAAGATCACCCCTCATCCTTCTGAACTCCAACGAGTAAAGACCCAGTCTACTCAATCTATCATCATAAGGTAACCCCCTCATCTCCGGAATCAGCCTAGTGAATCGTCTCTGTACCCCCTCCAAAGCTAGTATATCTTTCCTTAAGTAAGGTGACCAAAACTGCACGCAGTACTCCAAGTGAGGCCTCACCAATACCCTATAAAGTCTGCCCTGTAGGTGGGCGTAAAGGACCTCATGGCAATACTTGAAGAGTTGCAGGGCAATGTTCTCTTATTTTTTTTGGTGCGTGGGCCTTATAACTGGCTGTGCTGCCCATTCAAATTTTCACCTATCGCTATCGTTTTCGCCAAAAAAAACTCGAAAGCTGAAAATCCGGCTTCATTTGGGAGAAATTGCGCTTCAGCTTTCGAGTTTCTTTTGGCGAAAACGATAGCAATACGTGAAACTTATTGTTTTCACTGCACTGCCGTTTTTAGGCTGGACTTTCGTGTTTTACATCTGTGCATCGGTAAGGGAGCATTGCACGAGGATTCGCGCCGTAAAAACGCAAGTTTCAACAAATTTAGTCCGGGGCCGGGAGCACTGCAGAAAGGCCTTGGGAGGGGGGAAAAAATTTTTTGAAAAAAACATTCACAAAACCCTTAAGCTAGCAAATCGCTGAAAAAGAATGAATAAAAACTTTGGGCTCAATTTTCCCCAGTATTTGCGCCGTTTTCTTTTGGAGTAGGCTGCTTTTTCTGGCCTAACTTAAAATTCCCCAGTATCCCCAATCAATTTGCACCAGCATAACTCAGTTAGTCACATTTTTTTTTTAAGATATGTTTTTTTTCCCCTCGAAAGCGGGCGTTACCAACCACCTACGCCAATTCTGGCCATTTAGGCAACTTTGGCCAGCTAATAGTTACTCCATTTCTACTTAGGCCAGCGTATGTGGCCTCTTGAGAAATCCCTTGCGGAGAGTTAAAGAAATCAGCACAGGTAAGTAAATCGGAGGCCATTTGGCCTGGGCTGGGGCGGGAAGCGGAGCAGACCTGGACCGGCATGAAATCGGGGGCCACAGAGTGGCAGGAAGGCACCAGAGAGGCTCAGCTGGGGAGGGTACTCACCGCAGCTGACCAGGAAGGCATCTCATTCGGAGCTCTATTGCGCATGCACAGCCATTTCAGCGACATCAAGAACTGCAGTTTTTCCCCCTGCGCATGCGCAGAAGGCCCGGCTCCTTTTTCCAGCACAGACGCAGGCTCCACCACCCCGAGGCAAGTCTCCATGCTGCGCGGCTGCAGATTAGAGGCCAAACATCGGGGAAACTTCGGAGATTTTTTTCTGGAGCATCTATTTATCTAATTAAGCGGCGCAACTCAGGCAATACGCCAGAAAATGGGCTCGGGGAAAACTGAGCCCTTTAATTTACCTTTTTTGCAGGTTTTCATACGTACCGCTGCTGGCAGGGCTGTCCTGTCGGTATTCTGGGCATGGCGTACAGGTCGGGAGAGCCGAAAGTTGGACGCAAACGGCGTCGTTGCACATCGGCGCTCCTCTCCCCGGCAGTACGTCCCATCGCCGCCGCAAATAGGTACCCGAGGATCCCGCATGGGCTTTGCGACCGGGTTTTCGCCGCGGAGGTTCAAATCACGGTGAAAAGCTGGTTGCAAACTTCTCAAAAATCCGGCCCTATCTTTCTTACACTTGCATGCTGCTTTATGTAGTTCAGTACTTGATTGAATGGTGATCAGGTGAAGTCAGAATTAAACTCATTTATTTCTTCCAAAATGAAGGGGTAACAACATTTCAATGATGCTGTAACAACATTTCAAAAATTGGCATCACAAGTTATTTTAATTCCAGTAGAATTTGCACACCATCTGTAGCAGATATACTTAAAAAACCATTTGCATTTTAAGAAACTGACAGGGACTGACTCTAATCCACAAAATAAGGGAATGTCAAGATGCAAGTGCAGTCATTACAAAAAGGTGTGCACAGTTTGTTCTATAATAAAGTACAATGAGAATCAAAGCAAGGAACATTTTGCCAGCACAAATACCAAACATACTGCAGTTAAACCTTTTCTACAGACCCACACAAAATTTCAAGATAGAAAAAATATGAATGTTGGAAATGCACAACGGGCCAGCCAGCATCTTAAAGACAGGCTATCGTCGCCAGAGAGTCCCACTCAACACATTAACCCATTGTGTGCTGTATATATATTCAACATTTTCTGTCTTTATTTTGCACTGAAAGCCTTTTGTAATTGCAAAAAGTCAACCGGAGTTATCTGGAACTCCCATAAACTTACCAGACAGATCCAGCACTTCCAAATCATCTAAACCCTTCTTTACCACTCGGACGGGCGCAGTCATTTTCCGCAGACCATAGTCGGACAGGCCATTATCCCCAAGGTATAAGCAGATGAGACTGGAAGAAACGGGGACAGTGAAGGCGTGTGGGGGAGAAAGAGCGAGAAAAAGAAACGTCACAACCATTTTATCATCATCCAACGTGCAAGTGACCCATCACAAACCAGAATTAAGACAAATAGGGCTAGAATTTCCCGACATCACTGCCGCCGGATTCTTAGCAGTATTCCGGGGGTTGAGTCTTTTGAACTGCCGGAATACCGCTGCTGCGTGCACCCGCAATTTTCGGTGGTGGTGGCAAAGAGCCTAAAAGTCGATGAGCTGCTTACTAAAGGCAAGCAGCCCCCCTAGAAAATGCACTTTTTTTGTTCTCTGCACATGCATGGGCATTCTCCTGCAATTTCAGGGTCAAAGGTGATCCTGTGCATGCGCAGAGAACACAGTGTACTGGACATTTTGAGAGTGCAGAGGTGGGTCAATTTGAGGGAGAAGAGCTGTTTAATAAGATCTGATTATAAAAGGATTTTGAGGGATAATATTCAGTATTAATTGATAATATAACTTTTAACAATGAAAGTACATCATAAAAAAATAAAATAATTATTTAAATTTAAATATAAAAATATCAGTATGAAGAAGATGGAAAATCAAGCTATGGAAGTGGAAAGGGAGGTAGGAGAGAGGAGGAGGGCCGTTTGTTTCTCCGAAGAAGCCCAGGAATCATTGGTCCACGAAGTGGAGGCCCACTGTGATCAATTAACGCAGGGGTGGGCGAGGAAAACCTGCACCAAATGTGTATCAACGGTTATGGTGAGAGATCGCTGAGGCGGTGTCGTTCATCGCGCCCGTGATGCGGGGGCTGAATCAGTGCCGCAAACGGTGGAATGACATCGTTGGGATCTGCGAGAGTAAGTAATAACTTTTATCATGCACTGACTAATTACTCTTTAGTGCCACATTTTATTATGTTGTAAAGCTTGGTAACATTTTTTATTTCCCATCATCGATCTCATTGTGTTAGTCCTCTGTTCATCATGCAACACTCGAGTGCTAACAGAACTTAAATGGTACACTCGTTGACAAAAGGACTGGGGACGATTAACTGGTGATGTCTACCTATATATATTACATGTGTATGTATGTATTCCATATTAGTAGCTGTGAAATTAGTTTACACATTTTTGTGTCACCTTTGCAGAAAAAATGAGCCGGCAACAGGGTGGAGATCCGCAAAACAGGCGGAGGTTCGCCGAAGACTCTTCCATTAACAGACCTAGAGGAACGCGCTGCAGCCCTGACAGGAGCATATGATCGCACCGCCATGTGTGTTGGTGCCGAACCAGTTCTCCCGGAGGGCAAGTCTGCATAATCACTGGGCTGTACTGCGGTCATGTAATTCAATGTTATGCCAATATAATGTAGAATGTAATGTAATGCTGGGTGCACGAAATGTTGTTAGTTCTGACATGACTTTTTGGTTGATCATACTACCACTTGGAAAGCAAATTGTTTCAGACTCAAGTTTTGTTATGTCACGTAGTTTCTGTCTACTTTGCTTATGATAGTTTCATGTAATGATTCTCGGTAATGTACGTTTGTTCTCCACATAAGCCTGCGCAACGTGAATTGCTCTCATGTTATCTCTGACCCCTCCCCATCTCTGTCGCCAACCATTAATGTTATGTTTTTGCAGTTGCACAGGTGGAGCCACCTGCCCCTCCTAGAGAGGAGTCTTTGGAGGGAATAAGGAATGTACAGATGGTGGTGGAAGAGACGGTACTGCAGGAGCAGGAGGAGAACACTCCTCAAAACTTTGTCACAGTGGTGGTGCACGAGGAGGGAGAGGTGGCCGGACTTCAAAAGGTCCTTTCTACCTGTGGCCACCGGTTCCTCGTCGGAATCCAACTTTCCTGGATTCCGGTCCGAGGAAGCAGGACCAAGCGGAATGCAGCGGCACACACTGACCTCCATGCTTAATCCACAGCGGCTGGTCCGGCAAGGTGGGAACGCTGAGAGACGGGCCTGAACACGGTGGGATTGTCCAGGATGAGCATCAATTTGAGTCGAAAGTTCCTCCAGGCCATTGCTGGGTTGTCCACAAACATCGCGGCTTTAGCAGCCCATCAATCGGAGGACATGGCGGAGCAGATTGCCGCGGTGAGGGTGACTACCTAGACCGTCAATGCCAATGCTATGCGGCAATTGACGGTTGTGGGATATGGCACTGCACCCCAAGGTGCCATGCCACCAATGATGACAGCACCTGATCGTCGGGAGGAACTAGTTTCCTCTGACTTGGAAGATGGGTTCTCAGCACCCCCATCTTCTCCAGAGCCCCCAGACATAGTGCTGCCATTGTCACGCCTCCCCCCCCCCCCCACCCCCAACAGTCACGCTCGAGGTGCTCTGCTGCATGCCGTACTGGTCGTGACATGGGCAGGGCCAGGGGCATTGATAACGGGAGATGGGGGGAGGGGGGTCAGGGCCAAGGGTTGGGGGGATTCGGGAGGAAAGGTGTTGGAAAGGTGGCCGCAGGTAGAATCGTGGGAGGGTGCATGGATGGTATGAGTGTTGTTTTTACTGTTGTTGTTGATAATGTTTTGTTTTGTAAAATTGTCACTCAGAAGAATTATGTTATTTTATTACAGTGTTAAAGTTTAATAGAAATTACAAATTAAAAAAAATTATTCAACTGAACCATTCTTGTACTGTGTCTCACTCACTTCTGGGAAATTATGAGTAACAATCATTTTAAGGGTCAGCAATATTGGCAGTGAAACTACAGGCCCCATCTGTTTTAAAGCAATTATCCACAATATATTCAAAATCCCTTCATAACTACTCCAGAATTCACTCAAAATCAATGAAAATCACTAAAAAATACATTGCCTGCAAACTAATTGTAGTGACCCATAGTTGTCTTATAATTGAAATGTTCCTGATGTATAGATATAATCTAAACATAGGCATTTCCTAGGGAAAAATATCTCTCATATGACAACTTTTAGGAACGTGTCCCTGGTAACTGTCCTGTTTGACTGTTTGCCACATCTTAAGTTTTTAATATATCTATTAGAAACCAACCCACCAGTGGGGGAAAAAAATCCAAAATACAACAGAAAATGTGGAAAAAGCGCAATAGTCAGTGAAAATTTGTAACGAGAAAAGATCATTTATTATGCTTTGAATGTGACCCCTTCACTGGAGCTGAAAAATAAGTTAAAAATGTTTTCTTTCTTTCATTGTGTAGTATTTTCTGGTAATCATCTGAAGATTGTCATGTGTTAAAACAGCAGTAATTTAACAATTTGTCAAGGCTTCAACTCATGTCCAGTAACTCCCCCCCCACCCATCGACCAATGCTCAAATTGCCCGTCAACACTGACTACAAGAACATAAGAAATAGGAGCAGGAGACGGCCATACGGCCCCTCGAACCTGCTCTGCCATTTAATACAATCATGGCTGATCCGATCTTGGACTCAGGTCCACTTCCCTGCCCGCTCTCCATAACCCCTTATTCCCCTATTGTTCAAAAAACTGTCTATTTCTGACTTAAATTTATTCAATGTCCCAGCTTCCACAGCTCTCTGAGGCAGCGAATGCCACAGATCCATAACCCTCAGAGAAGAAATTTCTCCTCGTCTCAGTTTTAAATGGGCGGCCCCTCATTCTAAGATTATGCCCTCTAGTTCTAGAAACATAGAAAATAGGTGCAGGAATAGGCCATTCGGCCCCTCGAGCCTGCACCACCATTCAATAAGATCATGGCTGATCATTCCCTCAGTACCCCTTTCCTGCTTTCTCTCCATATACCTTTAGCCGTAAGGGCCATATCTAACTCCCCCTTGAATATATCCAATGAACTGGCATCAACAACTCTCTGCGGTAGAGAATTCCACAAGTTAACAACTCAGTGAAGAAGTTTCTCCTCATCTCGATCCTAAATGGCTTACCACTTATCCTTAGGCTGTGACCCCTGGTTCTGGACTTCCCCATCATCAGGAACATTCTTCCCACATCTAACCTGTCCAGTCCCGTCAGAATCTTATATGTTTCTATGAGATCCCCTCTCATCTTTCTAAACTCCAGTGTATAAAGGCCCAGTTGATCCAGTCTCTCCTCATATGTCAGTCCCGCCATCCCGGGAATCAGTCTGATGAACCTTCGCTACACTCCCTCAATAGCAAGAACGTCCTTCCTCAGATTAGGAGACCAAAACTGAACACAATATTCCAGGTGAGGCCTCACCAAGGCCCTGTACAACCTCAGTAAGACCTCCCTGCTCCTCTAGTCAAATCCCCTAGCTATGAAGCCAACGTACCATTTGCCTTCTTCACCGCCTGCTGTACCTGTATGCCAACTTTCAATGACTGATGAACTATGACACCCAGGTCACGTTGCACCTCCCCCTTTCCTAATCTGCTGCCATTCAGATAATATTCTGCCTTCGTGTTTTTGCCCCCAAAGTGAATAACCTCACATTTATCCACATTATACTGCATCTGCCATGCATTTGCCCAATCACCTAACCTGTCCAAGTCACCCTACAGCCTTTTAACGTCCTCCTCACAGCTCTCACCACTAGCCAGTTTAGTGTCATCTGCAAACTTGGAGATATTACACTCAATTCCTTCATCTAAATCGTTAATGTATATTGTAAAGAGCTGGGGTCCCAGCCCTGAGTCCTGCGGCACTCCACTAGTCACTGCCTGCCATTCTGAAAAGGACCCGTTTATCTCAACTCTCTGCTTCCTGTCTGCCAACTAGTTCTCTATCCACATTACCCCCAATACCATGTGCTTTAATTTTGCACACTAATCTCTTATGTGGGACCGTGTCAAAAACCTTTTGAAAGTCCAAATACACCACATCCACTGGTTCTCCCTTGTCCACTCTACTAGTTACATCCTCAAAAAATTCCAGAAGATTTGTCAAGCATGATTTCCCCTTCATAAATCCATGCTGACTTGGACCGATCCTGTCACTGCTTTCCAAATGCACTGCTATTTCATCTTTAATAATTGATTCCAACATTTTTCCCACTACTGATGTCAGGCTAACCGGTCTATAATTACCCGTTTTCTCTCTCCCTCCTTTTTTAAACAGTGGTGTTACATTAGCTACCCTCCAGTCCATAGGGAAGACTATCGACTCTAGATCAGTTGCTATCAGTGGAAACATCCTCTCTACATCCACCTTGTCAAGCCCCCTCATAATCTTATACATTTCGATAAGATCACCTCTCATTCTTCTGAATTCCAATGAGTAGAGGCCCAACCTACTCAACCTTTCCTCATATGTCAACGCCCTCACCTCTGGAATCAACCTAGTGCCTTCTCTGAACTGCCTCCAAAGCAAGTATATCCTTTCGTAAATATGGAAACCAAAGCTGCATGCAGTATTCCAGGTGTGGCCTCAGCAATACCCTGTACAACTGTAGCAAGATATCCCTGCTTTTATACTCCATCACCTTTGCAATAAAGTCCAAAATTCCACTGGCCTTCCTGATTACTTGCTATACCTGCATACTAACCTTTTGTGTTTCATGTACAAGTATCCCCAGGTCCCGCTGTACTGCAACACTTTGCAATCTATCTAGGCTTACACATGAGAATGTCTTCTTGGCTGAGGCAGTAAGGTGATTCACTGTACCCGCTGGGTCAGACTCCAGCAAGATTGAACATTTTCAGAACAGAAAAGTGTGGGGGGGGGGGGCGTGCATGGTAGTAACTCATCTTTATTAGGGGCAGATTTTGCAATAGAATAAAAATAATCAGCTGAACCCCTGCAAATTCAGGGGAAATATTTTGAAGCAATAGAATGTTACTGAACGAAACACTAGTGGTCTCTGAATTGTGAGTGAATGGCAACAGTTGGGAACCCTGCAAAAGCAAGGGAGGGTTTCTGTAAGATTTCAGAGTAATAATATTTATTTGAAAGCATGGCAAAATAAAATAAAAGACATGAAACAATTTGAAGAAGCCAGAAATTTAAACCTCAGTTTCAATATTTTCTATGAGGCCTCGAGATTGCTGGGCCGACTTATTATCGTTTGTTTCTGATCAAATGCTCCTGTTTCTTCTTGTCCTCGTTCAATATACATTGGGAGTGAAAGATAAACTAAAAATGCAGTCGTTTCCACACAGAGGAAAAAAAACAAAATGGAGGCATAACGCTGGGCCCAAGTAAGGCAAGTACATAAAAAATGGGCGGTTCCGATCCTGAACGATAACGAGCGGTAAAAAGGACATTTTTATGGAAATTAGCACTGCAGGGGAATTTTGTTCCATTTTTGGGTGGGAAACGTGCAGCAACAGCAGCAATCGTAGGCCGAAATTACTGCCGGCGATAATTGGGAGTAAAATGGGCGACAAATTGCCTTTTTGGCAAAAACAGGCAGTAACAGGACAATCCCAGGGGAAATTCTAGTCCTTAGAGTTTAGAGAGGAAGGACATTAAAAATATGATTTGATGAAGATGGACCATTAAACTGGGGGAGGAGAGCTTGGTTGTGTCACAACATTTTAAAGAGTTGGTGAGTACCATACTAGTATATCCTTGAACTTTGTATCACTCCCCGCAAGTGAGAAACACAAGCACAAATGGAACTGCGTTGCCTGGGCTTTATAGGCTGGATTAAAAGGATTCGAGTGGGCCCGAAATGACCCAGTTTGGATATCTCGCTAGAGAGGATGCTGCGGAAGTGTAACAGCGTTAGGCAGGTCAATCAGGATTTAATTTAAATATGAAGAGTAAATATTTTTTGCTAATACAAAATCAAAATACTGTAGATGCTGGAAATCTGGAAAAAAAATGAGAATGCTGGAAATACTCAGCAAGTCAGGCCTGTGGAGAGGGAGTGTTGTTTCAGGTCATTAACCCGAAATGTTAACTCTGTTTCTCTCTCTGCTGAGTATTTCCAACATTTTCTGTTTGTATTTAATACTTGTTGCTATATAGTTTTAGACAGTGTTGTTGGGTAAGGATATTACAGGCTGAACCCAGTAGGGTTACATATCACCGCAGATTTTAGATATATTTTAAAAAACTATGACGTAAAACTGCTTTGTTAAATGTTTAATATAGCACAAAACGCATCACAAGAATCTGATACTGGCATGAAATATACGTCAGTTTCAGTGCAAGAAGTTTCATCCTTTCATACTTCAGTTGTTTAATTTCTATTAAGATAAATCATTAACAGCACTGGTAAGTTACAGACCCTCATTTGTACTCCAATTATGTCCAGCAACACATTTACTCAGCTAGTGCATGCATTGATTCAATGGGTATCGAGCCATGCTTTTGCCCTGGAGGCTGATCTTAAGCCATCAAGTCATTTAAGGACTCTAGTACCAGTCAAGTATGTTGCTGAAGTGTTGAATCTGCTCAGGGTGTGGCACAGTGCCATGAAGGATTTATTTTAAATGGAATTGCTGAACGTTTCTCATGGTGGATAGAACAGAAACACTAACACATACTGTACCTCACTAGGGCTTCAGCTGTCAAGTGCTGTAGGAGCTCGTGTCCATCCCCCAGTTTACAGCTCGACAGATCCAGGCACGTCAAACCACTAAAAGACTGGATTTCTTCCAACTTTTCTGACACCATCAGAAATCTGCAAGGATTAAAGGCACCTTTGTAAAATGCTGGAGTGAATTAAGGTGAGAGATATCCATGCCTTCAGCGGCATCACTCTTTTGCTCTTTGACTTCACTGCCTGCATCAAGCACTCCCAGGTTAGCTGCAGAGCAGGTTTGATACAAACTAATCTTGCTCTACTTAGATCCAGCTTGATGATTGAACTTGGGGAAAGTGTTAGGGATAAGTGTTCCATTCTTTGGCCCCAGTTCAACTGATGTTCATCTTGAGGAGCACCAACATTCACCAAAAAGCTGTTCTGTCAATTATTTATCCCTAGTTGCAGATTGTAATTAAAGCCCAAGTAACTGATTGAAGAAAACAAAACAATTACAATGACTTAAAAAAAAAGGATATTACTTTAGTTAGTTCTGTGGCTGTTAGTAGCGAGGAATGGAACACTTTCCGTTTTGGACACTCAGTGCTCTTGGGTCAGGCACAAGTCATTTAGGTGCAGAATAAAGTCGTTCTACTCTGCCTCATCAATGTGCTTCATGCAAGCCTTATCCATTCTCCACACCAGCCATCATTGGCCTCTCTAAGCAATAGTTAATTATTACCAAATTAGGGGAGAGTTTTGTGTGGTCGGCCCCTGTCCAATAGTTGCTGCTGCTGCTGCTTCTTCTTAGGCGGTCCCTCGAATCGAGGATGACTTGCTTCCACACCAAAAAGTTCACAGGTGTTTCAATGAGGGACCTGATATTCTAAGTCCCGATCTACATATTGAAGGGTGGAAGATGCCTGTGCGTGGATTTTTTTAAACGTGTGGTGGCCATTGTACACCAGCCAGCACATGGGCATGGCAGAGTTAGGTCTTGGTCCAGTAGCAAGGATTAACCAAGATGACTAGAGACCAGCTCTACTGCACGGACCTAATGTGCACACATATCACAGTGTGGGCTGGCCTGTGCTGCCCCATTGCCCTCGCCTCTCCTGGGCCCCGATCAGGTTGCTCTACAATCTCTCGCCGCTCCTGCTGTACCTGCACACGCTCCAATCAGCGACCTGGGTTATGGTCCAATAGCAAATGAATTGAGACTGCCCAAGCTTTTTTTCATGCAGGGCTCTTACAGTCAGAAAACAGAAGGGACGTTCATCAAATTAGTCTTGGCTGGATTTATGCTCTGGTCCCAGAGGTGAAACACCGGTGTCTAACACTACATCATATGGTCCCAAACTGTAATGATTTTGTCAGAGAACAATGATGTAACTTACATCTCATTCATGTCAGTGATGGTAACCAAACTGGAATGGTGCCATAGAGCAGCAAGAGGTAGGTCTGATTGCTTCACTTCACTTGGGCCCTTGATCTTAGCTGTACTATGGCAGGGAGGTGCCTGGCCTGCATATTGCATCTAAGCAGCGAGATTGGAGGCAGAACAGCCACCTAGACATTTGCACGCAGGTCCTAACAGCCAGGTGTACGACAGCAATTGGCAGAGCCTTGGAGGCAGATCATTCGCCTGCCCTCTCAGCTGTGGGAGGTCCCTGGTCTGATGAAAGCAGAAAATGGGAAGGACAAGAGAAAGGGAAAGATTTCAAACTCTTATTTAAAGAGGTCACTAAATTATCAAACACAATAACCATTGGACACAGCCAATATGTAATGAAGCAGTTCTATTGTGCTGTGAACTACGAAACATCTTACATCTTTGCCCCAACCAATTTGAACTCTTTTGAAGATGCAGTTTCACACTGGGGAAAGTGCCTTTCCCAAGTGGCCATTTTTTGTGTGTGACACACTGGGTGTCATCAGGCTACTTTACTGGGACTGGGGTTGGGGGCGGGGGAGAGAACATTACAACCAAGCTCTCCAGGAGCAGTTACTGGATAGCAACCAGGAACAAGACTCATGGGCCCATTTTCTTAAGTTAGGGACACAGACCAATTCTAGCTCCACTAGTTGAAACAAATACAGAAACCATTGGAATCACAACAGGTCAGTCAACATCTGTGGAGGGAACAGACAAGTTAACGTTTCAGGTACAGACCCTTTCTGAATTCCACAGATGCCGACATGTAGGGTTCTGAATTCTCAATACTGTCACATCAGATCAGATAGGAAAGACTGTACCTTTCTCGTAAACACAGGGACTGGAGCACAAGACTTCCATAGGCCTCACTGAATATAAACAGAGCCTTGGTACTTGTGCCGGGGTCAATAAATTTCTTTCTTGCTTCTACTGCAGTGAAAAGTTTTTCAGCAATCTGCTCTGGGAAGCCAATTAATGAGTCAACGTGCTGTATGTTGTCAGCTATAAAACCAAGCACCACGTCAAAAAGTGACTTGGGAGAATAGCGAAGATTCCCTTCCTTTGTGTAAGTGAAGACAATGTGATCAGTCCTGCAAGCGTTTGGCTTGTCTCCATCTTCGATACACAATTTAACAGTGAAACTCTTTTGAAACAGTCGCAGTGACTTGGGTTTTCCAGTGCTTGCCTTCAAGTTTGAAGCACCATTTAACAGGTGCAGTTGTCCCTGTTCACGCACATAGATAGGTCCAAATTCAAACGCAGGACTTGTATTGGTGTATGAAGACATTGGAAGACAATCTGAAAAATTAAAATTTATATAATTTAAAAAAATGTAAGGGGGGTTGAGAGGGGAGTGAGGGTGAGAGGGGGGGGGAGTGAGGGTGAGAGGGGGGGGAAGTGAGGGTGAGAGGGGGGGGAGTGAGGGTGAGGGGGGGGAGTGAGGGTGAGGGGGGGGGGAGTGAGGGTGAGAGGGGGGGGAGTG